>NC_080834.1:36922356-37264439 GCF_030435755.1 Ochotona princeps
CTTCGGGACTGTGAACCCACGTTTTAATTGAGGTTTGTCATGTATGCCTTCTTTAATTTCATAGCTCAACTAGATGCATTAAAGTGAACCCTCAAAATTAAAAAAAGGCTACTAATCACTAGAATGTATCTGACTGAATTATATGGGCAAAAGATATCTTGATTTCATCTTAGTTAGTTATGATTCTTTATTTTCAAAAGTAATCACCACTGAGAATTTAACATGTAGTCTCTATCAACTATTTCAAATTTAGATGAGAAATAATGATGAAATGCTATTTGGACAAAAGAGATAAGAAACGGGCTGAGTCATCCTCTGTAATTTGAACGAGATATGAATCCTTACAAAATAGTTTATTAAGATGTAGTTGAAAGGTTATACGGATGTTGGTGACTCCAACTGCAGCAGTAAATATTCTTAGAATTCCTTTCTGGTTCAACAATGTTTTAAATTCCTTTGTCTAACAATTAGAAAAACTAAACTCTAACTTAGAAATATGAAAATATTAATACTAGGAAACATATCTTTAATAAAATATGTATAAATTTCATGAAAAGGATATCCTCTTAACAATAGTAGAATTAAGAATATTTTTAATTGTCCAAGTCAGGAGGCAGGTGCTATAGGAAAACTGATGAAACACATAGGGTCCATAGAGTCCACGTGGGAAAGAGCTGACTGATTAAGTGAGGTGAGGAACTCCTAAATATCAATCCACATGTCCTCACACAGATTGCTTGGTTCTGTGTCCTTTCACAAGTGTCCCTTCACTTTGAATATGTGAAGATAACCTCAACCTTTTTAAAGATGTGTTTATTTATTGCAGAGCCATAGAGAGAGGGCAGAAGAGTCTGAGAGAGAGAGATAGAGAGAGAGGGAGGAGGGGAGAGGAGAGGAGGGGAGGGGAGGGGAGGGGAGAGGAGAGGAGAGGAGAGGAGAGGAGAGGAGAGGAGAGGAGAGGAGAGGAGAGGAGAGGAGAGGAGAGGAGAGGAGAGGAGAGGAGAGGAGAGGAGAGGAGAGGAGAGGAGAGGTCTTCCTTCCATGGCTTCACTCTCCAGGTCTAGGCAAAAGCTGACCCTTGGCACCAGAATGTGCATACTGTCTCCCACATGAACAGCATAACCCTAAGTATTTGGGGAACAACATCTCTTAAGTCCTAGGCACAGCAGCAGGAAGTTCGATTGAACTCAAAGCAACTGGAACTCAAACCAGCCTGAGATATCAGATGCCAGTGCTGCAAATAACTGCTTACCCTGTTACAGGTTGAGGATGGTCTTGACAAACTTAACTTTTTAGATATACCTGTACCAGCTTAGAAAGATGTAAAAACTGGGGTAACTTTCGAAAGAGATGCTTTAATGAGGTATTAACATACCACTAGGGATATGAAAAGAAAATGCTGTAGGAAAAATATACATTTATATAAAAGGGATTTATGATACGGTACAAATCAAGAGAAAATAAAATGAAATCATTGATTGAGGCCAGTGAATGAAAGCCAAGAAGAGAAAAATATTGTCAGCTTGAATTTTTCTAACATGATCCAGTGTAGACGGCACAGCAACAGGAGAAATGCTGAAATTAAAATGAAAGTTAAGCCATAGTACACATCAGAATATAGTGGAAAAGAAAGGTAAAATTGTCTGGAGAGCATGCTATCTCACACACACACACACACACACACACACACACACACACTCACGCAAAGATGAAGGCGGATGGAATCGCAAATTTCAGTAGAATTTGAATGAGGGAAGGATGGTCTAAGGCTTGAAATAAAACCTGAACTTCTTTTAAGATAAACCCACTTTTTGGGGTGGACTTTGTGCCATCAATTTCTGAAATCAATCATAGCATATTTTACAACTAAAAGACAACAAAACTCTTGTATGGGGCCAAAAATCCTGAAAAGGTACTTGTGTTTAAAATTCTAAAAATCAACAAATGCATAGCAGTTTGACACAGCAAGACCCAAAAGCCTGTTTGATTTCTAAATGTTTCATGTATTTTGAATATGCGTTTTTAATGGTTATATATCACTATGATAAATAAGTTGCTTTTAGAAAAATACAGATTTTAATGTATGTAAATTGAGAAAATAACTGATTTAAGTTGTACATGGAGATACCAGTTGAGGAGATTATATTGCAGCGGAGTTATCTAATTAGAAAAGGAATATCATCAAATGTACATGATGTAATCTACCTGGTAGTGAGCTATGATGCTTAGGGTTGGAGATGTGTATATTTGAAGAGTCAGCTCTTTCTTCACATAAAGACTAAACTGTAATTTCAAGGACATCCTGAAGAGACATTACATAATCAGAAATTGTGTAATGAAAGCCAGGGCTTCCTTCCATGCACGGAGACAGTGCCTTGCTGAATTCCAGCATGAAATGGAACGCGTAGCACGGCACAGAATGAGGGAATGCATGGGGATTTTCACATAATCTGAATACAGGGATCCCATTGCAC
This sequence comes from Ochotona princeps, assembly GCF_030435755.1. NCBI lineage: Eukaryota > Metazoa > Chordata > Mammalia > Lagomorpha > Ochotonidae > Ochotona > Ochotona princeps. The sequence continues at coordinate 36,924,831 of NC_080834.1, forward strand.
ACACTGACATTCACATGTAGGATTTGACGTTAAACTGCCAAGTATACACTAATACTGTGAGCTCCTGAGGCAGCAGGGCAGAGGCTGGTCTACACCTGTGGAGGCTTCAGTGGTCTGGGCTATCTATGTCTGTGACTGTGGATGCCACAGCTTTGGCAATCTAAGCCACAGCTGTGGACGCTCTGCCTCTGGCTCTGGCTATGGTGGCTACCAGTACTGCTGCTACTAACCCACCCTACTGTGGAGGCTAATGGGGTAGAGGATGGCCCAGATTTTCCAGCTTTCTTTTGATATTCTCCTCTGGAAACTCAGTACTCAGGCTGTGAGATAATTATTCCAACTTGACTACAGTAAATGCAGTTACTCAAACAAGGTAACGCTGGATTCACTCAAAACCAAGCGCATTTAGCATCTAACATTTTAAGAGTATATATTCCAGGGCTGGCATCATGATGGAGCAGGCTGTTTTTGCCTGCAGTAGCAGCATCCCACATGCACTCTGGTTAGTGTCCCAGCTGGTCCTACCCAGCTCCCTGCTAATAGTCTGGAGAAGCAGAGTGGGGGGCCCAAGTCCTTGGGCCATGCACTCCTGTGGGAGACCTACAGGGACTTCTAGGCTCCTGGCATTAGCCTGACACAGCTCCAGCTCTTCCATCCACTTAGAAAGTGAATCAATGGGTGGAAGATTTCTCATTCTGTATCTCTTTCTCTCTGTAACTATGCATTTCAAAATAAAACTAAAATAATCCTTTAAAATAAAGGAATATATTCCAAAATATTTACCTCAAAGTATCTGATATTCCCTATTCAGGCTCTACCACAGTAGTTTCTCTCTCTGTCTCTCTCTCTTTCTTTTGCAATAAATTATAACTTAAAACTACAATATGGCTTTTCTTTTTATTTTACTCAAAGTAACAGAAGGATGATTTGTAATTTTATCCAATACAAAATGAAGAAAAAAAACTACATAGTAGTAGTGAAGAATAGAAATTCTATACTATGTATTATACACAATGAAACAATTCGTGTTTATATATACCTTACCATGCTGTTATGCATATATGTGTGTATGTATATATGCAAGATTTCAAGCAAAGATATGATCTAGTGTTAAGAAGAAAAAAAATCATGTTAAATATTAGTTTACACATATCCCATGATACAACATAATGTTATTGAAAAAACAGAATTAAAAGTATCAGTTTACTTTGGTGTAAATTTTTAATGAGAAGTAGAAACACATATTATAAAATATGTGAAAGGTGTTCAACTTCTATTATAATAACACAAATGAATATTTCAAATTTCATTTTCTACAATTTTTAGAAATACAGTTTGTATAATACTTAAACTGCAGTACCCATTTCTTTCTCTTTTTTAAAGATTTATTTATTTTTATTGGAAAGTCAGATAAACAGAGAGGAGAGACAGAGAGGAAGATCTTCCGTCTGATGATTCACTCTCCAAGTGGCTGCATTGACCAGTGCTGCATCAATCTGAAGCAGGAGCCAGGAGCCAGGAGCCTCCTCTGGGTCTCCCACATGGGTGCAAAGTCCCAAGGCTTTGGGCCATCCTCAACTGTTTTTCCAGGCTACAAGCAGGGAGCTGAATGGGAAGCAGGGCTGCCAGGATTATTACCTGCGCCATATGGCATCCTGGTGTGTTCAAGAAGAGGACTTTAGCCGCTAGGCCACTGTGTTGGATCCTGCAGTACTCATTTCAAAGGAAGTCTTTTTCTTCCAATCACCAGACCATATCTTTTTAGTGATAATGTTTTTATTTACATTACAGTAGTATTTAGATTTATTTCTTTAAATGTTTAGACTTTCATATCAAAATTGAACTAACATGGAAAATGTCTCTAATATGGTTTCATTTGGGCCCTTCAAAGCTAAAAGTATCATTTATTAAGATAAAGCTTATCTATTAAAATACCAAGAAATTGAATCTTTTTCTCTGAATCGCTATCATTTTATCTTCCTGATCTACCATAGTTTCACGTGGCACCGCTTTTCCAGGTTATCAGCACACTGATGCAGTGAGCAATACTCTAGGAGAATTCTATGACAGTCACCACCTGTGGGGGACGCTTCCCTGAGGCCAGGGCTAGCTGGCATCTTTATGCATGTAACCACGTGCCTTTCCATTCTGATGTGCATTGAGTAACCAGTCATTAGCAGTGGCTGTTTGGCTCTGTAGTTGAAATGCTTCTCTGGATGTCTGCATTCCATTTTGTAGTGGTTCCGTTTCTGAGTCCAGTTTTCTGCATTAATGCACATTTCAGAACACATTAGATACTGAGAATGATTCATGTGACTTCCGTACTCCTGGCAAATTTTCTCCAGCTGGAAGTATTTGAGAAGTGGCTTGTCAGAAATTCTATTTCTGTTCATATTTTAAATTTAGAAGCATAATTAATGTCTTAATAGTAAACTAGATAAATCTTGGTTAGCTCTGTAAATACTAGCTTAAAATACAAAAGAAATTGTCATGACTTGGAGAAAAATGATTTAGACAATGATCACCTACCAGCATGAATAATAAAACAAAGCAAAATAAAATAAAACCAAGCAAATCTAAAAATGACATTCTTTGCAAAGAGGAAAAAATGACATAATTGTTGGAACCTGGACTAGAATGTAGTTTGAATGAACACTGATCGTTGTGTTTTAACATGAGCCAAGTTATTCACTGCATATTTTCCTTAGTACAGACTGTTAAATTAGCCTTCTTGAAGGTTTTGTTTATGTGTATATGAGCAGATAAATCCTGATAGTTGATTCCATCATCTGTATGCATTTTAATTTATAAAGTTTCAGTTGTAGAGATTTTAGCTTTTTGATTTCCAGTTTATCCATAGCTTTGCAAAAGCAACCAGGAAAACAAAAGTGTGAAATTCAAGTTCTAGTTTAAAAATGTACCAAAATGGAGAGAAATCAAGATGGTGGAATAGGACAAGGACATGTTTAAATGGACAGAGAAACATTTAATCAGGATGAAGCAGAGAGGACACATTCCAGGAAATAGGAGAGGACAGAACAACAGCAGAGGGGTACCTGGAGACTGACAGACACAGGAAAGTAGTGGACACGACAGTGTGGTATTGCAGTTACTGACACTCCAGCAGCATTCAGCTAAAGGTGATCTGAACTCTACCAGCAGCCGAACTCCACCAGCGACCAGGTGGGAAGAGACTTTCACTGGGAGCTTGGGAGGTGAACCCAGACAAAGAACTGTCCATCCTCCTGGTCCATTTGATTTGACCAGGAGCAGAGACAGAGCAGCAGACCCTAGATGGGTAGTGAAAGAACAGGGTGGATTTCACAGACAAGTCAGCCCCCTAGAGCCGAATTGGGCGCCATTGTGCTTGAGGAGGAAAAGGCAAAGGAAAGCACTGAGCATATGCTGAGCTGGGAGTGAACTCATTTCTGACTCAGTGAACTGCAGCAATGTGGCATTCTACAGGTTCCATCTCAAGACAGGTCTGGGTAGCCCTAAGACCTAACAGCCAATAGATCAAGAACTCTAGTAGTGCTACGTTAGGCGCCATTTTGTGCACTGTGGCAAAAGCTTTAGGACTACAGAGGACAACAGTGAACTGTGCATGTGCTGAGCTTGTGAGAACTCACTGAGTTCCATGGAAATGGTCCCACAGGAAAATACCGACTGTGGCATCATACAGGTCAAAATAGGTCCGTATCACACCTAGACCTAATGTCCAACAGGTTCCAGCAAGATCAACACCACCAAAAACTTAGGTATATAGGACGCCTGGTGTCTCCCTCATCCTGGGATCTATTCCAACCGAAAGTGCGAGGAAGGTTGTACAGACAACAGTGCAACCTCAGCGCAGTATCACAGGAGGTGGAGATTGGTGAGCCAGGAGTTGGGGCTACGGAGTTCTTTGTGGAAATCTAACATAAGAACCCAGACCTGGAACTCTCTGGAGGGAGTGGCACAAATGGCTGCAAGCAAACAGTTGTGTACCAAATGCAATAAGTAAAATCGAACTATAGACCTGTGGGTGACACAGCTTAGAAACCTGCCTCAAGGAGAAGACTCTACTATCAATAAGTGCAATGACCAAGAGCAAAAGAAGACAGAAATGCAAAATGAATATTACTGACGACTCCCCTGCAAAGGAGCAAAACCCTATGCCAACCTCAAAGTTAACTGAGGAAGACGTCAAGAAAATGGGGGGCACAGCATTCAGAAAACTCATTTTAAAGCTTCTGATCAACAACGAGAAGCACATACAAGAGATTAAAGAATTTAAGGAACATATTACACAAGCAACAGCAGCAATAAAGCAAATCAAGCCTGATATATCAGAAATTAAAAACACGGTAGAGAAAATTAAAAGTACAGTGAAGAATTCTGCAAATAGAATGAAGCAAGCAGAAGAAAGAACCTCAGGATTGGAAGATATTTCCTGTCATCGGGGGAAGCAAACAAAAAGCGGGAAGCAGAGCTGGATTAGGCCAAAAAAAGTATTCAAAAATTGAGAGACACTATTAAGAGACCTAAGAACCCTAGCCAAGAAAAGACAGAGGACAGAACGGGTCAATCAACCATCTCAGATATATGTTGGCAGCGAAAACCGGGTGAATGAAGACTCTATGATGGACAGTGTCAACCAGTGAACTGTGCAACGACCTCATCGAACTGGGAGTGGTGAGACTGGCAGTGATTCATAACTAGAGAAATATTAAAACCACTAGGGGTTGATCGCAGCTAAATAGTCTCCCCAAGAAGCTGTACATTCCATCTGGACAATGAGCAGCTGGAATATGTGCTTGGCATCTGTTTGCAAGGGAAGAATCTTGATTGAATTTGAACTGTAATGCTGCAATGGGGTGGGAGGGTCCACCGTGGGGGAGGGGCATGGAGAGGGGTGGGGGGGAATCCCAGAACCTATGAAACTGTCACATAATGCAAACTAATTAATAAAAATAAATAAATAAATAAAAGAGTTATGGGCGTCCCAGAAGGTGCAGAAAGAGAAGCTGAATTTGCAAATGTATTTAATGAAATAATAAAGGAAAATTGTTATTGAAAATGAAATAAAATTCTTCCACACTAAAGAAAAGTTAAAAGAATTTGCCTCTTCCAAACTTGCCCTACAAAGGATACTTAAAGATGTTCTCTTGACAGAGAAGAGGAATAGGACCCAACAAAACCAAAGGCAAATGTGAAGAACATCCCGGTAAAATGACAACAGAAAACTAAATCAATGAACAACTGGTTCCTAAAATGACAGGACCAAGGTGCCACCCATAACAATTAACCCTGAATGTACATGGTTTAAACCCATCAATCAAACATTATAGATTAGTAGACTGGATTAAAAAAACAAAACCCATCTATTTGTTGCCTACAGGAGACACATATCACCAACAAAAATCAGCAGAAACTATATCGCATGGGTTTTGATCTTCTGTTAGTTTCACCTCTTCAAAACACTTTCTTCTGATTAAGTTATTCAATGACTCATAGATCATACAGTAGCATCATTTTCTGCAACAAGGCTCTTGATTTTCATTTCTTCAGCTACACTTTAGTCATTTAGTAGCATATTATTTAACTTCATGGTGTTGTTAATTTCTTTTTTCTCCCTGATGTTGATTTTGTTTTGTGGCTTTTCATTAAAGAGGATGTATATTAGCTGTGTAATGGAGACTGTCATATCTAGCAACACGTTATTCAACTTCATGGCATTGTAAATTTCTATTTTTCTTTCTGTTGTTGATTTTGTATTATGACTTTTCATTTGAGGGGATATACAGTAGCTGTGAAATGGAGACTAACATATCCAGATGTGAGGATACAATGTAGTATGCATCTCTACTTCCAGACAAAGATGGACTTACGATGAAACTGTTCACTATATTTTGACAATAGGATGCCGGACTCTCTGGCATTGTCCATGCCCGCAATGATGGACATATGACTGTGTGTGAAGAACTATACTTTAGTAATGATGTAGGGGAACTAGGTTGGGGGGGGGGATTGGGGCTGGGATAAGGGAAATACCAGCAGCCTATGGAACCGTATCATAAAATGATAACAATAATAATAAAATATAAAAAGGAACAAAAATGTATCAAAATGCATTTGAAAATCTGAGGTTTGTTTATTGAACCCATGGAGGAGTTCGTTCAGTCTGATAACAGAATCATATTTTTTACTCAGTACAAGTGATGGATTATAGTTTCTCAAGGGATAAATATTTGTACATAAATGAATGTCATAATTGGGGGATTATACATTTATAGGTGTTATATGTTATCTTTCAGATCACAGCAAAACAAAAGACAAGAATAGTAGTAAGTAGGTCACAAGAAATTTTGGTTCACCCAGGTGATAGGCAACTTATGTTTAAATAATACTGCAGCTCAATAAAAGTGTTTTAAAATACTCCAGTGTTACAATGCAAAATAACATTATTTTTCTGAGGGGTCTTGCTTCTGTGTTGACAACTGCAAATAATAAGACAGGTGTTGGATGAAGGTTGTGCTGGCTGTAGAAAATTCTTAAATCAGCAGTGAAACTTGTCACACTTCTGTACTCTTTTATTTCTCCAAATATTCATAACATGCAATATTTTTGATGTTGTTTTACTCACAAAATATCTATCTGCATTTCAGTCAATGCCATCAGAATCTGCCCCAGTTTTATGCACAAAGTTTATGTCACATTATATATCCTTTGCTGTCAATAAGACAATATTCCCAATGTCCTCATCAGGAGCAGATTCCATTTAGAGAAATACTTTGTCTGCTCACCCATCAGAAGCAATTCTTCAACTATCAGAGTTTCATCACCAGATTGCTGCAATTCAGTTTCATCTTCCAACTCCATTTCGAGTTCTCCTGCAATTTCCATCACACCAGAAGTTACTCCCTGAACTGAAGTCTTCTATTCCTCAAAGTCATCCAAGGGTTTTGGAATGAACATCTTTTCAACTTTTATTATGTTTGAAATTTTAACATCTTTCATGAATGATGAATTCCCTTAATGGAACCCAGAATGCAGATCCATTTACAGATGGTTTTAATTCTGCTTCACCTAGATCTGTCAGGGTTCTAATTATCTATGGCAGCCACAGCCTTACAAGATGTGTTTCTTCTGTGCAGGGTAATATGGCCTTACAACCGCCAGAATCCCATGTGGGTGCTGGTTCATGTCCTGGCTGCTCTACTTCCCTTCCAGTTCCCTGCTTGTGGCCTGCAAAAACAATACAGATTGTCCCAAAGCCTTGGGTCCCTGTACCCACATGGGGGACCAGACGAGGTTTCTGGCTCCTGCATGCAGACTGGCTCTGCTCTTTCCATTGTGGCCACTTTGAGTGGGCCAGTGGATGGCCCACTTTATCTCACCTCTTGGTGAACCTGCCTTTCCAATAAAAACATAACTTTTGAAATGAAAAATATTTTATTTGAAAGAAATATTTTACAGAGAAAGATGGAGAGGCAGAGAAAAACTTTTCCAACTGCTGGTTCACTCTGTAAATTGGTCACAACAAGCACAGTTGTACTAGTTCAAAGTCAGATGAGATGTGTTTCTTCTGGGTCTGCCATGTGGGTGCAGAGGTCCAAGGCTTTGGATCATCCCCTATGCTTTCCCAGACCATTATCATGGAACTGAATTGGATGTGGAGCAGCTGGGACTAGAAGTGATGCACATGTGGGATGCCAGTGCTGCAGGCAGAGGGTTACCTTGCTAAGCTACTCTTGTCTGCTGGAGAGGTATTTAACTAAATATCATCTGAAAGTCAAAATTATTCCTTGATTAATAGGCTGCAGAATGGATGTTACAATATATCAGAAGATGTGAAAATAACATTAATCCAGCTGTACAACTCCATCAGAGAGCTTGGGCAGCAAGGGGCATTGTCAATAAGTAGGCACATTAGAATAAATTGTTTTGATGTGAACAGTTCTCAACAGTTGACATAAAATATTCAGAAAACTATTATAAATGTATACTTTCATGCAGAGTTTGTTGTGAAGTTTATTGAGTACAAGGAGCATTGTATTGCTAACATATTAAAGAATTTTGTGTTTCAGACTGACTTGAATTCACCAGCTTCATCAGCCCAGTATGGAAGTCAACCTGTCATTTAACCCTTTTGAACCCAGCAAATGACTTCTCCTGTATAATGTTGAAAGTTCTAGATATCCTCTTCCAACATCAGAATGCTCTACCCACTCTGTGTGTTGAAAGTGTTGTCACTTTCATCAATTCTCTTAACTCTGTTTCTGAAAAACATGCTGCAACTTCTAGGCCCACACTTCTATTGCCTCAACTTGTACTTTTAGGGTGTGATGACAGATTTTTCTCCCTTGTAGCTCATGGACCAACCTCTGCAAACTTGAATCTTTTTTTCTGTACCTCTCACCTCTTTCAAATTTCATAAAATTGAAGAGTTGGGGCTTACTTGGGATTTGTCTTTGGCTCATGCAAATGTGGCTTTTCTGGTCACCTGTCCATACCAATAAATGTTCTCCATATCAGCAAAATGTCTTTTTGATTTCTTCTCCATCATGTACTCACTAGAGTCCTACTTTTAATTTCCTTCAAGAACATTTCTTATGAATTCATAATCTATTTGCTGAAAGAGGACTAACCTGATCTTCCCTATGTTTTGGTATGTCTTGGTAGCTCAATATTTTAAAATATTTTAGTAATACATAACTCTCTTTTCATTGAAACACTCAACCATTGTAAGGTCATTAGTTGGCTTAATTTGTCATTGTTGTGAATGGAAGCCCTAAGGAGGTAAGAGAATGAGGTGTGATTGATCAATACAACAGTAGGAACACAATCACACTTATCCATGAGTTCCCATGGGTTTCAGTTGTGGTGCCATAATACAATTACAAATTAATTATCACAGATACAATAATAATACAAATGTTTGAGATATTGTCAGAAGTAGTAGAATATTACACCAAGTATGAGCACTTGCTGTTGGAGAAATGGCAGACGTAACATTTGAACCCGTCAATTTGTAAAGCTACAATATCTGTAGAGCAAGATAAAGCAAAGTGCAATCAAATGATGTCTACTTATAGTTTAAGCAGAATGGAAATTCTCATTAAACCATCTTAGTCCCTAATTCGTCAAGAAGAAATACTTTCTATATATCTAAAATAGCCAGAAGAAATATTTTCTCCATATTTCAAAAAACTCATAACTATTTGGAAATAGTGTTCTACAGTTCTGGAAATACTGCAGTTTTATCATGCTGTTATTCCTGTACCAGTTGGAGTGCCTTGATTTTGTTAGGAGTACGATTCTGTGGCTTCCATCATGGCATAGTGGTTAAAGTTGCCACCTGCAATGTTGTCATCCCATGCAAGCAATGGTGGGAGTCCTGGCTGCTGCACTGCCAATCCACATCTCTGGTAGTAGCCTGAGGAAAGAGGTGGACAGGGATCCAAGTGTGTTTGATCCCTGCACTCACCTGGGAGAACCGATAAAAAACAAACAAACAAAAAACCAAAAAAACAAAAAGCAAATCAAAATAAAAAACTCCGCACACAGGCTTTAGTCTGGTCAAGTCCCCAGTATTCCCACCATTTTGGGAAGTGAATAAGTGGATGGAAGATTCTTTCTCCAACAATATCTCATATTTCCTTCACTCTATATAAATCTTCCTTTCAAATAAACATAAATTTATTTATAAAAAGATGAGGTAAAAAACAACTCTAGAGTACATTGCCTTCAAAGAAAAGCTATAGCTGGTCCTAGAAAAAAAAAAATCCTGGCTCATCTGCCTCTCAACTGAAGAGACCGGCAAAGCCTAGATGGCAGCCATCTTGATTTGTGTGTGATTTTTATGTCTTCCCTTTGTGTCCATGGGAATGTTCATCTTTATTTATATTTAAAATGCAGGTGTAAAGAGAGATTTACTAAGGCTTTACCTGTTACAGCACAGTGCCTCCCGCTCTCACAAAAAGTTAAACATGGATTGTTTCTTTTTAAAATTTTCTTCTTAATGTTTTGGAGTATATTTAGCAATATATAAGTGAAATACTAGAAAATGAAAATGTGCATCAGAGAGAACTACTGTGTAAAGTATCAGGTGTTCTGACATTCAGTCTAGCGCTTACCATGTTTTACAGAAAGGAGCTAATGCAAGTGGGATAAATGCAAAGAAATGAAACAAAATGGAATAAAATTACAACATGCTCTTCTAAAAATAAGAAAACACATGATCCATTCCAGAAGCCTTTACAGGTCAGATTCAATAAAATCAATCAGTTCTATTTCATACATTCAACACATTAATAGTTCTGTTTCTACATGGCTGTTACTGTAAAAGACAACAAATACATAATTTGAAAACTCTAAGACTTAACAAATCTTATTGTAGTTGAAGTTATACAAAGTTAACAAGAATATATAGAATTAAGGTTAACACTGAGAGCATGACTGAAGAAACAGTCACGTTTGTGGACATCTGGGATTGTAATCAGAACCTTATAATCACTTGATGAAACTTATAATTTTTTGTTCTGAACTGTAGTTATTAATGTTTTTGTCTTTCTGTATTACCATTATGTTTTGGAGATGCTGAAGGCATTTCTGTTTTTTTAATGTTTCAATGTTTAATAATTTATAATTTTAATGTCGACATATCTGCTTCAAATGTAGATATTAAGTATATCATATGTACAATATTTGTTCTTGAAAAAAATATTAATACCACAGAATAAAGGCTTCCTGACAATGATACATGTTTTTTTGTCATTTGTATTTTTAATGATATTGATGTTTTATTTAACAAAGTCTTTGGGTTTGAATAGTATTTGAAAGGTATTTTTATACCTAATACCTCAATATATGAAACAGTTTGGTAGACATGATTTTATTTCCTGATTAAAGAACTTAACACTTTTCATTTGTAAAAGGTTTTAACAGTAATATAAAAATTATTCGTATTTATGGGGTACTATGCAGTGTTACTTTATACACACAAATGCACTGCACCATGTCCAATCAGAGCCGACAGCTCCCAATGTTTAACAATTTTAAGGAAACAAATCTTACCTCTAGCTTGTTCTGTTATTTTTGAAATATATAATACATTCATGCTATCTATAGTTACTGCAGTGTATCATAAACCCTAGAGCTTTTCACTTTTATCAAAGTATAATCTAGTACTCATTAATTACTTGACCTTTTTGGTGTGATTATTGGCAGCTATTCATTAAATTTGGGGTTATCATCTTTATTTTCTCAGACTCTAATGTGAACAAAATCGTGTGACATTTGATTTCTGTCATTTGCTTACTTAATATAAGCATATTCAGTTCCATTTATGAGGTTACAAATGACAAGACATGATTCTTCCTTACAGAGAGGTCATATGCATGTCTGTAAATACCCCATGTAATCTGTTCATCAGTGGATGGACATTGAGATTATTTTCATTTCTTTACTGTTGTGAATAGTTCTGTAATAAACAGGAGTAGTACATTTCCTGTAAACAAACGTCATTTCCTTTGAATATATACTCAACAGTGAAGTTATTGCATTATGACAATTTTATTATTTTTATTCTCTTAAGGAAATTCTGTACTATTTTTTTCAATGGATATACTATTTTTCCCTTCTACCAAAGGTATGTGTTTCCTTCTTGTGAGGGCTTGTTGTCTTCTGTACTTTTTACAATAGACATTCTAACTGGAGTAAAACAATATTCGATTGTGCTTTTGATTTTTTTTATTTCACTAATGATTAGTGATGCTCACAATTTTATTGGACTTATTGATCATGTGGGTGACTTTATTTGGGAAATATCTCTTTAGGACAGGTTCTCATTTTAATTATGGTGATTATTATTGCAAGGTTCTTTGCATTCATTGTGTATTGTAGGTGTTAACTCTGTCTTAGATGTGTAAGCTTTGGATATTTTCTCCTGTTCTGAAGGTTGTTGCATTATCGTTTTCTTTGCAGGCATTGTTAAGTCTGATAAGAATTCCATTTTTCTGTCTCCTGCATTTTATGGTCTGATTCAGAAGATCTTTAATAATTTCAATATCCTGAAGTGTTTTCTTTTTTTTTTCTTCTTTAGTCTTAAGATTTCAGAACTTTAAAACATTGATTTGATTTTGCTACACAGTGATATAAAAAGGGTCTTATTTGATTCTCCTGTAGGTGGGCATCTAAGCATCTCAGGAAATATTACTCTTTTTCCAATGCATGTTCTTAGTACTTTTGTCAAAGACAATTCTGCTGGAGATACAAGTGTTTGTCCCATTAATCTTTTTTCTCCAATAAAATGCTGTGTTTTTTTTTAAGTTATAAAATAGGTAACAAGGACATAAGGTAAAAACTTCTGACAAAGTGAGGAATGGAATGAAAAAATAATGAATTATTAATTAAATGAAAATTTACAATTACCCCCAAAGAAGTTATACATGTTACACAACTTCACTTAGTTACCACCACCTAATGCATAATGAGAGGTGGTTGATAGTACATCAAAATGGATTTTGATGTATTTATTTTAAATTTTAAAATCCAAAGATAGCAACAAAGGACCACGAATATGTAGGCTAGACATCATCCATCCATTATTTATTGGAGTAAGAATGGTACACCAGCCTTGAAATACAACCTGGTGCTTTATTACAGAGCTAGACACATCCTTACCATATGATCAAGCCATCATGCTGTTCAATATTTTTCAAAATAAGTCCAACATATGTGTGTGTGTGTGTGTGTGTGTGTGTGTAAACATGAAAATCTGAGCACAAATGTACAGGATTTTTATTCATAATTTTCCAAACTTGAAAATCAGCATATAAAAGGGTAAACAAAGTGCAACATGTTCATGCAGTGTGATATTAACCAGTCATGAACAGAAATCTGCCTGTAACTAGGAAGTAGTAAAAGCATATTGCTAAATAGATCATGTCGCATTTGTCTTTTGGGAAATGGATATTTCCCTGAGCATGATGATATCCAATCACATCCAGTAAGTTGAACCAGATATGATTTCATTGTTTTGTGACCGTGTCATATTCCATGGTGTATAAATGTCACGTTTTCCTCACCCAATCATTTGTTAGTGGGTGCATCTTGGCTTGGCTATTGTGACTGAACATGGGGGTATAGCTAAGCAGAAGAATATGATCTCAAAAGGAACTTCACTCTGTGTGACTCCAGCTGCATGACATTGTGAAGGAAAAAATGCAAAGACAGTAAAAAGACCAGTTGTTGGCGTCGGCATGGTACAACAACAGCTGCTTGTGATATCAGCATACTATGTTGGAGGGCCAGGTGAAATGGCAGATGTTTTAGTTCTGAAGCACCTTCCAGATAATGCTAGAGAAACAGCGGTGGAAGATGGCTTGAGTGTGAAGGTGACTGCCACCATGGGAGACCAAGACGATGCTTGCAGATCCAAGTTTATGTCCCAGCTCCGGTTGTTGGGATCATTTGGGGAGCAAGCTAATAGGAGATATTCTCTCTCTCCTTCTCTCTCTCTCTCTCTTAAATAAATAAACACGATGGCTCAGTGACTAAATGCTCACATTGCCAATGCAGAGATCCCATATGGGTGCTAGTTCATGTTCCGATGAGTCCATTTCCCTTTCAGCTCCCTGCTTATGGCCAGCGAGAGCAGTAGAGGATGGCCCAAAGATGGGTAAGAAGAAGAGGGAGAGAGGGAGGAAGGAAAAATCTGTAATACCTTAGAATTGTATATATGAACTATGTTTAAACAGTTTTTGTGTTAAGGTGACACTAGCTTCAAAACATAATGTATTGTATGATGTAAAAATGTCACATTTTACTATCTCTTCTAATCCTATACCCTAACAAGAATTTGGAAGATGAATTGGTAATAAGTTATATGCATAAATCAGTGAAATGGCTTGGGAAGATGACCTTACATAGTATATACCAAAGAAGAGTCATGGTGTGAACAAAGAAATCTTAAAGTTTGTAAGCTTGCATTTAAAATACGATTTGACTTCACTTTTTGAATGGCATTTTGTATTGTTAAATAAAAATGGATTTTCAGAGTATTAAAAACTAGTCAAACAATGAACAAGAATAGTTGTTATTAGGACCCATGTGCTAGGACAATAACAGCAAAAAAGTAAACAGCTGTATTTCAAAAATAATTTTGAAGTTCTTTACTGGTATGCACAACAGGAGAGTGATGCTTCCAGACTTTCAGGGTCTTTGTTTCCTTTGGAAAGGGAACTCGTCATGAGGTATACGATATCTGTGAAAGGCTATCACACGGTACAGATTGAATTCAGCCAAATTCCTTCATGCAATCATAAAGGAAGCACAGCAGTTGAGGAAAGGACAGAGAGGAGGAATGCCTGATTTCAAAGCCCCGTCCATTGTGTAATATAATAGGCTTAAGAAGAATTCTGTTTGGTATCTAGTATGTTTAGGCTTTGAAAATGCAGCAATTTCTACATACAGAATGTATGTATGAGCAGACAACAGTGTAAACTCACGTCAATTAAGGGTCATGCTCAGAGTTATGCTGAATTAGGCAAAGAGTATTTTATCTCATGATCTAGAGATAACATCATCGCGTACATATGGATGTTGACATTCACACTCAAGATCTTGCCTTGAAGCACAAGCACTCCTGTCACAGAGGACTGGACCATCTCTATGGACCAGTAATGGACCAAGGCAGCCTCCCTTGACTGTGATCTGAATGGTACAACAACAGCTTTGGCCAACGTGGTGCTATTCAGGATACATATTCTTCAGAGTTGACTAAATCACTGCCCCAGATTTTCAGTGTCTGAAATTATCAGGCAGTGTATAATTTGACTTCATTCATTGTGAAATAGAAAATCATAGTGCGATAGCATCTAACTATTTCAATTCCTAAACCTGTTAGAATTTACACTTTTATCTCCATCACAGTCCCAGGAATCTCTACTTTAGCTTTTGTAACTGATTGCATCTTCCAATTAAATGTTTTAAATAGAAAATTCAGTGTCATTTTTGTTTTACCTGGGAAACTCAATTTTGTACAAGTGATGACAATCGCATTCTAGTCAATTGTTAGTGAGGGAAGCTCTTCCTTGGCTGAGTGTTTTTAATTTTTGTTCTTGCCTTACAAATAGGCATACTAATAAATAGATGGTTCGGAATACTAACAATTCAACATTGAACCGAAATCTGCAATTAATAACTTGTTCTTTTAAAATATTTTACTTATAAGATTTATTATATTTATTTGAAAGGCAGAATGAGAGATAGATAGAGAGAGAGAGAGAGACTCCATTTGATAGTTCTTTCCCCAAATGGCTGCAATAGGTAGGCCTGGGCCAGGTCAGAGCCAAGAGTCCAGCTCTCTGCCCAGGTCCTGCACGTAGATTGCATGAGTCGGAGTGCTGGAGGCCTCTTCTGTTGCCTTCCCAAGATGAGCAGGGAGCTGAATCAGATGTGAACAGTCTTGTATTAAACTAGTGTTCTGACATGTGATGTTGGTGTTTCAGATCAGCAGCAACAAACAGGTAACATCCAGTTGACATACCTATTTTTTGTGTTTTCAGCGTAAGTATTTACTCTGTTTCAAAGTATTCCTTCACTCCAAATGAGTAGCAAATATTTCCATTTATTTAAAGTTTTATTTATTTGAGGTTTGTTTTTTCCCATAAGATGAAGTAAATGATAATTGGTTAGCTCTAAAAGCAAGCAACTTTCCCAAGTTGTATAGTTTCCCAAGGTGTGTAATTGAACACACTTTTCATTTGACATTTCCACAGTTGTTGCTCTAAATCACTAACACACTGGAGTAAAAAAAATTGATTGAGTCAAAATGTAGTTTCATAAGACTGCTGATCCAAAATAAATATTAAATGACAACAATGTCATTTACCTCACCTTCCAGACTGAAAAACAAACAAAGGCAATGGAATGAACGGAGAACAGTACCTGAGCTCAACCACACAATCAGGACCAACACCAAGGTCTTCTGGACCCAGGTGCTGCAATGCCACCTGCTTTCCTCGTCTGCTTTCTCACTTCCTGCAGCCAGACATTCTAACAGTTAACCTCTGTTCCATGAATATATGTAAATTTAGAAAGATGTAAAAAATAAGATCCTATTTTACGTAGTCACGATCTTTATAATATTTTATGATGTTGGTAAACATGATTGAGCCTCAAAGTATAATAATAGGTTTCTATTTTACTTATGTTGATATCTACATGTTCTTATCCACTCTTGAATATGTAAATGATACTCATATGTTTCTAAATGTGTGTATTAATATTCACTGATCACAGTCTCCATTTAGAGAATATATATTTAAATTTACTCTGCATAAGGTATTATCTATCCTTCCATTTAATCCAATTACAGTGTTGTGAGATATGGTTGTATATCATGTTAAATTTAATAAATTCAATGATTATGCCCTGTGGAAGTAAAAATAAAAGTGATTAATGTCATAATATTGCCAACCATTGTACCTGACACTAGTAATAGAATGCATTATCATATTTTACATCATACTGTATACCAGAATTAATTTTCTTTTTTTTTTTTTTTAAAGAGAAGGTTATGAAAGAGTAACGTCATAGATTTTTTTCTGGATGTTGAAAAAATAAGAAAGTGAACCACATGAAAATGGAAAACAAAATCTAAGGGTAAAAATGCTATGATCAAAAGATCAAATGAAGTCTGTTTGTAGAAGGAAAAAATTCTCTCTGGGAAGTTGATAAGCATGAGACACCTCACTGGTAATAAGCACTGGAAATGAATGCAAAAGGGAGTGTAAAGAGGATGACCCTGAAATGTAAATCGGACAAAGAGAAGGCCAAGAAAGAAAACTGTGCCTCTCAGAAATGAGCCTAAGTCATTTTTTTGTTGCAGATAACACTTTAGGTGGATCCCACTTTGGGAAAATAGGAAAACCGTATAAACTTTTTGGAACATGTGTTCAGAATGGTTATAAAAGTAAATTCGCTTTTTTAGTTGACTCCCTAATTTTTGGAATAAATTTTATTATGTTCATAGCTAAAAGGGTGCTTTTCAGGCTGATAAGATGAAAAATTTTCCAATTTTGCTGCTTTGTTACTTTGTATAGATAACAGGTGATCAGATTTATTTGCTCAAAATACTGTTTTCATTTCTTAATCTGAAACACGTGTTTGATATTTGAATAAATTTCTTGATGTAAGAGTTTTACACTTGCTTAATATATTGTTTCTAGGAGCAGGAGCCATACCAATCAGTGTAAGTATATGAACATAACAATATTTATTAGGACATTAGTGAGTATGAATGATACAAAATTCTTAATAATTAATTCTGCTTATGCAATTTCAAATTTTGTCACTTGAGAACATACTTATTTTCTCACCAGAAAAAAAAAGTAGTGTAATAATTTCACTCTAACTGGCTAGCTAAGCAATTTCAAAAATTTTAATGAATGTGTCCTCTGTGCTGGCAAACAGATTAATGAGCTGCCTCAAGTGAATGAGCAAGTTGGAATGATGAAAGATGGTCACAGGGTTCATCACACATTATGCTCAGGATATATAAGCATTCCCCTCCACAGGTTGACATTCACACTCAGAATTGTGTCTTACACAGAACCTGACACACTGCTCCTGACACCATGAGCTTCTACGGCAGATACTACAGAGGCCTTGGCTTCGGCTACGGAGGGTTTGGAGGCCTGAGCTATGGTCATGGCTGTGGCTGTGGAAGCTTCCGCAGACTGCACTGTGGATATGGCTCCGGCTTTGGAGGCTATGGATATGGCTCCGGCTTTGGAGGCTATGGATATGGCTCTGGCTTTGGAGGCTGTGGATATGGCTCCAGCTTTGGAAATTTCAGATATGGCTGCTGTCGCCCATTGTACTATGGTGGTTATGGTTTCTCTAGCTTCTACTGAACTTATGTTCTCATAAACCAGCATCTTTTACAATGAATGCATGTTCTAAAACATTCTTAAGTTGGTACTCTGAAATCATCATGTTATTTGATAGGTAAAATCTAAAAATGTCATAAATTCTTTGTTTTTGAGCGGTACACCATCTCTCCAAGCATATTCATTAATTGGCTTAAGAAATCTTTATATTCAAGTCTCAATAAATAATCTAATTTAAAACAGAAAATACAGTTTCAGTTTGGTTTCTTTCCCTCATTCATGTGTATATGCATACATGGGATTACTGTCAACCCTGATGCAATAATCATACAATTATATGCATATGCTGCTTGCAAATTGTAGCTTGAAAATTGATCATTGAAAACATTAGAGTTTTTTTTCTCTTTGGCTACATAAATCTTGGAGCTGAATTTGACAGAAAAACTAAATCAATTGTGGATTTTTAAGTCCCTATGTGTTCTTAAAAATACTTATTCATGTTTCATAATTGTTTCAACTTTTCAACAGGGTGCAAAATTTTGTGCTAATTTGCTCCTAAACATTTTACTTTCCTCTTTTGTTTAACAAAATGAAGTCATGTTATGTCTATGTATTTAAGAAAACGAGGTATCTGTTTTAATAAGGGTTCTCTATGGAAACAAAACCATCAAAAGCCACGTAAATATATATTGATGAATTTCTTATGAGGAATTCTCTCATGTGATTATGGAAGCGGCCTGAAAAGTGCCACTGTCTGCTCTCTACAAGTCGGAGGTCCGGAAAACTCAGTATTGTTCTGTGTTCCCAAGACTGAAGGCCTTAGAACCAGAGAATCCAACTGCTTAAGCTCCTAAATTCAGATAAGAAGGTTCAATATCCAAAGATAGAACAAAACAGGTGTCTCATTTACGAAAACACATTCCTTCTGACATTTTGCTTTCGTCAGGTCCCCAATAGTTGGGAAGATTTCCAGCCATTTGATGGGGTGACATTCTATACTATTGCTACCAGCTCAAATATCTCACAAGCACACTCAGATACAACAATACTTCATAAGCTATTCTAACATCCCTTAACTAAGTGAACTTGGTATCACTAATACTCTGATTACACCCAAATTTCTTTCCATAAATCCTGTAATCCGTGTCCCTAAAGTTCTCAAACAGATAAGCTCCTTTTTTCTAGAAATCTTTGTACTATATGTAATCCTATCTTATTCATAATCTGGCTTCATCTAGTTTGCTATGAATATAAAGTGAGCCTGAATTCTTTTTTCTTTTTGAGAAACTGGGTAATAAAATCTAGGCTTTTGTCAATCAGCTCATTCCATTTGCTCTCTAATGGGTATATGAATGAAGAGTATCATCATTATTAATCTGAAATATTTATAATCCAATTATGCATAAATATCTTTTCAAGGAATACACTTTGTAGTTTCAACAGTTCAAAAACACCATTCAATATAATGTATGTTGCCTGTTTCACATATGGCTTGTGTACAGTTATTTATATTTTGCTATAGTTTACATTACATTTATAATAGGTTTTAATATGCACCTATCTCATGAATTCTAGTAAACCATCATCTCTTCAAAAAGTGACCAAAATATTGTTAACCTAAAGTTACATAATGTTTCCAGGTAATGATGTGAATCTATAGATACTTTGCAAAAGCTGGCGAAATGCAATAAAATAAAAGATTAGTAAGAATCATTAAATCCTAAGATATTTTCTATAATTTTACAAGCAGGGGTATTCTGAATATTTGATATTACCATACATTTCTTTTTAGCAAGACTAAGAAAAGAGTCATGCTTTCCAGAGTTCAAGATATTAAAATATACTGCGTTCCTTTTAAATATATGTTCTCTTTAATATTTTAAAATAAATTATTCTGAATGTATTTGCCAAAGTTATTGTGAGACCTTAATAATCACAACTGATATTATGGAGTTTTTCCATTTCTTAGTGTAATACGTAATGTTTCTTGGTCATTTCTTTGGACTGTAAGCTATCAATTCATAATTCCAAAATTTATATGTTGATTTAACAATATACCATCTCTTTTCAGTCAATGTTATCACAGATACTGCTCTGTACAATTGTTCTATAGAAGCAAAATGAGCAGGGGACAAGGAGTTAAGTGATTTTCCAGAAGACCACACAAAATAGAAGATATTTCACTGGACATATTCTTCTATGGACAGTTTGCATGAAGTTTGGAAGCAGCGGTCAATATTAATACTGAGCTTGACATTCTTAGTATAATCAATATTATCATAATTTCATCTTGTTTAAAATTTTATATGAAGTGAGAGAAAATGCTTAGAATTTGTAGTAAGAGTTATTTACCTAAGGAGAAAATATGAGATTATGTTTGCCTTTATATCTATCCACTTAAAGTAGAAACTTAGGTCATGCTATGTACTTAAAAATGATGGTTACAAGTGGTTGCACAGTGGTATAGTGTGTGAAGCCGCTGCTTCTGATGTAAGTGTTCCCAATAGGCACTAATTCAAGTCCCAGCTACTCAGCTTAAAATCCAGACCCCTATGCTTTTCACAGTGAAAAGAAGTGAAAGAAAGTCTAGGTAGGCCCAGAACAGTAAACTAGTGGTTTAAGTCCTCATCTTGCACACTCCTAGATCCCATATGGGTAACAGTTCATGTCTCAGCAGCCCTGTTTCCCACTAAGCTCCCTGCTTGTGGCCTGAAAAAGCAGTCAAGGAAGGTCCAAGGCCTTGGGACTCTGTACCCATGTGGGAGACCTGGAAGAAGCTCCTGGCTCCTAGCTTCAGATCGGCTCAGGTCCGGCCATTGTGGCCACTTGGAGAATGAATCAATGGACACATGATTTCTTCTGTGTATCTGTTCCTCTCTGTATATCTGACTTTCCAATAAAATAAATAAATGAATCTTAAAAAAAAGGGTCTAGATGTTTGGACCTTGCCAACTATTTGGGAGACCTAATAGAAGTTTCTATCAGCAAATGGGAGAACTATACCTATCCTCTTTGCATACGCTTTCATACAAATAAATAAACAAATAAATACAACTTGAATTTTGACTTAGTTGGACGTAAGAATCACCACCACTCAGTGAAAGTTTCAATGTCTTTTTTCAATTTACAAAAACATGATTTATTACATATTCTTCAAACTTTTTTCTGACTTGATTAAATTAATGAATAAATTACGCATGGCATAATTACTTTCTCATTTCACAATATAGTAAGTGTTTATTATATTATTAAGATTTGATTTGATTTCATATTAATTCCACATATAGAAAAAAATCTCGTGTGTCAAAAACCAAGAAAAGCACTTAATCAAATTAAGAAGCTCTGGCAGAACTGCACAAGAAGAACGCAAAGTCCTGGATGCGATGTTGTTTAATAATTTTCTGTGACTTGGAAAATAAAAAAGTCATTTTATCAATTTGCTGATTTTTCTAAAAAGGGGATTGAAATGAAATGAAATTAGAATAGTATAAACCTTAAAAATCAACACTATCTTATTCCAATCTCATTTGTCTGTTTTAGCGTTTCTGGCCTGTGCTTCTGGTGTCTTTTCTAGGAAACTCTGCTTATGTCAATGTGACACATTTTATTCGATAATTTCTTCTAGTAATTTGATGATATCAGGTTATTGATTGACATGCTTGATCCATTTTTGGAGTTGAATTTTGTATAAGATATGTGGTCGGGATTTTGTTTCTGCACATGGAGATCTAATGTTCCCAGAACAAACATTCGTTTGTTCCAAAGACTGTCCTCTTTCCAAACATTGATTTTAACTCTTTATCTAAGGTAACTGAATCTGTTCTTGATACAAGTCTGACCAGGGATAATGATGCTGAGCCCTACGTTTGGGAGCAAGGAAGAGATTAGAATCACAGTTCACTTTTGTTATCTAGAATGCCTAACCTAGCGAGGCTATAATGCACTAGAATCTAGTGTCACTCTGTTCTATGTAAAGTAGGAGATAGCACCATTTTCTTATTTTTATACTAGATTTTCTCTCATAAAGAATTGATGGAATCAAGTGCATGCGTTACCACCACACAGGATGTTTTGCTGGTAAGACACTTGTCTGCCACCTTTGATCTCAATACTCAGTCAGTGATTTCTTAGACATCTTGAGACTTGTTCTCTCCCAGAAAGCTCCTTAGTTGTTTTAGAGTAACTAACTTTCTTTCATAAGGTTTCCTCAAATACTGCTAGACTCAACATCTTAAAGCCTCAGTTGTGAATAGATTTAGCTCTTCTTAAGTAAATTACTTAACCGACATTTAAAGTGACCAGAGAAACCCGTTCCACTAGCTTTCCTGACATGAACAGACATGACTGAGCAATACTTAAGTTCAAATTTGGATCTCTACTGCTATCTCTAGGAAAATTTCTTATCCTTATGTAAAATTAAAAGAGGAACATGACAAGAAATACAATTACCTTTTAAAAATACTACAGTTTTGATTTCACATTAGGTAAAGTAAGCACAGATATAGAGGAAACAGGAAAAGGAGAGGAGAGGCAAACAGAGAGACAAGGAAGAAAGGAAGGAAAGAGGGAGGGAGGGAGGGAGGGAGCGAAGGAAGGAAGGGAGGGAGAGAGGGAGGGAAGGAAGGAGAGAGAAGGAAAGAAAGAAAAAGAGAGAGGTGAGGAAGGAAGAAGAGGTCATAGGCGAAGAACACAGTCCCTTCCTCAGAATGTTGTCCATATTTAGGTGAAGATGAAATGAAAATAAAAGGCAAGCAATATGCATGTGCTAGTAAGTTGGAAGGATCCATTCAAACACTATCCAGTGTACATTGTCTGCCAGCTTTTAATGTTGCTGCGAGTGAAGTTGGAAATCTAAAGCTTAGGTTGCCCCAAAGCTCTTGGACAAAATAGAAAAGCGTTCCTCAGAATTATTGTATGCTTTAACCAAAGAGTACAATGGAATTCTGTCTGGACGTAGGGGCTGGTGCTGTGGCTAGGTGTGCTAAGCCATTGTCCGGCCATTAGCATTCCACATGGGGGCCAGGTGACTT
Source organism: Ochotona princeps (assembly GCF_030435755.1). NCBI lineage: Eukaryota > Metazoa > Chordata > Mammalia > Lagomorpha > Ochotonidae > Ochotona > Ochotona princeps. The sequence goes on from NC_080834.1 coordinate 36,947,740, forward strand.
TCAAGCTGCTTCACTTTCCATCTGCTCACATACTAAAGGCTAGAGAAAAGGAGAATGAGACAGCCCAAGTGTTTGGGTGTCAGCCAACCACCTGGGAGACCCAGATAAAGTTCCTGGCTCCTGGCTTGGGGCAATCCCAACCTTGACTCTTGAAGACTTCTGTGGAGTAGATCAGTGAATGGAAGAACTCTATGGGCAGGTGTGTGGGGGAGATGTGTGGGGAGGATGTGTGATTTCTTCGCTGTCTCTCTGTAAATCAAAAGAATAAAGTAAATATTTCAAATCAGTTATTATCTGTAGGTTAATAATAGCTGTAACTAGTATTCTACATATTATTGATATTTACTTTTTCAATATCAACTCCAAATTTAAATAATGCATGAACGTGTTTTCACATTTTCTGTAAGAGGAATCTCATTATATAAAAAACTTTCAGAAAAATATTTTTAACTTGTGTGAGCTCTTTCAGGGAGCTATTATTTTGCAATGCATATTACTTTACAAATGATCATGTGATTGAATTTTCATCAAATAGCTCTTAGGTCCATTTGAACATGACCTTGCATAGCATAGCATGCATATTACATTTAACTAATGATTTCTATTATGAACTGTCAGGATGCTATTAAATTTGCTGTACATCATAGTGTAATTAGTGTTCCCCCTGAAGTATACTGTTGAAGTTCTGTTTTCATTGGTTAGAGTGTTAAATAACTGGAAACCAACAACAAGAAATACATTTCCAAATTGTAGACACTAGCAGATTTTTTATGAAGAACTGGACTTTTGCCTGTATCTATTCTATCAGTAAGATAGTAGGACAAACCCTTTATCTGAATGCAAGTAGCGGGGAAACTTTGGGTGCAAACCACAGGCCTTAAAGAAGGTAGGATAGTCTTGAATGCCCTGCTAGTAAGTAGTGATTGTATAATTTAGGATCCCAGATTTATACCAAACAATACAAGCAGAAGTTGAATAGTTTTTCAGACAGGAATCCAAAATGTGAAAGTCTTACCTCCACTGAGAATGATTTCAGAGACATAATTATGGTCATATCTTATATATGAACTGCAATGATCATGAGAAACCTAATCATGAAAACCAATATTAAAACCCATGTATTAATTAAAATTCTGTCAATATGAATGAGCAGTTTAATGAATATTTTATGTATGTATAAAATAATAATTTAAAGTCAGTAAAAGCCTATTTTTTTTTTGAGCTATGTGGCCTTGGCAATCAGGAGGCCATGCTGAAGTTTCGGGTTCACCCCTGGCTCTAGTACCCGTGGGGAGACTCAGGTAATCACTTACAGGTTTAGGTATGAGCCTATTATCACCTTGCTCTTGACCAAGAACAAAGTGGCCTCAGCTGACATACAAAGTATTCAAGAGCAGCACCTTTTCAGACCTGAGAGCTTAAACAGAGGTATGAATCGTGACTGCTGGGTCCCTTGGCTTGATGATGTTGACATAAGGCATGTTTCCTCTTAGCCTTCTAGAGCAATCTTGAGCAAGTCTTAATTCTTTATCTCTACCTTTCTTTCCTATTTCCAGAAAATTAAATGCAATCAGCAGCCTCCTTTCCAGCATGTATATAAAGATACAAGTAGTCATGTTCTAAAGAAAGCAATCTCTAACCAGCAGGAAATTTGTATCTTCTCTTTTTACTGGAAGTTTGCTTTTTCACAGTGTATGTTGAACAGAAAACGATAAAGGAAAGTTGATCCTTATGGAATAACATAAACCCTGACTAGAACCTGACCACTTCAAAAGATACATTGAAAATATAGATATATAAAAATTTCAAGTTTTCCTGTTGCATTATGCATCCTTTCATGATAATACTGATTGTATTGAGTAAAAATTAAAATAATATGTAATTGTATGCAAATTATGTTCTAATTAATTTTATGCAAATTATCATGTTCTATTTATTTTCTATAGATATTAATCTATAATCTGCGGACAGTGCACTGAATACTTTGCTAAGTACAAGGACATAATTATAAGCTAACTTTGAGATAATTAATAACTCATTTTAGCAAATTCTTGCTTTGGCTATATGGTTATCACATTTGACCTTCAGACATTATAAAGCAAATGCTACATTTTCTTTCCTATGTAACAGGTGAAAAATGTGTAGATTAGAGACTTTTGATAACTTATCCCAAATTACATAATAGAGAATTTTGAGGCAACAGCAGACCATGATAAATCAAAAAAACACAGGGACTTTCAAATTCAATCAAATTTGAACTGTAATGCTGCCTCAAGGTGGAGGAATCCACCAGGGGGGAGGGGAGGGGGAGGGGTGGGGGGATACCCAGAGCCTATGAAACTGTCACATAATGCAAAATATTAATAAAAATTAAAAAAAAAGAACTCCTGCTAATAAATAAGGGCTAAATTGGGATTCAGTTACTAAAATTTGTAATAATCAGAATTATGGAATGTTTGTGAGTACTGTTCATCATGGATTATTAAAGCAAGACTAGAATCTTGAAAAAAAAAACAAATAAACAAAAAAACACAGGGACTTTGATGATAAGCATGTGCTTGCTCACCTGAGTAGATGAAGGCAAGGAAACACTCAGGGAGAAGGTTCTGTGCTTGCTAACGGGGGCCAAAAGCCATGTTAACAGCCCGGAGCAAGCAGCAAAACTTATTTAATGGCATTTTCAAGAAGTGTAACCCTAATATTCCTCTTTCACTTTCCAAAGACACATTCCACTACTTTCCCTCAACTGCTTTTGAGGAATTTTCTCTTAGTTTTTATATTTTTCCACACTTCATCATCTTAATCTTCAAAGGAGTACTTAAAGGTACGTAGAAAGTTGAAGATGATTTTATTTTGATGTCAACCTATTTTGCAATTCATGTTTTGTTCTTTTGATACTGCTCTTTTCCCGTGAGCATCTTGACACTCCTGATGTGCTGTTCTGGACTTCCTAAGCTAAAGTTGCAGCTTTACCTTGTACAAAACAAAACGAGAAAAAGAAATCCAACTTACAAAAAATGTATTTTAATCTTTTTAAATTATGCTTTAGTTTGCTGTTGTTGTTAAGATTTAGTTTACTTCTTTGAAATACATGGTTACAGAGTGGAGAGACAGAGAGAGGAAACCTCCTCTACTGGTTCATTCCCCAAATGGCCACAAATGGCGGATCAAGTCCAGTATTTAAACCTACCATCACACAATGCTGGCCCTAAGTTCTACTTTTCTAATATGCAAATGTTTCATAGAGGTTTTAAAGACTGACACATAGGATCCTGGGCCATAGGTGGTAATTCAAGAAAGATCAATTCCATCTTTGTTCATGTTAAGGGAAGTACAAATATGATGTTAACAACAACAACAAAAAAGGCAAAATGAAGTAAGAGCTTTTTTTTTTTTTGAAAAGCTTGTGAAAAAGTAATATTGAAAGTTAAGTTTGAGCCCCACACAGTAGCCTAGTGGCTAAAGTCCTCACCTTGCATGTGTCAGGATTCCATGTGGCCACCAGTTCTAATCCTGGCAGCCCTGCTTCCCATTCAGCTTCCTGCTTGTGTTCTGAGAAAGCAGTCGAGGATGGCCCAAAGCCTTGGGACCCTGCACCCATATGGGAAACCTGGAAGAGGCTCCAGGCTCCTGGCTTCAGATGGGCTCAGCTCTGACCACTGTGGCTGCTTGGGGAGTGAATCATCGGACAGAAGATCTCCTGCTCTCCTTCTCTCCTCCTCTCTTTGTACCTAACTTTACAATAAAAATAAAATAAATCTTTTTAAAAATTCAAGTTTATTCTAGTCAAAGGATTTTTTAAATCCATGGATAGTATTTTTTCTTCTAGTTTCCCATGAACCTTTTGAAGATTGTTGACACAAGCTGTGATCCATGTTAGTATGTTAGTGACTGTCACTCTGTTTTAGAAACATGTGCATTTCAATTGCAGACTTTTTCTTTCCTGTCACACAAATGTAAAACACACGAACACAATAATCACCCCTCTCTAGTCCGGAGAAAGTGAAGCAGCTTCACTGGGTCCACATGACTCTCAAGACTGGGGTGGGGGAGGCTGACTTCTGGAGTGAGCTAGGGACTTGGCTCTGCTCCGTATGTCTATCTAATTAGGCTGGGCTAGGTGTGTTCTCAGGCAGATGATGAAGTGAGTGCTTGCAAGCACATGTGCACTCAGAACAGGTACAGCTCTTCGTGTCAAGCCAGGCTCATCAATCGAGTGAAGCAGGACCCATGGAAGAACAACACACATTGTTAGGACAAGGAAAAGATGAGGGGGAGTAAAGCCTCATATTATAAATCAAAGTCCACTATCTAGACGCTTCTTTTGGAAATTCTTATCATTTATGTGTAGCATAATCCTACCCACCAAGTATCCAGTGTTCTCTTTGCAAACTATTGGCTCTCAAATCTCTATTTTTAAACTGGTGCATATCACACATGATGAAAGATGCCATGGGGAATCTGAATTACAGATAAATGGCAAAAATACTTGTCGTGAAAACACAGACAAAAATGTTATAAAAGAAACACAATCATGTTAAAATAATGTGATTAACTAAAATTCAAATTTAACAAGGCATCCTGCAACCTTACCAAGTTTGGCACCTCTCCAAATCTAACTTTCTCCTGATATGTATGTTCCCGAGGAATATTTACGCAATCACTCAGGCTTCAACATGTCCTAACCAATAGGTTAGCATTTCTACAGGTAGTATTTCTGTCTCCCTGTTTTCCTCTTTCAGGAGTTTCTCTATTATACACCAAAATCAAAATTTCAAAGTCAGGAAAATAATTCCCCTTTCCCCTCTTCACTGTCATGGCATCTCTCTAATCTGGACAGTAACATGTTCCTGGAAGAGGTCCCGGCACCTCCTTCACTGGTCCACCTTCCTGATCGCACATTCTCTTATCGCTTCATCATGAGCCTCTCCATTTAGGATTCTGCTAACTCACCATTTGCTCCATTCACATATTAGTTGTGATTATTATGTGAAAACCCAACTATCATATCAGGATGCTCCTCGGTTAAATCTGTGGCCTGAGAAATTCATTTTGCCTCATTTTTGTTGCCTGCAAATAAAAAAAAATAGTGACGTTGATGTTTCCTGCATTGTGGTAGGAATGAAATGAGCTAATGTTTACAAAGCCTAACCTGAATATCCAGGCACGGAGCAAACGGCAAACACAGGGACAGAGGAATGGCTATTGTTATTATGCGCTTTTTCTCCTTGTAATACAGTTGCCCATGCTTCATCCCGAAGACCCAAATACTCGTCCCACAGGATTCTGCTCATTAGGAACACGGTGACATCATGATCAACAGCAAATAAGCAATTTCTCAACTATGTTCTTTCTGCATGTTTTCTTTCCACACAATGATTCCAATGGCACATGATATTACTCATCTTTCTCTGCTGATCAATTGCCAACTCTTTTGTTGAAGTTTGGATTGACCCAACTTTAATGTATCTAAATTAAAATTCATTAGACTCACAGGTAAATCTCCTGGGTAAAATATTCAGTGACTATCACAGTTGAAATGTCCCTGAGTTAAGTAGCACTTCATGCTCTGTCTTCCTATAAAGCATGAGATTAAATGGTTTTTCAAAAATATTTAAACGTATTGCTTCCTAGGAAGATGGTCAACACGTGTATAAGTACAGCGACTATCTTAAAGACTGCCATTCCCCCTCCCACTGCGGGATGTATTGTATCAGGAAACTCAGTGCCAGGGTCCCTCCCTGGGCTGTTTTGATCTCCTTTGTTGTAAGCCTCTATTCAGGCATTTTAGGATACTACTATTTAATAAGAAAGGAATTAATAAATGGACAGGCACTTACCCATTGAATTTCCTTTCAAAAAATGTAAAATAGGGCCCTGCACGGTAGCCTAGTGGCTAAAGTCCTCACCTTGAATGTGTCAGGATTCCATTTGGGCACTGGTTTTAATCCCGGCTGCACTGCTTCCCATCCAGCTCCCTGCTTATGGCCTGGGAAAGCAGTCAAGGATGGCCCAAGGCCTTCTCTCTCTCTCTCTGTTTCTCTCTTTCTCTCTCTCTCTCTCTCTCTCTCTCTCTCTCTCTCTCTCTCTCTCTCTCTCTCACACACACACACACACACACACAATCTGTTTCTCTGCCAACTAAGCACAAAAATAATAGAAGAATAAGTGATGGATGGGTGTCTGTTTCCCAGGAAGGGCGAAGTTTAAAGGTAGCCTGAGAGTGGGAGAGAGACTTTGTTGGTAGCTTGAAGAAGTAATGAGAATCTTATGTTCATGGATAAGGACATTTCTGGGTAACCAATACAGCAGCCTACCAGTGATGCAGTGGCTCTGCCTCCAAATTAGTTTATGTAACTTGCTGCAGTTGCTGCTGACCTCCACTAGGGTGGGTTGTAGACAGTGCTGCTTCTGCCCACAGTGGGTGCCCTCTTTTTCTGCTCCTCAAAGGAGTTCCAAGTCATCCCTGTGCTCTTGTGTGAAGGATCCAGTACCAAATGCAACACTTATTTTGTCCAGCCTAACATGCTTATGGCATCACCAAGAACAATGGAGGAAAGGTGTCAAGATCACTTTATGGGCTGCATTGGGGGAAACAATAATTTCTCCTTTTAAAATAAGCGTATTTATTAGACACTGTGCAGCCCCCGACACACACACACACACACACACACACACAGATTTCAATGACTTAGAGCTAACTTAAAGTGAAAGTATATGTTTTATTTCATATCCGTTTCACTCCCAACTATAAGTATACGGTCCGCTCAATTGAACAGCATGAGTGCTACGGAAATCTAATTTATTTCTCAACTGTTGCTTCCAAACAATTCCTCCAGTTTTCTAGGACGACTAACATCCCCTGAATCAAATCCTCACCTAGCACACAAGGCCATGGTGAGAAGCATAAAGATAGCAGATGTTCCTCCCGTTGACCCTGAGGACATCAAGGACACCATCGTTGGGAAGGAAAGCAGACAAGGGAAGACAGGCTCCCTGGGAGTGACAAGGTCAGAGAACCGACCTGCAGGAACTGACAAGTGGAAACTGATCTCCCGACATTGGAAGTGACAGGAATAAGGGCTAGAGATGAAAACGAAATGCGATTTCCATTGTGGATGAGGAGTTAACAAAGACAAACCTCTCTTCAAAAACTGTGCTTTGAGGGGACCCAGGGATGTCACACCGAAAACCTGCAAGAGGTGTTTATTGTCTGCAAGGCTCTGTGATGTACAAATGTAGCAAAATGATAAAACTCAGACGCTGCAGTTTGTTTATCTTACTCCAAATCCAACATACCCACCTCAGGCACATGCACTTGGACTCGTCATTGTTTAATGTTTCTAAACCATCTGTGAAGTTTTAGTGATAGTAGTAGTGGTCTGGCCGCTTGTGTCAAACAATCAATACATCTGCAGCCGTTCTCACCTAGTGTATGTCAGAGAATAGCTACTATCCTTACCATTATTGTTGTCAAGTTGAAGGCTGTCTGTCCTAGGAACTCAGTTGAAGTGGTTAACAATTTACTGGTTGTTGGTTTTGAATAATGATGGGCAGAAGGTGATGTTCACACGCCATGTCTTTTTACAGAGGTTATCAGAAGCAGTCGTGTGTAATTAGCAAACCAAAATAATCTTTTGAAATGTGGTTGGAGTATTACCTCATATCCTGGGGTAGATTTATGAGAATCTCAACCAGGGTCAGATAAAAGCCAAGGCTTTGAGGATGGAAAAAATTGGCTCTAATAGGCACAAAGTTGATTAAAGGCACACTGAATTCAAACACGGTTAATATGTGAGAGGGCCTCCTTTACTGGAATCACGAGAATATTAAAAGGTTTGGGGGGCTTAGGCGCCATTTGAGATGTGAAGACTTGAGAGTTTCCAACCTCACTTCTGAGGACTTATAAATGCATTGTTCATAGAGTGACATTTAAGCTCAAGTAATGTGGCTTTAATCAACTGACTGGATTCATTCCTCTAATAAAGAGGAAGCTGCAATCATTGCTAAGCCAGGCTTCCCAGAAGCTTCAGGATGCGCCCTATGACCTCAGTGCTTTGTGAAATCATTCTAGTTTTGGCTCTGGAGAAGGCAAGCTTGAAGCAAAGGGAGAAGGATCGTTTTGGTCTCAGAATGATGCTAGAAGGCATGTGTCCTCAGGAACCCATTCCACATTCATTAATGCGATGCTAAAGTCCCGCATTCAGAGAGATACTCCCATCCTTATGTCATCAGGGTGAGCTTTGGGGATTCTTTGCAGACCAGCATATCTAAAGCACATTTCTAACTTCTCAAACCGTTGTGAGTTTTTACCCGTCACATGATGAATCTCAACTCTGTTACCTTACAAGCCATATCACAGCTGTCTAGGCTTTGTAACTAAATCCTCAGGGAAACTTACAGGAGAAGGTTTCCATGGGAAAGAAGAAGTAAACTCAGGAAGTGCTCTCATGGTGACTCTTTGGGTGCATTCTTTTCTGGAAGAGTCGTAACACAGGAAGACCTGCCCCCTCCCCAGCTGCTGGTTCACTCCCCACATGTGTGGCATAACTGAGATTGGGGCAGGTTAAAGCTGGGAGGCAGGGACTAAGTGCAAGCCACCCATGGAGTTGGCACAGACCCAAGTCTCAGAGCCACAGTTTCTGCTTCACAAGGTTTGCAATACCAGGAAACTGAGGTTGGAGGTGAAGCCAGAATTCCAACCTAGCCTTTCTGATATAGAATGCAGGCATGTCAAGCATTGTGTTCATGACTGTACTGTTCAATAATTTTTCAACATTTGCTCTGTCTTGACCTTAACTGCATTTTTCAGTTAAAATATTTTGTAAAGACTGTGGGTCCTGCTATTCTCTGTTTTTAATAATCTCCCTATTGTTGCTATGCAAAGCAATTGTTCTTGAGAATCATACATTTTTTGGATTGAGTGTGAACAGTTCTTTCTTTTTTTAACATAATACGCAATGTTTCCATATGCACTTAATTATGATGACTGGGTATGCACTTGATTGATTACTGGGCAGACAGTGTTTTTAAAAGCAAATTTAATCATATAGAGGGATGCTCCCCGGCCTGCTGTGTTGGTGTCTCATGTGGGTGCCAGTTCCTTTCCCATCTGTTTCACTTCTGATCCAGCACCGTGCTTATGGCCTGGGAAAAGAAATGGAGGGTGGCGTAATATAGGGCCCCTGCAACTGTGTGAAACACCTGGAAGAAGCTCCAGGTTCTTGGCTTTGGATGGGCCCAGCTCTGGCAATTATGGCATTTTGTGGAATGAAACTGCAGATGGAAGATCTATTTTTGTCTCACCCTCTCTGTGTAACTCTGCCAAAAGTAAAATAAGGAATTAAATTAATAAAATATATGTTCTTCTAACTCTCAACAAAAATGTTTCCTTTCCCTTTAAGGGGGCCAGAGCTGTTGTGTGGTGGGTACAGTTATCACAAGCAATGCTGGTCTTTCATGCGGGTACCAGTTCGTGTTCCAGTTGCTCTACTTACAATCCAGCTCCGTGTTATGGACCTGGAAGAAGCAGTAGAGGATGGACCAAGTTTTAAAGGAAAAAATCTCTCTGGAAGAGTATTGAGAAAATAACCCAAAAGAGGAACACATCATCAGGAAAGTACTTTTTTTATATATATCAGTTGATAGAGCATTAGAATTGATTGTTTCAGCTTGAAAGATCATCAGCTAGTGTCCCTGATGTTTTGAAGACATCATTTCAAACTCATCCTTCTTTGTGCCTTTTTAATTTAATCTCTAAAGGAAAGGGATTGAATCTTCAGATATCAAAATGAGGAGCAAAACAGAAGACAGAGACATTTTGCTAAGTTGCCTTAACTCTTGTCCTAAAAAGGTTTCCCATGGGATCATAACAAGAAGTTGACACATTTCTTCTCTCCAGCTGCTCAATGGGAATCCATCACAGTATTTTGCATCTTATGTTTGAAAATCAGTCCCTGTGGGTTGCCTTTTTACTTTGTTGATTGTTTCTCCAGCTGTGCAGAAGCTTCTTAGTTTGATGAAGTCCCAATTGTTTATTTTGGTCTTGATTTCTACTGCTTTTGGAGGCTTTTTTAGGAAGTGAGGGCCTACCCCTAAGTGTTGCAGTGTGTTTCCAACATTTTCTTCCAAAAGTTTGAAGGTTTCTGGATGTAGGTTTAGATCTGTTATCCATTTAGATCTGATCTTAGTGTATGGTGAGAGATGTGGGTCTATCTTCTTGTTTCTGCAGGCTATTAACCAGTTGTCCCAACAGCATTTATTGAACAGACCTTCCCATTTGCCTGGATTGTCGTTTGTCTTTTTGTCAAAGATTATTTGGCTGTATCTGTGTGGGTTCCCTTCTGGTGTTTCTATTCTGCTCCATTGATCTTCCTCTCTATCTTTGTGCCAGTACCACGCTGTTTTGATAACCACTGCCCTATAGTATGTCCAGAGGTCCGGAACTGTGATTCCCCCTGCTAACTTCCTGTTCTTCAGGATGGTTCTAGCTATCCGTGCTTTTTGTGTTTCCAGATGAACCTTTGGATCATTGTTTCCAGTTTCATGAAGAATGTTTTGGGCAATTTGATTGGGATTGCGTTGAATGTATATATTGCTTTTGGCAGTATAGACATTTTAATGATATTGATTTTACCTATCCAGGAGCATGGGATGTTACTCCATCTTTTGAGGTCTTGTTCAATTTCTTTTTTAAGTAGTTTGTAGTTTTCTTCAAATAAGTCTCCTACATTTTTGGTTAGATTTATTCCCAGATATTTCATACTTTTCTCTGTTATTTTGAATGGTATCTTGCTGGTTAAATCTTTTTCCATCTTGGGGCTGTTCGCATACACTATGGCTATTGATTTTTGTTCATTAATTTTGTACCCTGCCACTCTACCAAACTCTCGTACAAGTTCTAGCATCCTCTGTATTGAGTCTCTTGTATCTTCTATGTAAAGGATCATGTCATCTGCGTATAGTGACAGTTTGACTTCTTCGTTTCCCATTTGGATTCCTCTGATTTCTTTTTCTTGTCTTATGGCCTCAGCGAGTACCTCTAGGACTATGTTGAGTAGTAGTGGAGAAAGTGGCCATCCCTGTCTTGTTCCAGGTCTCAGTGGGAAGGGTTCCAGTTTTTCTCCATTCAGTATGATGCTGGCGTTGGGTTTTTCATATATGGCTTTAATTATGTTGTGGATTTTTCCATCTATGCCTACCTTGGTTAGGGTTTTTAGTAGGAAGTGGTGTTGGATTTTGTCGAAGCACAGAATGGGAGAAGATCTTCGCACACGACATAGGTGATAGAGGGCTAATCTCCAGAATATACAAAGAGCTACAAAATAACCAAAATGTCAAAACAAACAAGCCACTCAAGAAATGGGCACGGGAAATGGGCAAACACTTCACAAAGGAACAAACGCAAATGGCAAATAAACATATGAAAAAATGCTCAAGTTCCCTGGCAATAAGGGAAATCCAAATTAAAACATCAATGAGGTACCACCTAACGCCAGTAAGACTGGCCCACATGAATAAAAACACCAACAACACTTGTTGTCGAGGTTGCGGGGAAAAGGGAACCCTACTCCACTGCTGGTGGGGCTGCAGGCTGGTACAGCCTGTATGGAAATCAGTATGGAGAATATTCAAACAACTCAAATTCAACATACCGTATGATCCAGCAATAACACTCCTAGGAATATATCCAGAACAATTGTTTTATGAGAAACCAACATGCACTCCTATGCTCATAGCAGCACAGTCAGTAATTGCAAAAACATGGAAGCAACCAAAATGCCCATCAACAGAGGATTGGATAAGAAAGGTATGGTTCATCTACTCCATGGAATACTACTCAGCTATTAAAAAAAACAAAATGCAGTTCTTTGTGGCCAAATGGGCCCAACTGGAAACCATAATGCTAAGGGAAATGAGCCAATCCCAAAAGGTTAAATACCACATGTTTGCCTTAATTTAAGATGATATGATGTTATGTATAACATGTTATGTTATGTATGTTATATGTTGTGTATAAACTAAAATTGAAGTGTAGGTGAGGTGGTCACAGAAGGTGGCTGGGAACTCGCATTTACTTTTAACATATTGGTTACTCATTACTATGTCAATTAATTTCATAATGATGTAAATTTTTGCTGATGGTATGTTGGAGCTTTCAATTGACTGGGATGATACTCTGCTGGCTCTGTCTTCAGACCAGAGTGGGTATACCTAAGAAGCCGTTGAACTTGACTGGACAATAAGATGCTGGACTCTATGTTTGGTATACGCTTGCAATGGGGGAATCTCAACTGAACTTGAGCTGTGGTTATGCAACAAGGTGGAGGAATCCACCATGGTGGGAGTGTTTGGGGAGGGGTGGGGAGAACCCAAGTACCTATGAAACTGTGTCACATAATACAATGTAATTAATGAAGTAAAAATAATAATAATAATAATAAAGAAAATCTGTCCCTGGTAAATGTAATCAATGCTTGTTTATGTAAGCGATGTTCTTATCAAACTGCAAAGGGCTATGCTAGGGCTTAAAAAGTGTGAGATTTCTAGACCCAAATAAAGTGACTCAAACTCTGTAGTTCCTATGCAATGCAATTCTGCCATGCTGCCCAGCTTCCAGAATATTCCATGGGTAATTGAACAAAATATTGGTCCTATGAGACAAATAAATATGGAGAGAAATATAGTTGTAAGGAAAACGAGAAATGCTATCTGGTAATATATCAGCATACATTGTTCCCAGGATTGATTTCTATTTTCAGCTGCCGACTGTAGCTTCCTGGCAGGGCATAACCTGTGAGGCAGTGGTGATGGCTGGTGTAGCCGAGTTCTTGCCATCCTCAGAAGAGAGGAGGGCTGTTTCCCCTCCTAGCTTTGCCCTGGCTCTGGGACTGGGATTGGGACTGAGCCAGGTCAAAACCACAGCCCTGGATCGTCTCCCCACCTGCCTTGTGCATGGCAAGCTCCCAAGCACATGCCCCATATTTTGTGGCTTTCTCCAAGCCATTAACAAGGAGTTTGGAAGTAGGTCATTCAAGTCTCCATTCAGTGCCTATAGGACAAAACCTGTTGAAATACAATGAAGAAGAATTAACAAATAAACAAGTAACTCCAATCATTCATCTTTCTCTTTCCTTTCTTTTATTACTGCATGTATGATGCCTGCAAACTTATCGGTAATTTTCAGGAAAAATGAATTGTGTTGTAATACTTCCAGGACGGAAAATGAAGTATTTCCTGTCAGGTAGGCTAGATGTTTGAAGTAGAAAATGCAATGGGTGGGCCCGGCGGCGTGGCCTAGCGGCTAAAGTCCTCGCCTTGAACGCCCTGGGATGTCATATGGGTGCCGGTTCTGATCCCGGCAGCTCTACTTCCTATCCAGCTCCCTGCTTGTGGCCTGGGAAAGCAGTCGAGGACGGCCTAAAGCTTTGGGACACTGCACCCGTGTGGGAGACCTGGAAGAAGTTCCTGGTTCCCGGCTTCGGATCGGCGTGCACCGGCCCGTTGCGGCTCACTTGGGGAGTGAATCATCGGATGGAAGATCTTCCTCTCTGTCTCTCCTCCTCTCTGTATATCCGGCTTTCCAATAAAAGTGAATAAATCTTTAAAAAAAAAGAAAATGCAATGGGTAACCCAAAATGTGTTGAGTGCGTTCTGAATCAAAGAAAGAAGCTAACTCTCAGAACATCTTTTCCGCCCAAAACATAAAGACTAGCATTTGAGTCAAATGTGATTGGATAGTGATATAGGGCAGAGGGTTTGAGGAGCAGTGGTAATATAAGCAAATTATTTATTAAATGGATTTATAAGGAAAATAGTATTTAGAAGTAGAAAATCATAATTGTGGAGAGTATATATAACATGTCATAATTCAAGTGTCTCTAGAAACCCAGGTATGTATAAATTTTTTGCAGTCAGTTTTTGTCAGGGAATGTCAAAAAGCCTGCAGTGAGATTATTTGTACACTAGGGGGCAGATTACAAATTTTCACCTCCTACTTTTTTTTTAATGTGTTAATTTTTCTTGTAAAGGCAGATTTACAGAGAGAAGGAGAAAAAGAGTGAAAGATCTCCCATCTGCTGGTTCACTCCCCAAGTGGCCACAACAGTCGCAGCTGAGCCAATGTGAAGCCAGGAACCAGGATCTTCCTCTGGGTCTCCCATGTGGGTACAGAGTCCCAAGGCTTTGGAGCAATCTATGCTTTTCCAGGCCACAAGCAGGGAAATGGAAGAGAAGTAAAGCAGCTGGGACATGAATCAGTGCTTATATGGGGTCCTGATGCTTGTTGGCAAAAATTTAGTCATTGAGCCATTGCACCAAGCACGCCTGCTGGTTTTGAACTCTTTAAAATGGTTTCTAATTCTTTGCATTCATTCAACCCCTTTTTTCCTCTTCACTTCATTCATCTTGTGGGTGTTTTTTGAAAGTTCTCCCAGCCTGCCATCATATTATTCATGGATCCCAAAACTTGAAGTAGTCTGCTAGTTTCTCTGTTAAGTGTCATTGATAGGAGGATGGAGAGCCATTTTAAGCTTAGAATAAAACCGTTCAAACTTTCCGTTATTTCTAAAACCAAACTGTGTTTGCTCTGTGAAATCTGACATTTGTGTTGAGAAAGTGCTGCATATTAGAACAGGCAACCCAGACGTTTCCATAATTTACATGCTTCATGTTGTCATTGTTACTTTTTCCTAAGATCTCTTAGAGTTTACTATGAACAATTTCCAATATAATCAATGGTAAACCAAAAGCACTTAAAGGCATAATAACAATAACAGCAAACTTCAGAATAATGTTTGATGTCTTAAGGAGAACTGCTCATCAGTGAAAAAAAATCTTCTGTCTGACTTCTTACTAATATGAAATAATACAGTTTATGAATTTTACAGGTCCGGTTCCAAGAAGACAGCCTAGCTTCCCTCACTCCCCTGTTTCTGCAAACATCTTCCCCTCCCTCTCTTCATCAGATTTTGCTAAAATATAATTTTAATAACTCTATATTTACAGACTTAATATACCACAAACCATAAATTTGAATAAGTACAGAGAAATAAGACCCAAGTTCCACAAGCTTGTAAATAAGGTCTAAAACTTATTTATATTCCAAAATTGCTATTTTTTATATTCTCTTTCAACTAACACAAGCCAGAAAACACAGGTTTAAGTTTGGGAGACTGTCCTATTTTACTAATCATTGTGATTTCCAGCGGCTTCCATTTTGTTGCACAAGACTGGAGTTCGCTATTTTTCATGGCCATGCAATATTCTATAACGCATGTATGATTGTATCACATTTTAAAATTCAGTTATCAGTATCTGTGTTTATTTCATATCTTAGTTGCTGTGAATTGACATGTAATAAACAGAGGGGTAGAAGCATCTATAACATACCCCGTGTGCATAAGATATCAATGTAGTTTTTTGCCTTAGTCAACAGAAATATATGTATATGTGCATATATTTATAAGTATATATCTATGTATATATCTATGTATATATATCTTTGTATAATTAGCTATATGTATATGTATGCATGTTTCTCTCACTCAATTGCTGTCATGCACAGACACACATCTGACTTCAAGCTAAAGTCAAATTCACAAATTGAAAGTCTCTGTTAAACTTTGTTTGATTTCGAGTGTCAGTATGTGGTGTGCTAATATTCTAGAAAAACAGGTTTGTCAGCTAGCTGATATTGGACACTTGAACTTGACAAAAGCGGAGGTTGTGCCTACCTAATGGTTTTTCTGTGTGGCTCACGGGTCTCCGTGTTGGTGCGGCGAGTACGGCTGCAGATCAGAGCGAGCAGCGCAGTGCAGAGGCGCTCCTGACACAGCGTCTGAGCTGAGCCGTACATGTGGCGCTTGTTCTCAGGAAAGGTCTCTGCTGGCAGGCATCTTACGGGGGGTGCCAAGTGGAATGCTCACCTCCTATCAAATGCAAACGGTAAAGCGGAGCTTAGTGGTTGTGCTGTGGGTTATTTCTCAAGAGACTCTAGTAAGTATCCATTGTTTTAAAAAATTCTATACCATTTGCAGGAATGTAGGTTTTCGGAAAACAAAACAAAACTTTGTATAAGCATTGTTTAGCAACAAGGTTTTCAATAGGAAAAATAAAAGAACTGCAGAATGTAATTTTGTGGCTGTAACTTTAGTGAAAAGGCAGAAGAATTGGCAAAAGACACTGCTCTTTGCGGTCTCACTGTCAGTGCTAACCTGGTAATGTCAGCATGTAGTTTTCAGTATTTACCTACCCATATAATAGTTTAGACTGCACTAGACATATACTATAAACTAGACATATAAACCAAATATAATACCAACCTCTCACCTCATCAGAACATTATCCTCTGTTTCTAAGGAAAGTGTATGAGTACAAGTAAAGTGAATATCATATCATAATATGTATACTTGTTAGTAGCCATAAATTAAGACATGAAAGTAGCATCATTGGGATTGCTACTTAAAACATTAATTCCAAGAGGTTTTTTTTTTTTTTTGCTACATAGTTCTGTTTTCTTTCTTTTTTTAAATTATTATCATTTTATGATATAGTTCCATAGGTCCTGGGATTTCCCCTTTCACCTCCACAAATCACTCCCTCCCCCAACACACACACACTGAGTTTTCCCAAGTCATTACAACAGCATAGTTCCTCATAGACAGTCATCAGTCCATCATTGCGGACATGGACAATGGTAGAGAGAAGAGCAACCCATTGTCAAGACACATCCAGCAGTTTCATTGGGAGTCCATCCTCGATATGCACTGTATCCTCACATCTGGACATATCAGTTGTTACTAAACAGTCATTATAAATCCCCGCCCACCCCTCCAAGTGAAAAGCCACAGCAAAATTAACAACAGGAAGAAAAACAGAGATTCACAATGCCATGAAGTTAAACAACATGCTACTGAATCTGATAGTCTCCATTACACAATTACCATACATTCCCTTAAATGAGAAGCTACAAAGCAAAATTAACAACAGGAAGAAAAAAGAAGAAATCTATAATGCCATGAAGTTAAATAACATGGTACTGAATGACTAATGTGTCGCTGAAAAACAGAAAGGAAACTAAGAACCTTCTTAAAAAAAATGAGGCTACTGTATGATTTATGAGTACTGAAGAATTTAATGAGAATAAAAGTGTTTTGCAGAAAGGAAACTAAAAACAAAACAACAAAATCCATGAGATATAGTTTCTGCTGATTTTTGTGGTGAGTTGTGTCTCCTCTAGCCGAAAAATGTTGGGTTTTATAATTTTAATCCAGTCTACTAATCTATGATGTGTAATTGATGAGGTTAAGCTATTTACATTCAGGGTTAATATGAACAGGTGGTAATTTGGTCTTGTCATTTAGCAATGTTTTGTTCTTTGATTTAGTCTTCTGTTATTATTTTACTGGGATGGTCTTCAGATTTGCCATTGGTTTTGGTGGGCGCTATTTCTATTCTCTGTCCAGAGAACATCTTGAAGTATCATTTGTAGGGCAGGTTTGCAAAAACAAATCTGCAAGATGGGCAGTTCTCCGTCTGGGATCATCTCCTGAGTTCTCAGCGAACTCCACTCCCTACCTGGTTGCTGGTGGGATTTCAGCTGCTGGAGTGGTACAGATCACTGCCGGCTGAATGCCACTAGGATGTCTTATCACTGCAACACCACCCTGTTGTTTCTGCTGCTTTCCTGTGTCCATCCGCCTCCAGGTGCCCCCTGCCATTGGACTGTTCTCTCCTATTTCCTGGAATATGCCCTCTCTGCTTCACACTGGCTAATATTTCTCCATTTGTTTAAACATGTTCATCTTGATTCTCCTTTTTAATTTGTCTTTAAGATGTATTCTTTTTATTGGAAAGGCAAAGCAGATATATGGAGAGAAGGAGAGACAGAGGAAAAGATCTGTCATGCACTGATTTACTCCCCAGCGGCTGTGACTGCAGCAGCTGAGTTGTTTTGAAGCCAGGAGACAGTAGCATCTTCCAGGTCTCCCATGTCAACGCAGAATCTCTGGGTTTGGGCCATCCTCTATTGCTTTCCATCCCATAAGTAGAGATCTGTAAGGGAAAAAGAGTGGCTTGGATATGACCCAGTGTCCACATGGGATTCTGGTGCCTCCAAGATGAGGACTTAGCCGTTGAGCCACTGCATTCAGTCCTACAAGTTTAATGTTAACAGGCTACATTTGAAACATTGCTAGTCAGTATGTGTTGCTGAAGATAGCTGTGAAGTTGCTGATGCCTGAGGTCTTTTCTTTGCTAGCTGCCTTGTAAAATGAAAGCTTTCACATTGTTTTGACAAGCTGATACCTAAAAATGTGAAAGGTGCAATCATCTTGGGACTTCAGCAAAACAGGATGATGCTCCACATTGAAGGATCAGATATGGAATCCATACTGCAATGATGATGAGAGATTAAGCCTCATCATTTGATGAATGAATTCCAAGTTCAAAAGAAGAGGAAGTTTCAAGTAAATGCCATATAATTGATAAAGGACAAGTACATTTAAGAATAAGAGGAGAACCTGATGCGATAGCATAGCAGCTAAAACCTTCACCCTGCATTCCTTATGGGAATCCATATGGACGGTGGTTCATATCCCCATGGCTGCTCTTTTCATCTAGCTCGTTGCTTGTGGCCTGAGAAAGCAGTCGAGAATGGCCTTGGGACCACGTGGCAGACCTGAAAGAAGCTCCTGGCTGCTCGCTTTGGATAGGCTCTGCTCAGCCGTTGCAGCTACTTGGCAGCAAATCAATGGTACTAAGATCTTCTTTCTCTCCTGCTCTCTATTTGACTTTCCAATAAAAAGAAACAAATCTTAAAAAAAGAAGAGGAAGAAATAGTTAAGTTTGGTGATTAAGATGAGCTCGATGATATGAGAACAAGCATTTTGGTAGAATTAAGTGATCATAGTAAATAAAATATGTGTAAATGACACAGTGAGAGGAATTTCTCAGTTTTCACTTTTAAATTTGATGTAATTAATTTTTCAAGAACTTGTCTTGTTTTTTACTAAAATGTGGTGAATTCAACAGGAAAGTTCAGATTTGAACAAGGTAAAAAGAGGCCACAAATATATGTGACTTCAAAGATTTATAGGAAAATGCAGACTCTGATAATGCCTATGCATGAACTAAAAATCATGTTAATAAAATAAATACCTTTGAATTTAATATTTCTGCAAACTTTTTAAGGTCTGTCATTTAGCATGCCATTGCCTAGGACAACTCTTTATCTGTTTCAGCAATTCAGTGTTCTGAAGTAAGCAACAGTACAAATATCTGATATTATTGCTGACTTACTGACTCAACTTGGGAATGTAAACTTTCTGAGTCAGGAATCCTTTCTGACTTGTTCCCAACATGTGCCTGGCGTGTGATCATTTCTCAAAAATTACTCATTTGGTGACGAACTGAAACAGAGGGTCTTTGTGACTCGCTCTGTGGTCAATGTGAATGTATATTTATCCTCAATTAGATGATAACTAATTTCATAAAAACACATTTTGTGGATTTTTCAGTTATTTTGGTTTCTCACAGCTACTTTAAATAGAGGTTTAAGAAAGGTGGTGGCAATTCATGACCATTGTTCCGAAAACTGCACCCTCATGCCTGCGGATTTCTTATTTCAGCCTCTCTTCTTTAGTCATCTGTCCACGTTGTCTCCCACATTCTGTGTCTTTCAAGGTGGTTCCTGAACCTACAGTGATGTCCATAATTTTTCTGCCAGGTGACTGGCTACCTGTGTTCTATCCAATACCTTTGTTTCCTGCTGAATATGTCACCCTCTCCCATCCTCACCAGGGAAGTTCTTTTCTGCAGTGACCTCCACCTTAAGTGCAGAGAAACATTGAGTCCCATCTTTAGGTTTTGATGAGTTTGTTGTATCTCCCCGGGCAGAGAAATTGGTCACCTTGCTATTAACTCATGAAAACTCTAACTACCAAGAAGTGTAAAGAGTTTCCCTGTCACTGTCCTGGCAGTTTTTTCTTTTGAAAACAAATAATCTCTGAGTATTAGTGATTTATTATTTTTTCATTTAGTAAAGTAATATCTTTATAAAATAATGAGTATCTTCATGTTCCAATAAATAGCATTCATAGGGCTAGATATATGTGATATGTGCATGTGATACTAGACAGACTGTGAAGTACTATGTGCAGGTTAAGCCTTGTTAACATCATTATTTGGAAGAAGCAAAACTTGGCTCCGTGGGATTATAACCCACTTTAGATAAAAAACGTAATCAGATGTATTGTGAAAGTTGGTTTTCATAACATTGACTTAAATGTCATTGGTATCTGTTTCTGATTTTTTTTCATGAGTTTTTAAAAATTATTATTTTTATTATCTTTACATAATTGATTAGGACACAGAGGGTCAAGTGTTACAGGAAAGTGGGTAAGTCCATTGTTGCCATATTTTTGTGTGTGTATCTTGGGTAAGGAAGGAGACAGAGAAGCCCCACCCAACCTCCCACCCGATCCCAGAGTTCCCGACATGGGGCATTCTCTGAGGGCACTGCTCATGTGGTTTCAATAATTCAGCAGTTCTGAATTGCTGCTAATTTCACCGTTCCAAGCATGATGAAATCTCCAGAATCCACTGGCTGACATAATCCACTTTAGAGTCTCCATTTGCCCAGATCTTCACTGCCAACATATGACTGGTGCAGATGATCGATTTCTTCTGTCCTCCATCCTCTCTTGTGATACCAGGTGTCCTCTGCAGGTTCCGATGGACTGCCGTTTCCTCCGTGTGTACTTGGATACGCTGTCCACTGTTCCATCTGAGTCTCTGAGGAGGCTCAGCTTTGACACATGCACTCCATGGTCAGACCATGGAACCTGCAATTCACATCATGATTGGGGTTCTGAGATCAGCAGTTTAGTAGAGGGATCTCCAAGAAACTTCGTCTGAGGTGATTCCAGACCTAATTTTTGTGTGTGAATGCCAGTACAGAGTCCAGTACAGTCTGTCACCCCAATCAGCTTATTTATATGCTGGTGGTTGCTTTTACTGGGTCAGTTCTGTTTTCAGACCTGTCTTCCCTATGAACCAATGGGTATTGCAGTCAAGCCTGATTCTGCCCAGTACACACTTGGCCCTTTCGCAAACCAGCAGGAGCTGCAGCCTAAGTTGGCAACTCCCTATAACCATCACCAGGCCTGCCCCCTACCCTGGTTCCTGTGCTGTCCAGTGTATACAGCAGACTTGTCCAGTCTGTCCCACATCCCATTCACTTTTTATACATGTCAATGTGCATTGAAGGCTAGTTCAACCCAACCAGGTCTACTTTATAGCTTAACCCAACCCAGCCAGCACCCTGTCCTAGCTGTAATGTGTACTGGTGTGTGTTGTGACCAAACCTGGCATGACCCACACTCTCTTCTGTTGCTCGGATTCGACATCAGGTGATGTGAACTGTTTTAGCCTGGTCTGCCCACGACCTATGCCAAATGTGTGCTGGTAGGTACCTTTCCCTGGCCTGGTCTGGGCTGCTCCCTATCATGGTTCTTGTGCTCACCTACAGGGACTGTGTCCTGCCAGAGGAGTTGTCCAAGCTCCTCCATCAGAACCTGTCCTATTGCCAGATCTTGCACATACTGGTGGGTCCATGGGCCAGCCCTACTTAATCCACCTCCTGTCCTGACAGTAACAGTGACCTTTCCTGACTGGCCTTCAAACCATTATGTTTCTTATTGCTGGATGTTTCAGCCCAGCCAAGGCTCATCCATAGCCAGACACAGCTCATACATGGCTCAGTATGGGGAGAGACCTAGACTAATCTGTTCTGTATCTACCTTGGTCCTCCAGAGAACTGTTTCTGATTTTTAGTTTCTTTTTTTAGATAGAGAATGCTATTTTTTCTCAGTTATTACTACATCTATAGTTTATGATTCTACTAAAAAAAATCTAGAAATCTAAGGCCCGGCCTAGTAGCATAGCAGCTTAAGTCCTTGCTCTGCATGCACCTGAATCCCATATATGTGCTGGTTCTAATCCCGACAGCCCCACTTCCCATCCAGCTCCCTGCTTGTGGTCTGGGAAAGCAGTCCGAGAATGGCCCGAAGTCTTGACACCCTGCACCCAGTCCGAGAATGGCCCCAAGCCTTGACACCATGCACCAGTGTGGGAGACTCACAAGAGTTCCTGGCTCCTGGTTTTGGATCGACACAGCTCTGGCCATTGCAGTCACTTGGGGAGTAAATCATCAGATGGAAGATCTTCCTCTCTGTCTCTCATCCTCTCTGTATATCTGACTTTACAATAATAAAAAACAAATGAATATCTAGAAATCTAAAATTTTTGTGTGGGAATCTTGTGACACGGTACTAAACCTTGCCTTTGTAAAAATTTTGTCTCATTTTCTCAATGACAGAGAGGACATGCACTATTTTATATAGAACTAGAGACTTTTTAAGAAATGATCAAAGAGGAAGATATAAAATAGCTATCGTAATAATTCCTATGTAAATAATCCTTAAAATATAAGACCCATAGATGATAATTAGATAGTTAAACAGAATAAACAATGTGCTGGAATCATATATGGTGGAATGGGATAGGATAGAATAACATAAAGAAGAAAGAGACACACATAGAATAAGAATTTTGGCAGTGAAAAAGAAACAATACATGTTCCAAGTGTAGGGCATAACACACAAATCTGACACCTTCTTCATTACAGGAACCTGCCGGGCATCCATTTGTCCTGACTGCTGACCAGGTCCACTGTTACAGAGCTGAGGGGAATGTAGGAAAGTTGGTCTTAGATACAGGTTTCCACATCATACATGGAAACAAATGTTACAATTCCCAGGAGAAGTGTCCTTTCCATTGTCACTGCATTTAGAAGCGGTTTTCCGCTTTTCCGCTGGAACTCGTTGTAGCCTATTGCTTCTAAAGCACTTATGTCTGCGTGCAGCTTTCTGTTCTAGCTATAAGAAAGATTGAAATTAGGTTTCTCCATCTTTATGAACCCAAAAATGTGACAGCCATATTCCTGACATTTCGTCGATTATAAAGATCCATTGAAGAAATGTGTATGGTCAGAGCATGCAAGCCACGTTGATAAAGGAAATAATAAGCTATCTCACATTTGTTGTCTGGTTTACATGACATTACATCTGTTTGAGTAATATGTCTCATGTAGTTTCTATATTAACTCCTTCTCATACAGGTATGCCCCATTTGGATGTGTCTATTTTCTTAGGCTTTGGGGGTATTATACACTTATGAATTAAATCTTTTTTTTTTTTTGTCAATCCTGTGGTGTGCAATTCTAGCGGTGTGATTTTTATAATAGCATGTACATCCTTCATCATGTGTCACATTTTGATGATTTTCATAGTATTTTGCACCGTTTCATTACTTCTACATGGGTTAGAGTGATCAGTTAACTATTGTAATTAAGTATGGCCATACAATACAGTGGATCTAATCAATAAACATGTGTGCTCTGCATACTCCAACAACACACCATTTCTGCTCTATTTCCTTCCCTTCCAGTGCCCGTGATTCCTCATACACAACAATATTCAAATTAGGCCAATAATAGTACATCTCTCTCTTTACATGTGAAGCTAGAACTGATAAAGGTAAGAAGATATTCCAAAAATCAAACTAGTGCTGAACGCTGATTCTTGTACCAGACACAGCCTAGTTGGGAACGCAGAATGTTCCTGAAGGAAATTGAAGGAACCACTACAACAAACACAAAAATCACAAGATAGCAAAATAGCATCCTTGCTGATGTAGAGAAAGTTTGTGTGGTTTAGATAGAGAATGAAGCTAGCCACAGCATTCTCTTAAACCGAAGCTTAATCCAGTTCAAGGGCTTAAATCTCTTCAGTTCTATGAAAATTAGGAGATGTGAGCAAGCTGCTGAAAAAAAGTTTGAAGATGGGAGAGACTGATTCACGAGATTTAAGGAAGCGGGCTGTGTTTACCGCCTGCAAGTGCAGCGCAGGGAACAGGAGCTGATGTGGAAGGAGCAGAAAGCCATCAGGTGAAATTCTGAAGTAACTGATAAATGTAATTACAGGACAGCAGTATTTTCTCTGTGCCTGGAGCAGTCAGCTATTGGAAGATCACAAGTAGGATTTGCATTGCGAGAGGGGCAGAAATCAATGTCGGAATTCACAATTTTGATGTATAGAATAATCCTTTGTTAAGGGCTAATGCACCTGGCGGATTGAAGATGATGCCAACACTCATTTCTCATTCATAAAATCCTAGAGTCTTTAAGTATATATGTAAATATACTGTGCCTGTACTCTGTAAATGGAACAGCAAAATCTGCATAACAGCATAATTGTTTACAATGCGTTTTCTGGGATATTTAATGCCCCTACTGAGAACTGCTGCCTAAAACAACAAACAACATTACTGTTAAATATCACTCCCTATTGACAACACACTCAGCTCCCCAGCAGTCCGAAGAGTG
The DNA here is from genome assembly GCF_030435755.1 of Ochotona princeps. NCBI lineage: Eukaryota > Metazoa > Chordata > Mammalia > Lagomorpha > Ochotonidae > Ochotona > Ochotona princeps. Next base: position 36,972,185 of record NC_080834.1, read on the forward strand.
GCACATAATTGCTTTCATACCTGCAAACAAAATATCCATCCTGCAAAAAAAGGATTAAGGTGAAATTTTGAAAATCACATCTCATTATTTAAGAAGTACATTCCACAAGGCTGGTGTTGTGACTCTGGTTCTTTAAGTATGAATAAAGTGTATCAAAAATCTCTGAGAAATGATTCACCATTTTATGTGACATTAATAATCTTTCAGGGACTAGCGTGGCACAGTGAGCTACTGTACCACCAGCATTCCATCTTAGACCACTGGTTCAAGTCCCAGCTGCTACTCATCGTTTCTGGCTGTTCCATTTTCAGTGCACCCCACTGTAAATGTGTCTGGGAGGGCAACCGAAATGTAAGCTGTCCTTGGGACTTGAGTCCTTGCCACCCACGTGGGAGACCTGGATGGAGTGTGGAGCTCTGGACTTCTAACTTTGGCCATGCACTTCTCTCACCATCATGGTGATTTCAGGAGTGAACTTATATGTGGTGTCTCTCTCTCTCTCTTTCTCCCCTCCCTCAAAGAAAAAAAATTTATATATTGTATATTACATGTATTTATATGATATATAAATATATAAAGCATAAATATATATTATATATTATGTATTTATATAATGCATTATATAAATATAGTATATGTTTTATATTATGTGCTTTATTTATGAAATATATATTATATGCATATAGAATCCTTATTTTATATATAGTTATTATTTATGAAAAGTCAAAATATCAACATTATCAGGAATTGGAAAACGTTGACTTCCATCTTCATGGGGAGATTATGATTTTGAGTGACATGAGACATCAGTGGAAGAAGTAAAAACAATTGCAATGGAAATAACAGGAGAACTGGAGTTAGAAATCCAGGATATGACTGAGTAGCTGCTCTCTCACGATAGAACTTTACAGATGAGAAGTTTCTTTTTATCAGTGAGCAAAGAAAGTGGTTTTTGAGCTGTAATGTACTACTGGTGATGATGCTATAAATGTCAATGACTTGAGAAAATGACTTAGATTAAGACATAAATGTATTTAATACAAGCACTGCAGAATTTGATGATTCACTAAAGCTTGGGAAAAATTCTATTGTGCACGAAATACTGTGAAGTGGCATTGGAAGTATTAGAGAACATTTTGTGAAAAGGCCGTTCATTCAGCCAATATCATTTTGTCTCTTCCTCTAAGGAACTGCCACCATCACTCTAGGCCTCAGTTTCTACCAGCCTGACCAGTCAGTAACCACTAACTTGACAAGACTTTCAACAGTGAAAACACTGTAACTTGTTGAAAACTTGGATAACTTTAGTATTTAAAGTATTTTAATTCAGCTATGCACAGTTTTAGGCATATACTATTGCACATATATTGTATCACTGCATATGTGCCAACATTACTTTCTTTTTTAAAAAATTTATTTATTTTTATTGTAAAGTCAGACATACAAAGAGGATGAGAGACAGAGAGGAAGATCTTCCTTCTGATGATTCACTCCCCAAGTGACTGCAATGGCCAGAGCTGTGTCGATCCAAAAGCCAGGAGCCGGGAACTCTTGTGAGTCTCCCACGTGGGTGCAGGGTCCCAAGGCTTCGGGCCATCCTCGACTGCTTTCCCAGGCCACAAGCAGGGAGCTGGATGGGAAGTGGGGCTGCTGTGATTAGAACCGGTGCCTATACCAGATCCCAGTGTGTTCACGGTGAGGACTTTAGCCACTAGGCCACTGAGCCAGGCCCGATCAACATTACTTTCTTATGCATGAGGAAAGAAAAACAAAAAAACTCATGTGACTCACTTGATTGTAATATTCACTTTATTCCAGTGCTCTGGCATTAAGGTTGAAATATCAATGAGGTAAGCCTGTAGATGATTTTATCCAGTGACAAAAATGAAGAAATTGAATCTAAGAGCTAAGTTATTACATATCACCTGCTCATGTGTTACAAAAAAAAATTTCACACTTGGTAACTGAGTTTAAAAGAAAAACAAATAGTTAAGTAGATTTTCCGAGAAGAATGTATGGAAACCGAGACAAGGGATATTAAATTACCCTACCATAACTCACTTCAGAGGATACTAAACTTCCTAGTCTTTCAATAAATGCATATTAAATTTTTATTTAGTTTTCTGAATTCCAGAAAATGCTTTCAGAAGGGCACACATTTTCTTTTAATGTAATTCACACCAGTGAAATGTTTAAATATTAAATTATTATATATGTAAAGGAACAAAATACAAAACAAATAATATTTATGTATGCATTGAAATATATTGCATCTTTGAGGTTTGTGGGGATATCGAAAAAACTCAGTAGAAAGAACTTCATTCCTCATGATTGAATTTGTGCATAATTCTTATTTAAAGGACAGTTTGAAAGGAATAGTAACCGTTTTCAATACATTGGGTAGGATATAGGAACAGCCTACTACCATGAACTTGAAAAATACATGATTTATAACTACAGATTTTTATTGCTATCTCAATAAAGTGAATATTCTTTACATGGCATATAAAAGGCTAAAATCAAAAGTGAATTTTGACTCCTATGCTAAAGGTTCCTTTGTGCCTCTTCCCTGCTCACCTAAGCTCCAACTGCTTCATATCAAAACAATTAGAAATCTCTGATGGAATATTTATAAGAATGCAATAACCAAGTGATTTTAGTGTGTTCTTTGTTATTTGGCAAGCTTACTCTCAATTTTTCTGCATGAGCCCCTCCTCTGGGTGGGTGAAGGCAACACAATTTAAGCACAACTTCTTTATAATCACATCAGTATTGCCTGATACTCTACATTATTTCACACTGATTTTCTTTGTGTGTGTGTGCACTTTTGGTTTCAAAATTCCTAGATACTTCACACGTATGCTGTTAGACCCTTAAGAATATGGCGTTATTCTTCTTGTATCTCAATGGATTCTGTAAAATAAATTTGTAGAATTTCAAAGAACTATTCATGGTGCAAATTCATAATAACTGCATTCTCTGCTAGCCAATTTGCTCAACATTTATTTTAAATGGAAAATGTGAATAAAAATAGGTATTTTGTTCCCTAGAAGACTGTGACTTTTCATTGTGGTCACAATGACAGTTTTCCTGTTCACACATGCTCTTCTGCTGCAGAAGAATGCTTTGGTAAAAGGAAACAAAACATTTTTAAAGTAGATATATGTTTTTCATGCACCAGTAACTCATTTAGTGATGTTGAATACATGAACGTTTCTGGACTTCAGATGACTTACACTGAGAGCAGGAGCCAGAGGTAAACGTGGCCAAATGCGTACACTGCAGCATGGAACGCTGGCACCCATATTGGAGTCTCTGAACTCAGACAGTGGCGCAGCTGCCAGTTCCAATCTCCAGTCATGTCCGTCAGGTATTTGGATCTCTGCCAGTTGTGGGAAACCTTTTGGGGCCCTGGGATTCACCTTGGAACTGACCCAACCACAGGCATTGTGAACAGGGATTTAGAGAGTGAATAATTGCTTATATTACATTTAGGTAACAACTGAAACTATTCCTTAGCAAGTTGCAATTTGCAATGATAGCCTCTCTTTTTCATACTATAATCTCAGTTTCTAATCTAGTATTCATGATCAAACAATTTTTCTAGTTGAAACTATCATCTGTCTTCATCCACTGAAATATCAGAAATTTCATCCTTCTTCTAAACCTAATAGCCTCGACATCTCAATATAAGTCTCAGTTTTTTCTGGGTAAATTGTCATAATTGGACTTGATTATTTGAAATAAGCTGAGATAATGATCTGAAACAAACATTGGTCTGATATAATCATGAGTTGGTTTGACCCCATTAGATAATGCAGACACTTTTAGAATACAGAATCATGTGAAAAAAAATAATTTTCTCTAATGGCAATAGAACTTGCTTTGCTGTAAGCATGAACACATCATGAAATAATATTGGTTAAGTACTTCACCATTATTTAAGATTCATGAAATTGGAGTTTATTTATTCTGCAGTCATTCATTAAATTTATTTATTCATGAAACAGTATAAAATCATATCTGTGCAGTTCAATAATACAGATTAAGCCCCATGTTCACAAGTCAGAACTCCACACAATCCATTAATATTTGGTGATTCTATTAAAAAAATGCACTCAAAGAACACTTGATAATGTCTGGAGACCACTTTGGATAGAACAGTTGATACCTAACCAGAAGACACTGGGGGTCGCTGATTGATATCTTACAATATAAAAAACAGTCCAAACTAGGCAAAAAAAAAATCCAGTATTCAGTGTTGATAGTACCAAGATCTATAGGAATTTCAAAGGCTGAAACTGATGAATTCGTTCAGGAAATTGATTAATTTGTTCAGCTATAGAATGATAAAAGAAGGCTTAAAAGAAGACAGAGAATGAAAGAAACATGAACTATGCCGTGAAGAGCAATAACATACTATCAACACAGAAATTATCAGCAAAAGAATGAGGATGAAACTGGAGATTTCTTAAGCGTTTTCAAAAGACATTGACATATAAGCTGCTCTTGCTATTGACTTTGACCTCTTTATAGCCATTTAGTATATACACCCCTCAAATGCACAAAACATTTGTATTTCCAGAAGACCCAAGTACTCCTCGCCAACACCAACGTGAGTTCACATCATTATGGAAGAACCTCCTGGGACATTTGGGAATTTCCCTTCTTGTGGGACATCAATTCTTTCATTAAACCTTTCCTTCTTCAGAAAAAAAAAAAATCTTGAACTGAAAATAATTCTTCAAATTTCAGTATCATCAACCTTCCTTTGAAAGAAACATAAATGAGTGCTGACTTGGAATGCAAGGTCAGTTCTTCCAACAATCCTGCTCAGAAACCCAAGAAAATTATGTCTTAGTCCATGTTTATTTTCATAACTACATATCAAAATTAGATAAACTGTAAGATTTATCTATTTGAATTATGATACTAGGAAGTTCAACATCAAGAGACAGCATGTGTATCAGTTTCAGGAATCTGAGTATGAAGTGGTCTGTCTGCCATTGTTTGTACCAACAATGTCAGGACACACTTAAATAACAGAATGATGGACTTATGACTGCTTATGAAGGACTATACTATTATAATAATGTGGGGGAAATCAGTTGGGGAAGGGGATTAGAAGAGGGAGTAGAGGAAACCCCAGAACCTGGGTAATTGTACCAGAAAATTAAAAATAAAATAGAAAAAAAGAAGTGAAAGATAACATTGATGAAAATTATCATTAAAATAAAGAAATGAAAGTTTAAAAAGCGTATGTAGTAGCAAAATTAATCAGTTCTGTCTTAGAGTCACTCACTAGACATTTATATTGGGAAAATTCACAAATGGTAATCAAGTGTTGCAGTGAACAACACAGCTTCCATTACAAATGAAAAGAGATTAAGCAAATTGTCAACTTATTTTTCTGGGAAATTTATTTAATCAACCTATGCCACCATTTCCTCACCTCCAAAGTAGAGGTTGTCTTCGAATGCATCTTAAAGAACTGATTGGATGTCACATACTCCATATGCTCCTACCATATAATAAAAATGCGTTATATATATGTTTGTATGTGTCTGTATGTGTGTGTATATATATATATATATATGTATGTGTGTGTGTTTCATGATAGTTATATGGCTGATTAGGGTGGAAAGGATTGAGGGTTAGGGATAAATGGGTGAAATCATTATTTCCCAATTTGTTATTTCTTCTTGTTTCTGGGGGAAGGAGAGAGATAAAGTTATAGCCACATCCAGCCTCCCAAATGTTCCAGGAACCAGTGTTGGGAACTGCCACCTAATATCAACCCAGGGTCCTGGTATGTGCATGTTTCAAAGGTTCTGAACAAGTGGTTTGGATAGTTCTGAAATGCTGTCAATTTTGCTGATCCAAGCATTTTGCAGCCCTCCCAGTGTTCATTGGCTGACATAGTAAACCTCAACTGTCCCTTTACTCAGATTTTTATTGTCACCTTTTGGCTGGGGTAGTTGTCTGACTTGTTCTATTCTCCTTCTTCTGCTATGATACCAAACGGGCTGCCATGTTCTACCTGTGCGTTAGAGTCTGCATCCATGTTCCACCTTTTTCACTGAGGAGGGCTTGTTCTTGCATGGCGAGTTCAAACACCCAGGCCAGGTGACCTGAGCCTCACTGGATCCCCTGTCCTCAGGGCTCACAAGCCCAGTACTCCTCCTGCAGGTGTGCCCACAGACCTAAGACTGGCAAAAAGAGCCCAGTCGAATGCCCTATCTCCAGGGCTCACAAACCTGGCAACTACCTCGCAGGTGGGCCAAGAGACCTGGGCCAAGCAACCTGAGCTCCGCTGGGTCCCTCACCCCTGGGGCTTAGGAACCAAACACTCACCTTGCAGACAGGCCCAGGATCCAGGCCATGAATCCATCACCCACTGACCCCAGACTGGCATGACTCACTTCACCTCAGCATTCACTATCAGTTTGTGCAGCCTGGCTCAGTCTAGTTTGCCCCCAGTTCCAGCTCCTACTGTTGGGTGCCTATCCCAACACAACCTGTTCCCTGTCCCAGCCCTAATGTGAACTGGCTGGTGTTGCGGCCCTATTTGGCTCCTGCCTGCACCCTGTCCTGGTTCTCAGATCTGCCAGTGGATGTTATGAGTTGGCCCAGCCTTGTCTGTTCACAGACCTGACCCACATGTATGCTGTTGGGTACTATAACTGTGGTCTGGACTTTTCCTTGCCTTGATTCTTGTACTTGCCTGCAAAGACGGCATCCCAAAGGAGTTTCCCAAGCTCCTCTATCAGGTCTCTTCACAGTGACAGTTTTCACACGTGCCAGTAGGTCCTTGGCCCAAGTTGACTTTGTTCACCTCCCGTCTGGTAGGAAGAATGGCCTTGCTCAACCCACCCACATCTGTTCTGGTTCTTACTATTGGGTGTTGCAGCCAAGTAATATCTGGTCTGTGCCCAAAAAGATTTCACATGGTTAGGTGGGGGTCAAGACCTAACCCGGCCTGTTCTACACCCACTTGCACTCTCATGAGTATCAGTGGGAGCTAGAGTCTAGCCCAGTCTGCCAATCCCCAGTCCCAGTCCACACATGCACCAATGGAAGCTGTAGCCATGTCCACCCCAGCCTGCTGCTAGTAATCTGGCTCTCATCCTCTCCAGTGGAAGTGACAGCCCAGTGGAAGTGACAGCCCAGCTAGAGCATCCTCTTAACTCTCCAGCCAGACCTGTTGCCATGATTCACAGATCTTGGGTGTGCCAATGGAGATTGCTTTTCCACAGCGGTGAGCCCACAAATCCCCCCCCCCCCCCACCCAGATTCTACTACCAGACCCGATTCTCTCATGTCCTGGCTATTTTCATGGCTCATCCTAACATTACTCATCCCCAATTCTGACTCTTACTAGTAGGCCCTAGCTTTAACTTTAGTGTGTGCCAGTGAGTGGTGCCTGATAGTGATTGATGCTAACTACCCCAGCTCAGGTATCACATCTGCTCATACTTTGGCCTGCTTATTAAAGGCCCTCCTGTCCCCTCCTCCAAACCATTTGGTCTCAGCCCCTCTCTCACATACACATAGAGTGGCTTTAACCGTGGAAGTCACTCAGCAGTTAATTCCTCACCTTGGGCATGAACGCACAGGTCATCAATCACTACTACCTGTGCAATTCCTCTTTCCCCTTCAAATCCACACCCCAATCTCCCAAAGAGCCCCACTAGGCTGCCTTAAGCCCTCCTCCAGGGAGTCACATGGCCAGGCTGAACACCTGTGGCAATCACGAAGCCTACAGGCTGGGGAGACCCCAAAGGCCCACCCTTCCCCTAGGGAGCCATTGCACTAGGATGTCTGCACCTGTGCTGGTCAGTCACAAAGCCTCCAGGCTGGGGAGACACGAAACCGTGCCAAGCTCCTCCCCCTTCTCCCTCTCAGTGAGCCACAGGACCAGGCTATCCACACCCTTGCCAGTCACAAAACCTCCAGGCCAGGGAGAACCCGAAGGTCCACCGAGTCTCCGTTCCCCAGGGAGCCATTCCACTCTGCTGTCCACACCTATGTAGGTGCATTACATTTCTTACATTTTAATTTTCCATGGCTATGAGTGATTCTGCCCACTTTTTAAAAGATTTATTTATTTTTATTGCAAAGTCAGATACACAGAGAGAAGGAGAGACAGAGAGAAAGATCTTCTGTCCGATGATTCACTCCCCAAATGACCACAGCAGCCAGTACTGCGCCTATCCGAAGCCAGGAGCCAGGAGCTCTCTTCCAGGTTTCCCACGCAGGATTAGGGTCCCAAGAATTTGGGCCATCTTTGACTGCTTTCCCAGGCCACAAGCAGGGAGCTGGATGGGAAGCAGGGCCACTGGGATCAGAACCAGGGACCGTATGGGATCCCAGCGTATTCAAGGTGAGGACTCCAGCCGCTACGCCACCATGCCAGGCCCAATTCTGCCCACTTTGTAAGGCACACACACCATAGCAGTCAAATGGAAAAATGTTATGACCAGGAAACACTTCATTGATCAATTTGGTCAATTCAAAATCTCAAAGAACATGACAACTATTTATCTCGAAGTTGAAGACTTCAACTGATGTAAATTACATATGAAGCCAAGAAACAAGGTGAGAAGAATTAGTTGATTTTCTTTATTGTAGTGAGTAGAAATTTTGTATTCAGTTCAGTTTAAGAAGGGTGGCAAGAATTTTTTGTTTTCTGAAAATAGTGCATCGCAAATGTTTTAGGCTGTAAGACACTGGATTTTTTCTTCACTACCCAATTCTGTCATTGTGTCATGAAGTCCATGAGAGAATATGCAGATGATTGAGGCTGTGTTTCAGTAGATTTTATCTACAGAACTTTGGTGGTGACTAAATTTGTCTCATCAGCTGTTGGGTTTGTCCCTGTAATACAGAACTAAATTGCATAGAAAATCATTTGTTCTTTGATAGTATTCCATTGGCCATTGCTGCACGCTTGGGACTTTGCAAGGTATTTCATGCAAAGTTGTAGTATTTGTATCACTTCATCGATATTGAGTTTGTACATTGAGTTCCTTTGAATAGCTTTATAAAATATGCGGAACATTATATTTTGCATGGATACAAGATTGGCAGAATTCTCGAAGCCAATGGGAAAGGTTTATAAATGCACCATGTTCTAACTGTGGTTACGGTTCCAAAGAAGAGGTGGCTAGAGCAGTTCTACGGTCCTTGTGGATCTTGTGCTGATTCACAGTATAGACCTTTATATAAGAGAGAAGCTCCCTGAAACGGCTTTCATTGTGGTAGGATGATGCCATGTCCTTCAAGCACACACAGATTGTCCCTTTTTGCTTGTCAAAGGAGGTCACAAGTGCCACTCACCAGGCACGGTTCTTGCTAGACAGGAGGACAGTAACTCATTGTGTCCAATAAAGCAATATACATTCTGGATGCTCAATGGAGTTTGTTCAGTAAATGGGGAATTTAAAAGTCAAATTTGGAAGCAATTATATGAATAAATAATCCCTGATGAAATGCAAGTCTCGTGACATGAAATGTATCATGTATTTCAACAGCGAAGTGTTTTATGCTTAGCTTAAAACCTCAAACTGTAAATGTAGAGTAAAGTAGTAAGAAGATAATGTCTAGAAAACACAAACAATTTTCCACCAGGAAAGATTCCAGTTCCAGATATCTGTAATGCCATAGTCATGGTGTACTATTGTAACAAAATATCACAAACTAATATTCTCAAACTGCAGAAATAGACTTTGCAAAATTCTGATGATTAGGAGGTGCTAGGTGAAGATACTGACCAATTTAGTTTCTGTGCAGGGCCTTCTTATGTTTTCACTGTTGGTGCCTCTCTGTATCCTTGGATGGTGGAGCCCAGACACAAAGCAAGTGAATTTTCTCATTACTTTTCCTATGCAGGTGCTAACTCCAACAAAAGCACTTCATTCTGATAATCTAATTACTCTCTGAAAGCACCATCTTCAAATTCCAGAATATTGAGCATCAACATTTGGAGGAAGGGAAACAAACATTCAACCAAGAGATGGGATAACAGAATATTTCAGTTCCCAAATACTGTAGATTATCAATCTGTGAAAAAGGCTAAACTACACACATAAAATTCCCTGTAGTTTGGAGGAATTCTACTATGATTGACTTTTGCCTCTGAAGTGGGGTGTTAGAAGTGAGACGTGTGGCTCAAATGGTTAAAGTAGGTAGAAGGTGGACAGTAAGTGCAAATGGGAACGTGTATAATGTACAGGAAGTCTGAGAGCTATTGTGCATAGCAGAGATGATACAGACATGATTGGCTGGGCATGCTTATTATTGCTTCATCAGGGAGCTGCTTGTCCTGCTATGCGGGCTACTGTCTTTACTAAATCAATCTATAGGAACATTCTGAAGTGTATCTATTTCATCTTCACTTTTTCCAGAAAAAGCTTCTTGAAACAACAAAATTATGTTGACACATGTGGTCAAAGCACCATATTGAGACAAAGTATCCCGGTTGTCATTTCCATTCCTCTAATTATTTCTTTTGGGCTGCAAAAGATTGAGCCAGGAACAGCATGTACATCAATGTGAAGGCATAGGATGGAGGTTTAAAAATATTGCCGACCTCCTCCAAACCATGAGTGTTCTATGGCATCCCATGTCAGATCAGAGCTTAGGGAAATTGGAGTAGCTTTCATGTGGTTACCAAACTGATTTTTAGTTTATAGATGATTAGACTTAAGTACTAATGCAAAATGGAAATGTTTCTTAAGATCTTATTATGGTCATGGAGTTGCTCTTTTTTTTTTTTTCCTCTGTACAGGGAATTGGGGAAGTTAAAATCTCCACATTAAGTGTGAAGCTCATTGATGTTAGAAAAATGAAGCCCTTTCTTAATTCTGTCCCATTGGGTCTCTTCTGTTGAATATATCAGTTGAAGTCATAGTCATTTAAGAAGTTTGAAATAGCTCTCATATCCAGTTTCAGTGATAGATTTTAACGTAACAGGGCCTCTATAGGGTGTGATAGGACAAATTTTTGATCAAAGAAAGAGAACTAAATTTTGCCATATGTAACTTATGCACATTTCCATTAATTTCACTATTATTCATCAGTGATCCAGCCATTTTATATCATAACAAATATTGTGAATATAGAAACTATGAAAATGCGCATGTCATAACTTCTGTTTCCAGAGGTACTGATGACAGACAATTCCAGCAGCCTCCTTCTATCCTAGGCTATGTTGCTCTCTGCACCTGAGCACTGGTTGACCTGGATATAAGTAGAGCTAAGGTCATCGTTGCTAGATGTGAACTTCTTTGATAGATTGCTGCGGAAACTGTCTTAGAATCACCAAGAGGGTATTTTTGCTAGTTCTATCCTTTTCATTTCCTTCTTTGTGTTCTTTATGGAGATCAGACATACCCATCACCAGACTGGCTCTGCAACAGCCTCCTCATTTTCCATGATTGGTGTTTTCACTGTCTCACACTCAGCTGCTGAATGTGATGTAAAGCATTCCAGTTGAAGCAATGGATTAGAAAGTTTTTTAAAAATGAACTAGCAATGCATTCTTTTATATTTACAATGGTTTTTGTGCAATTATCAGAATCTTTGTGAAATCTTACCCATTTTGTCTTCCTACTAAATTCTTTCAAGATTTATTTTATCCACTTATTTGAAAGGTGAGGTTATAGAGAGAGGGAAAGAGAAAAATGATTCTCATCTTTTGGTTCAATCTCCAAATGGCCCTAATGTTTATAGCTAGGTCATATTTAAGCCAGGACACAGGAATTTCATCTTAATCTCCAACACAGGTATATGGGTCCAATCACTTGGGTTGTCTTCTGCAACTTTCACAAGTTCATTGCCAAGGACTGGCACTCATATGGGATGCCAACATTGCAAGCAGTGTCTTAACTCACTTTGCTAACACTGCCTTTTGTTTTTGTTCCCACTTTTGCACTGACCAAATGACAGGAAATTTGAATTTTATGTTTACAATACTCTGGAAAGTAGAGACTGTATCCATTGAGCATAACGTCTGCTTTTAAGAGAAGCTTCACCCATTTTTATGAATGCCTATCTAAAACAATTATACTAACAAATGCACCTATAAAGAGAGCTTCCTCTCCTAAGACATGAGATATGTTATACATTTAAATTTTTATCGCAAACTTCCTCTTTGCTGTCCAACCAAATATTATTGAAAGATATGAAACAGAGAAAAATCATAAAATGTTTACCTTGCGAAGATAGGTTAGATATGAGTTATTTTCTCTAATTGCATTACATTCAAAAAAGAAAACAGAATGCCAGTATTCATGCCAGAGAATTAGTTTATTTAAGATGCATCTATGCAAAATAAGCTTGAGTCAAATAATTTTAGAATGATAAGTGCATAAGTTATGAAAGATGGTAGCAGAAGTCTTTCTGAGCCTTGTTATGAAAATTAGAACTCAAAATGCACAGCATTTTAGATTTAGGAAAGTTCTCTGGCCAAAGATACTGTCCAAATTGTATACTTCACAGAAGATGATGGTGAGTCCCATGATGAAGATGGTCAATAATCACAAATATTGCATAGAATTATGATTAAACTCCATAACATGCAGAAATATAATCATAAGTCATTGAGACATACTTAGTAACTTGATCCAAAACAGCGAGTGCCAAAAGCTGGTTGGTAACAGGTAGACTGGCAGCTCCCAGATGAAAAATGATTTGGGCGGAAGAAGTTGGGCCCACAACCCACAGAGTGGAAACCGGTATTTCCATAACCAAATGATCCAAAATCAGTATTCCCGTATCCAACAGATCCAGCGCAATTTGTCTGGTAGGAACTGGAGAAGATGGAATTCCTTGGACGGTAGAATGATGTGTGGCAGGGTCTGGTCACAGCAAAGGGTGCCTGGAAGCCAGTGGGCTCAGCGAATGTCTCCTGACAGTTACCCTGGGGAGAAGAGCCCACCTGGTAGGTTCCTGGGGAGTAGACTACATTGTTGGGGTAGAAGGAATCACAAGTGGAGACCGAGTTCCCCAGGCCGTTTCCAAAGGAGCGGGAGGAGAAGTTTCCAGAACTGCAGGTGTAAGACATGTTGCCAAGAGCTCTGACTTCAGTTAAGCTTCAGTGAGGTATTTGTGACTGTGAATGCTACCTTCAATAGAGGCTCACTTATATACTCCAGCCATGAGTGTAGGATCATATATCTGTTTTAATGAGAATACTTAATTAGGCTCCAGTCAAAATGAAATGCGTTAACCTTCAAAGACCTTTTTTTTATGAATGCAGACTTTTAAGTGATAGAATTTCATTAGTTTTTCAAAGCACTTGTTCATGAAGCAAAAATGCCATTTCCCATTCATCTAGCTTGGCCAAAATGAAAGCCACCATAATTGTACCTGTAAGATTGAAGTTTCCTTAACCATGTCCTTCAAGTACTGGGTCAAGAGGACAACAGAATAATTCTTTGGTATTTAAAGCTCTGAAAAGTATTCTGCAGAGTGAAGGTGACATTCATATTGTTCCAAATTAGGGAATTCAATTGAGAAGGAAAAAGAAGTCTTCTATAGCTGTTCCCTCTCCCACATCTTGTCAACATACTGCAAGAAATGACCCAATAATTTTAATTGGTAGGAACACCAAAGGAGTGCCTGTCACATACAGTTTAAGCTTACTTAGAACACAAATAGTGCTGGTATTCTTATGTACACAAGTTTCCAAAAATTAAAGGTCCAGTATTTGAAAAAAATTTTTAAATTACATTGCAAGTCCAGAAATTTCTTGTTTCCTAGTTCACTTGTTCCTTGAAAGAACTTACGAAAAACATTAACTAGAAATATCACCCATGTCCATAAATAAATTTTTGTGGTGTTCAAATTATACAGAGAAAAACAGCAAAACATAAAATAAACATCATACATAAAATATGGACCTCAATTCCTTTCTTTCCTCTCAGAAGGTGGGATGGGATTGTTACTACTAAAGTGAAAGCACAAGAAGAAGAAAGTATTTACCTTATATAGACCCCACCAAAACATCAGAGATCTGGGGTATTGCCACTTGCCAACCACCTTCATAAGTTGAACTGTTAGTGGGACAAGCGTATCAGAGAGGCAATATGAAACAAAAAGAGAATGCATTTCAGATAGCTGATGTGCACATGCCTAAATCGGTATGCATGAGGGCTCTTCAAAAAGTTCAGTGGAGACAATGTCACAACCAAAGAAAAGTTATCTGGCAAATTATTCATATTCACAGCATATTAGAGACTCAAAATTTAAAAAAAAAGCCTAACAAAAGAAATACATGCAGGACTTGATAAGAACTTGTCAAAGGAAGTTACATAAACTGATGCAAATATATTGAAAAAATACTCAATATCACATCCATTAGGGAAATCCAAATCAAACCCAAAATGAAATTACCATTCCGCCTTTGTTATAACAGCTATCACCAGGACAGAAAGTAACAAATAATGACACAGATCTGGAGAAATTAGTACATGCACAGTGGAAAGCTGAGCGGCTGCTCCTTAAGTAACAAGACTATCTGAATAGTTTACAACAGTGCTAGAACTTTTCAAATATAAGTGTCTTTGTATAAACCCAAATGTTGCATAGCGATAAATGTTAGGGATCAAAAATGTGGAAAATTATAAATAGAACTAACTGGGAAAAATAAGAAATAAATCTGTCTTGTTATACAACAATCCCGTTATCAATTATGCATCCAGAAGAAATGAAATCACTGTATCAAAAGGATACTTGCTTCACTATGTTATGGGCAAGACATTGATTCAACCAAGATGGCCATTCCAATGAATGGATGTGGTGCATAGGCACAATGGAATACTATTCAGCCACAAAATGATATTCCATTATTTCTACTAAACAGGAGAATAGGATGTTATGTGAAAAGAGCAGATACAAACAGGTACCGTGTGCTGACTCTCCTATGTAGCACCAGAAGTCTCAGTCTGAACACAGAATTCTAACGAAGGAGGCTTGGAAGAATGGGAGGGGGAAAAAGGAATCTGGATATTGGAAAGCAAATCAGAGTTCAGAATGTTGTCCTGGTGTTCCAAAGGACAGTGGTGGGACCACGGTTGATGATCAACTACTATATAGTTTATGAAAGACATAAAAGATGCCCAAGCCTCTAGTAATAAAATAATGCGAAAAAGCAGGGAAAGTTGATTACATTGATTTAAACAGCATCCATTGTACTAATTGGGATGCTATAAATGAATATAAATATTGTGCAGATACTGTGTAAAATTTCTAAACATTCAGGGAAATGCATGTGATTGAAAAACTATCAATTTTGGGCCCGGTGGTATGGCCTAGCGGCTGAAAGTCCTCGCCTTGAACGCCCTGGGATGTCATATGGGCGCCAGTTCTAATCCGGGCAGCTCCACTTCCCATCCAGCTCCCTGCTTGGGGCCTGGGAAAGCAGTCGAGGACGGCCCAATGCATTGGGACCCTGCACCCGCGTGGGAGACCTGGAAGAGTTTCCAGGTTCCTGGCTTCGGATCGGTGCGCACCAGCCGTTGCGGCTCACTTGGGGAGTGAATCATCGGATGGAAGATCTTCCTCTCTGTCTCTCCTCCTCTCTGTATATCTGACTTTGTAATAAAATAAATAAATCTTAAAAAAAAGAAAAATTATTAATTTCAAAAATTTACACTGAAATAAGCTTATTCTTTAATTCTATTTTCCATGAATCTTTTAATATATCCTCATTTATTCTTCCTGTAAGTCTGACAGCATGAGGGTTTTTTCTGTTCTCTCACATAAAGCTGTAAACAGAGATGGTATGGGTCCAAGAAATCCCATAAAGAACCTGCAGGAATGGGCTAATCTCAGAGGAAAATCATCTGTAGAACTAAGACCTTGCATAATGGAAACAAGCTGAGGCACAAACTAGGAAACGTTAGGCCAAAATTTTAGCTAAAAATTTAAAGCAACTCTCTTCAGATAATACCATTTTCACCTTTGTTTTTGGATTGGGAACACCTAATCAGCATATTATAAATGAGATTCCAATAGGATATGAGACTGCAGATAATCGTACAACCCCCTTCCAAATGGTAGTCTGCGTGAGTCTGAATATTTTGACTATAAAAATTGGTTTCTAATTATGTTTCAGTTATAAGGCAACATGGTTTTCCCTCTGTTTTATATAAGAAACAATCCCTTTGAGAATCTCAATTAGGCATTGCAAGCATCATTCTAGTAAATTCCAAACCTTCTATTTTATTTGTCAATAAAACATTGCACATCGAAACATTCACGTCAATGTTTAACTCACCTAATTCATCTCTGGAAGAGCATTCTATGAAATCAAGTTTTAAGAGATTTTGAACATTCTTTGCTTAAATTAAAAAAAAAAAAAGAGGATGTCTTACATACAAACACTCTTGTTAGGAAGTTGTACACTTTATAGAAATGTATTTGTCAAGTGGCACAGCGGCCCTAGTAAGATAAACCTTTTCAATCTCTCCTCTACCTTAAGATAGATAAATGCATTACACCCATCCATGGAAGTGGAGTACAAATCATATAGCAGGAAAAAAAAAATGGCTACAATTGTAGGGATTTTGTAATACTTGTCAGAAATACTTGAAAACAATTTAAGTCAAAGTGATGTATGCTGCTTCCTGCGGCAAAAGAAGAATCTGCTTGTAGCCCATGTGTCAAGGCCATTTCCTTGTAAACTGTCTGTGGAACAAGGACATTTCTAGGTTCTGGGGAATCTTGTTAGTGGGAGACACAGATCAGAGACGGGAAAACTTCGGGCGTTTTTTGCTGCATGTTTTGTTCTAACATTGAATGCTTCCCCAGCATCTTAGAGGGATTATCTTTAACTGTAAAAAAATCACACAGCATGCGTAATATTTACCACAAACACAAAAAGAAAATCTAAAATGGGTTAATTATCCACTTACAATTTTAAGCAGGAATGGAACAAAATAAATTTCTCAGTTAAAATTTCACTAAAATCATGCAAATCGAGGTCTAAGAATTCTAATGTCTTACGTATCACCGCTGACGTTTCCAGTTTGTTTTGTTTGTTATTGAAGCTTGCCACTTTGCTGCAACAATCAGTGTATGTTTTTGTTTAAAAGAAGCGACTGTGAATAAATCAGTGAACAGATTGGCTAAGTAGATGGCGACAGTGTTGAGACAGATTGTGAAAGCGGGTATCAATTATTTTTAATTAAGCCTGCTTCCCTAAGCTTACACACTGTCCACCTCTAAAGCAATTCTCTGAGTGACCTTTGCTAAGCGAAGATGAATAATGGCTTTGAAGGTTCAACACTATTACCTGAATTCCAAGGCAGGAACATGAATGCACTTTGCAGTTTGCAAACCACAAAAAGCTACAAATGCATGACTATGGCGATCTTTTCAGTTCAATTAGAAGCAGCAGGTAACTTGTTTTCATGTGCCATGAGCATGACACACCCAATCATCAGGGTATATAAAGGCCCCAGTCTTAGATGTGACATTCGCACTCACAACCCTGCCGTTCTCAGCCACATCTCCTGCCGCCATGTCCTACAACTGCTGCTCTGGAAACTTCTCCTCCCGCTCTTTCGGGGGTTACCTGCGCCACCCCGGGTCCTCCTTCGGCTCTTCCTGCCCCAGCAACGTGTTCTTCAGCACAGACCTTCAGTCTCCTAATAGCTGTCAGCTGGGTTCCTCTCTTCAAGGCAACTGTCAGGAGGCCTACTGCGATCCCAACAGCTACGAGGAGTCCTACGTGGTGTCCAGCCCTTGCAGTTCGTCCTACTACCGCCCCAGGAAGACGTTCTACAGTCCTTCCCAAACGACTTACGCTGCGCATCTGGGCTGTGGGTCTAGGGGCTTTCATTCTTATGGTTGTGGCTCCCCATTCCTGGGCTTTGGATCCAATGGTTTTAACTCATTGGGTTGTGGGCCCCGCACTTACTCATCTCTAAATTATAGATCCAACTTTTACCGTCCAACCTTCTTTTCTTCTAGAAGCTGCCAGTCTTTTTCTCACCAACCAGCTTGTGGATCTAGCTTCTATTGATTATGTATTTAAGGAGCCAGAAACTTGAACCAATACTCACAATATTAAGATCTTTACTATAAATCTCCTATCCTACTGCTAGTCTACAAAGTTGACTACTGTTACCTCGTCAAGGACTAGGAATAATTTGAATTTGAGTATCTGGAAAACGGATCCATTGGAAAAAGTTGCCAAAATCGCTTTGTTTTAATGATAGGAACATCCATTATTTTTAACGTACCTCCTAGTTCTTTCTCCTGCTGAGTTGTATTAAATTTTACAAATGGAAACTTTAAATAAAATCCCGTTGCATCATACCTGCGTATTTGTTCTATTTTTTATGTTTTTCTCTGCCACCAAAGTTATTTAAAAATAACTGGTTTTGTTCGTTTGTACCTTGGAGTTAACATTTAAAGATTTCAGCTTTTCAGTATAAATCTTCTCAAATTGTTCTCTGATTTCAAAGAAACCTTTTCATCATTTATCGTGTCTATTAATGTCTTCACATGGTCAAAGACAGAATACACATTTTGAGACTATAAACAAACTATTAACTGTGGCCTTTCACTTTAAAGCAAATAGAAATGTCAGTAGTTTAATGTAAAATGTTTATCATTTGTAGTGTTAAAATGACTACATTGCATAATTATGGAAGGAAAATTAATTTTATAAAATATAACCTAAATTATGCCATAAATTAAATTGACAATATATAATAATTTATATATTATAATAAATAATGTTAGTGAATCAAATGTGCTAAGATTACAGTGTTCCCAGCTTTTCTGACAAGACAGTCTGCAAATAAGACGGAACATCCAATATTGATTAGCAAGTACACCCAAATTTGCCACGCAATCAGCTTTATAAACATGATCATTTCAAATTGCTTTCTCTCTCTCTCTCTCTCTCTCTCTCTCTCTCTTTTTTTCTACTTACTGGGTTGACAGCCCTTGCTTGAAATCAGAACAACGCCAGCACTGTGGCATAATGTGGTGTACGGCTGCCTGCTAAGTCGGAGAGCCACATAGGAAAGGAACAGAGGCTGGTTCAAGTGCTTGGGCTGCTGTATGCACATGGGAGACCCACACGAGGCTCTGGCTTCCGGCTTTGCTTGGCCCAGCTTCAGCTGCTGTGGCCTTTTGGGAGTGAATGAGCAGATGGAAGATCTATTTATTCCTTGTTCTCTGTCATTTTATCTTTCAAATAAATACAATACATCTTAAAGAAAAGGTGAAAACAGAGCAAACACAAATTCAAGAGCTAATGCAAATGTTATCTTGTTAAGGATTTAACAAAACATTCAGGCAGCTGTTAATTGTGAATCAGAAGTTATACCACAAGCATTTTACCAAGGGCAGGGCTATTACATGTACGAATAAACTAGATCTTCAACCATAGGGTAAGCACTTGTTTCCATTTAATTTTATCTCAGCACTGACATTTGTGTTAGCGTGTGTGTGTGTGTGTGTGTGTGTGTGTGTTTTGGAGGGGGAGCGGGTGGGGTATACATATTACATAAATATATATTTCTATATCTACATATTATGTATACCAATACACTAAATGTATACATAAACATTCATTTTATTTATTTGAAAGACAGAAACAGAGAGGTTTGGAGAGAGAGATTTCTGTCCATTGATTCACTTTGAAATGGCCACAAATCTGGATTAGCCTGGACAAAGCCGGAAACCTGGAACTCCACTCTGGTCACCTGTGGTGGCAGTAGGGCTCTAGGTACTTGGGCCATCTGCTGCTTACCCAAGCGCTTTATCACGGAGTTAACCTGGAGGCAGAACACCTGGGACCACTGATGTGGACGATCTCGTCATGTGTGGTTACTTAGTCCCTTATGTTAAAACTGCAGCCCCTGTATTCTTTTGACATGGTTCCATCTTGGAATAGAGTAGAAGTTTCATGTACATTGGATAGAGCTTTTATTTCGATCTATCCTGCAACCTGGAAGATACAGAATTTCTTCATTCCTCGCCTTTCATGACCAAAATAGAATAATCATTTTAATTCAAAAACAGATTGCAGAAAGAGCTCATGAGAAACAAAGACAATCATGCACGACTAGCAGAGGGCAGCTTCTCCGTGCAACTATTTTGTTTGTTTTCCCTAAACCTGTCCAAACAGTGGTGCTAAGCCAAGAATCTTCATAAACACAGGAAAATACATTATATTCACCAAGCCACCACTAGGTGGAGGTAGTGGGAAGCTTGTCATTCCCTTAAACCACATGTAAGGAATAATCTAACCGCTCCTGGTAGAGGGGGTTGTCAGAATTTTTACTTAAACACATAATTATTTTTTCTTTATTCCACTTCCTCATTTCAAAATATTGTTTACTTATATATTTAGTTCATTTCTAAGGGGGAGAGTAAGACAGAAAGAGAGCTCTCATCCATTGCATTACTCACGACTCCTCATAGCAACCATGGCTGAATCCAATCCCAGGACCCAGGAGCTCCATCTGAACGTCCCATCAGAAGCTGGAATCAGGAGCACAGATGGGCCTCCAACCCGAGCCCCTGTTATGGCATATAAGAAGTTCAGGCAGGTTTTGAATCAGCATGCTGAAGCTCACTCTTCTACTATTTGTTTTATTATTTAAATTAAAAGGAAAAACCTCTTAAGAGTAATGAGCACAAAATAGAATATCATTTTCGTTTTGGATAATTATTGAGTTTCTACTGCTGAAGCAAGCTAATGGGGGGAATAATTAGCACAGCAATGTGATCACAGTTATGATGCAGTGAACCTGTGGCGTCTAGCGTGAGGTTAAAGGTCTTGGACACGTGAAGTAAAACACATGATTTGACAGCGGACGTAACACGAATTGCTTCAAAAGACAACAGAATCTTTCAGAAGAGTTCTCATCAGCATTGCTAAGGTGTATTGATACGATATTTTAGTGCATACATTTTCATCTCTGTAGAATAACTATTACATTAAATCCTAAGACCCCCTCTTCAATTTTGAAACAAACTCTGAAGAAACGATTGATTTTTTATGATTCTGTGGTTAAAGACAAAAACCTCTAAGGATCAAACAAAGTCAGTGGCCAAACACTGTGGCATAGTGGGTTAAACTACCATTTGGGTTTCCCACATCCTGCAAGTATATTCCATAGAAAATTGCATTTACAACAATATTGATACACACCTCACTTCTTTCTTTTTAAATTTATTTTGTTTTATTTTTAATGTTAGCTCCCACACAGAAGATAACAGATAATATTTGTCTTTCATAGTCCACTTATTTAACTTCACATAGTATATTCCAATTGAATCTGTTTTCCTGTGAATGGTAAAATATCCTTTCCCTTTCCTTAACTAGATTGTTCGGATGCTGAGATTCTTTAAAATTCCACATGTTAATTCTTTATTGAATGAACAGTTTGCAACTATATTCTTCCATTTTGTAGGTTGTGGCTCCACTTGATTGAGTGTTTCCTTTGCAGTTTGGAAGCTTCTTAACTCAGTGTCTTCCCATCGGTCCATTTTGCTTTTATTGTGTATCTTTCTGTCATCTTACCAAACAGTCCACCTGGGCCAATGCTTGCAGCTTTTTTCCTACGTTGTTCTGTATTAATTTGATTGTGTTGGGTCTTAAATTTGCATCCTTGATCCATTGTGTTTTGATTTTTGAATCGGCTGGGATCCTTATTACTTTAATTATTTGATCAGTTTCCAGGCATTTTTAAATCATTCTGCCTTTTTTTTGACAACATGATTGCATTATTGTATTCTTTTTAAGAATTCATATTGCCTTTCTTGTTCTTGTTTCTATATGTGAACGTCTCCTTTGGAGATTTGTTTTTTAATTTCAGAGGTGTGTTAAATGGGATCAGGAACTAGCACCAACCACTTGTTGGGTAGCAGAGTCCAGAGTAACCCCTAACATGTCTTAGCACCTTTGGCTACAGTCAGGAGTTAGGACACCATCATGCACTATCCCAGTCCCTCTTTGTGCCAGGATGAACCTGCTGGCTCGCAGAGCTGTGCATCTCCCTGAGCCAGCGTGTGCAGCCTCCAGAGCTCTGACCATCCCCACTGCCCACCCACTCCCTACCATGCCCACCTCCTGCACTATGTGCACCCCAACGCCCACAGGAGATCCATCCAGCAGGCAGGATCTGAGTCTGCAGTCAGGCTGTATGGGAGTACTGAACACAGCCAAGGAGATCCGCTCTGCATCCTGCAAACCTCCCCGTCCTCTTCTGGCCTCCAGCAGACTATTCACTGTCCCTCCAATCAGAAGATAAGTAGTAGACAAGCACATGTTTCCCAACTGCAACTGGGCATCATGCATTCTAGCTCAAGTGCCCTGCCCTTGGGGTCCACAGCACAGTGGAGAGCATCTGTGAACGTGCATGCTGGGGAATTGCCACTTTGCATTGCTGCTCAGATGAAACTGTGGGACAACCTACCCTCTTGAAATGCAGCCCTGCTGTTCTAGGTTGTTCTTAAAGTGAGTGAAGCCATTTTCCAAAGGATAAAATATGAATGACCAATAGTTCATGGAAAAAATATCCAGGGCATTAGCCATGAGCAAACTGCAAATAAAAACAACAATGATGTTTCACTTCATCACAGTCAGAACGGCTATTGGCTGTGTTCCAAAAACCAAAAATGTTTGTGAGAATGTGGAACAAAAGATTCCTAATACACTGTTGATGGGAACGTGAACTGGTACAGCCACTATGGAAGATGCTGTGAAGAGTGCACAGAAAGCCAAAAACAGATACATGACATGACCCAGCTATCCCAGGCCTGAGAATATATTAAAAAGTTACCTGCACTTTCTTATTAAAACAGCTCAAATTACTGCAGCTAATGTGTAGATGTCCAACACCTGATGACTGGATTAAGAAAAATATATACATATGCTATGAAATATCTCCCCACTGTAAAAAATGAAGGAAATCCAGACACTTGCAACAAAATAGAAGAAACAGAAGATTGTTATGGTAAGTGGAATAAGCCAGATCCAAGAGACACTATCACATATTTTTTTCTTATTTGTTCATATATATACAGACATCATGAAGATTGTGTTCATGTCATATTATTTGGTAGCTATTTAAATATTGCTTCACTAAATCAAGTAAATGACAGTATACGCTTCTATCCCACGTGGAGAGAAGCAGTTGAAGGAAGGGTGTAATGAGGTCTCTTGAGGGGTACCAGTAATATTTTGTTCGTGACTTGAATATTGGTTAGAAGTATTATCAAACAGCAACAATCTGTGTGCTTATCTGTACACTCAGGTTCATGTTAAAAGCAGTATTTCAATAATGCAATTTCAAATTCAATAAAAATAAAAATAAAATTATAGAAGTTCATTTTTCAGCTGAATAATATCCCACTGTGGTTATATAACACATTCTTTTTGTTCATTCATCTGGTGATGGATACCTTGGTTGATTCCAAATATAGTTTTGGATAATTTTGTTTTCTATCCTTGTCATATCAGCGGCTAAGAATGTTATGTGTCTGTAGCTTTAACAATCTGTGATTTCTTTAAAATTTACTATATAGATGATCATTTTTACATTTGCTTCTTGCTTATACCCACTGTCCATTTTCCCGCTAAACTAAGGTCTTTCTGCTTTTTAT
The DNA here is from genome assembly GCF_030435755.1 of Ochotona princeps. Lineage (NCBI taxonomy): Eukaryota > Metazoa > Chordata > Mammalia > Lagomorpha > Ochotonidae > Ochotona > Ochotona princeps. Next base: position 36,995,822 of record NC_080834.1, read on the forward strand.
TTGTTAAATTTCTATTTAACATTCATTGCATCTTGTTATTTTAATATTACAATGTACTTAAATCTGCATTTCTATACATTTAAATGTATATTACATTTAAAACGTTAGCTCAAATATTTTTCTAAAAAAATTAGAGGGAGAAACAAAGAGGTTGGGAAGGAAGAAGAATATATAATTATGCTATTATTATTATGTATACAAATCACATTGAATCAGTTAAAGGTATTTTAAACAAATATAAATAAAAATATAATTTAAAAAAATGTATAGGGAACAAATACATTTGCAATCATGGAAATGAAATGTCCTGATTTTATCCAAGTTGTAATAGTCTGCAAGTTAGACAATTTTGTGCTTTTTAAAATTTAGAAACATTTTCTATACTCCAACATATATTGCCAGTTTTTCTTTACCTCATAAGTCTTTGCTTTCACCTTTGCCTGTTACATTATTACCTTTAAACTCTTGTTTTGTCAATTTTAAATCATTAGTAGTGATTTAATTGCATGTGAGCAGTGTTACCATGTTTGTTGCTTGTGATTTTCCATGTTCGACAATCTTTTTTCCACATCCTGTTCTGCTTCTGTATTCCCTGGTGCCCCTTTAGCTCAAGTTTATTCCTAAGTCTGTCCTGCCAGGCTCTCCTCTCTTTCAATATGCCCCACAAAACCAGGAATCTGTTTGGAACTATCAGTGAGTTGTTTGACAGTTTCACTATTCTCGTTGGAAACAGAGGTTGACAGGAAAATGCTTCACTTTGTTGATGCGATTGTGGGGTGAAACAATCAAGACTCATTTTATATCTTCATTTTTAACAATAATATATGCAAGACTTTTTATTTCCCAGCATAAAATTACCTCAAAAGTATACCTTTCATTAAATCTTCTTGATTCTGTCATCAGCATGATCTCTTACACTTTTTAGGAATTTATGCAAAATGAAACTGAATCTAGTTCCTTGATTTTAGCTCTGCTTCGTGTGGAGACAGGAAACTAGGCTAAGTTAGATCTTCATGAGTGTTTCTGTAAAACTTCTCAGACCATGTTGCTCTTAGCTCCATAGCAACTGAGGCTTGAAATTAACAGGTTTTCGTTCTCACCTACAGACCCAGTACTCCCAGTACGACCCCTGTGACATTCCTTTCGCATATATGAAGGTGAGGCCCAGTGTGAGCTCACCTGTGGCAGACAGGAATCCCGGAGCTTTCGCCCACCAAGAAAGAACAAATTACCTTTCCAGAAAAGTGCTTAGCACTCACTTCTCTCTTTGCTAAAATTCACACTCAGATATATCAAATGTTTCGGTACACTTTATTCTAAATATACAGCTCATATGAAAAGGATACCCTATTTTATTTTCTATATTTACAGTTCATCTGCCAAATTACTTGCTTTTCTACATCCACAACACTTTATGTTTTTCATTTTCAAGTAATTCTCACTGCTGGTTTCAAGACTAAACATGCAACTACAATGTCTTACAAGAAATGATTACTTTCTGTTGGACACCTAGTTAGTGCCAACAGGAGTATTCTTCAAGCTATCACATTATATGTGCCCAAATCCTAATTAGAAAATCACATTGTCGGGCCCGGCGGCATGGCCTAGCAGCTAAAGTCCTCGCCTTGAAAGCCTCGGGATCCCATATGGGCATCGGATCTAATCCCTGCAGCTCCACTTCCCATCCAGCTCCCTGCTTGTGGCCTGGGAAAGCAGTTGAGGACGGCCCAATGTACTGGGACCCTGCACCCGCGTGGGAGACCTGGAAGAGGTTCCTGGTTCCCAGCTTCGGATCTGCGTGCATCGGCCCGTTGCGGCTCACTTGGGGAGTGAAAACATCGGATGGAAGATCTTCCTCTCTGTCTCTCCTCCTCTCTGTATATCCGGCTTTCCAATAATAATAAATCTTTAAAAAAAAAACAAAAAGAAAATCACATTGTTGAGAACCGAAACACCCCAAATTCCAGAATATGAAAACTATGGATAAAGTAATAATGATTTAGGATAATATACTTGAGTGTTAGATTATGTAATTCTGTCATATAAAAATCTTTGTTTTCAAATGCTCTCGTACGAAAACAGAGTAGCATACATCTATCAGTCTTCAGATATTAGAATTTCTTCGGGGCTACTCATTAATTTTAGGGTCTACCAGAAGTTGATGCAAATGATAATGGAGAAAATAAAAGGAGACTGGGAAGAGGTGAGAATGAGGGTAGTGGCCATAGTGAGGGTGGAGATGAAGCAAGAAAATCAACAGCAACAGGAACCACCGATTTGTCTGTCACAGAAGGATTAGCAGGTCCAATTAGGGAAGTAACCCGGGGAACAGAATCTGGATCTGGATCTCAAAGAGAGGAAGCCATGGACTCCCGAACTCGGGGATCAGAAGCTACCGAATGCACAGCCTGAAGAGTGACAGCTCCTTGAGCCACCGCCTGGAAGGCAGCAGCAGCTGAAACCACCCCCAGGAACCCAGCATAAGTGCTCTTGTAGGGCCTGCAGAACATGGGCGTCCTTAGTGGGTAGTAAGGCTTCTGGGAGGGGCTGGACGCCACCCAGAACATGCGGCAGCTGATGGACTTGCAGCAGGACTTTGGTATGCTTCTGCTAGGAGAGAGGAGGCTGGTGGTGGCACAAAACATAGGAGGAAGAGGAGACTGAGTAGCACAGATTCCCAAATGGAGGCAGAGAAGAGGTTTTAAGAGCAATAGTTATACGGCATGGAGCAGGAGGTGTGAGTTCAGCTAAGTACATCTGATTACCTTCTGGAAAAGGACGCCTCTGTAGTTTCAACAATATGCGTGGCACCCGAAAGGGTCATTTCTTGCATATCTCCACACCCTCATTTCCTAAGGATTACACTGCAATTTCTGTAATTGCAGTCACACTTGAATAGTTTTCCACATACTGTGTTTAAGGATATCATAAATCTGTTGTTACAGCCAGCAGTAAGGCAGCACTCCCATGCCAGAAATGCTGCAACTGTTTTATATGAATGCCTATCGCATCATGGCAAGGGAGTTCCACACTTCCCCTCTGTGAGATGCACCCTCTGTGTGTGTGGACACACCTGGCCTGCTGTTGGATACACTTCTCCTGAAGCGTAAGGAATGAGAGAAGGTCTGTTGCTCTGATTTTGTTCTTTCATCTGAAACAATTCAACAATGTCCATCTGTGGGCAAATCCTCATGGAAACTATTCACCTGGTTTCTATTTATTTCCATTCTCCAAACTTGAGATAAATTCTTAAAAACAATACAAAACAAATGCACCAAGCACTGCAGCTACCCAGTGTGTCACATGTGTAGAGGCAAGCTACCCAGTGTGTCACATGTGTAGAGGCAAGCTACCCAGTGTGTCACATGTGTAAAGGCAAGGTGATTAAATAAAGTTCAGGTAAACATTTATAGGGGAGATCAATGTGGGCTGAGCTTACTTTATGGAGAAGGAGCAAAAGTTTTCTAATACGCTCATAGCACCTGTAAATAAAACTATTTTAAATTTAGCATATTTTATGAATTTTGATGTACTGTTCATCATTGACATTTCTAATTAGCTATGGCCTAGATCGCCTTTGTCCGTCTGTACCGTCTCACAGCATATTTTCCTGTCCTTTTTTTTTGTTATTTTGTTTTGATAATCTTAGGGCACAAAGGGTCAAGGTTACAAGGAAGTGGGTAGGACCATTGTTTCCACACTATTTTTCCCCCTTGTATCTGGGGCCAGGGGAGAAACAAAGGAGAAGTCCTACCCAGCCTCCCACCCATCCCAGGTCCCCGACGTGGGGCATGCTCCAAGGGTTCTGCTCAAGCAGTTTTGATAATTCAGCAGTTCTAAACTGCTGCCAATCTTGCCATTCCAAGTATGATGAAATCTATTCAGAATCCACTGGCTGACATAGTCTCTTCATGGTTGGGGTTCTGAGATCAGCAATTCAGTTGAGGAATCTCCAAAGAAACTTTGTCTGAGGTGATTCCAGACCTGATTCTTGTATGTGCTTGCCAGTACAGGGTCCGTCAATCTGTAGCCCCAATCAGCTTATACACATGATGGTCTTTTCAATTGTTGTGTCAGTTCTGTTTCCAGCCCTGTCTTCCACTTGAACCAATGGGTGTTGCAGTCCAGCCCATCCTGCCCACTTCATACTTGACCCCAATGCAAACCAGGGGGAGCTGCAGCTTAGTTGGGCAACTCCCCATAATCCCCATCAGGCCTGCCCCCTACCCTGGTTCCCATGCCTGCCAGTATGTGCCACAGACTTGTTCAGTCTGTCCTACAACCCATTTAGCTCTCGTACATGTCAATGGGCATTGAAGCCTACTTCAACCCAACCAGCCTTTCTGTCCAGTCCACACACATACTGGCGGGTGCCTTTCTGTCTAGCCACCCCTGCCCTTGTCCTGGTTTTCATGTTGTCCAGTGGGAGTGGTAACCCAAAAGATAGATGCCTGCTATTTCCCTACTAGGCCACTCCCAGATTATGCACTCCCCAGGTGGTTCTCACAGCACATTTTCAATGGCTTTTCTGACAGCTGTACCACTAGCATCACTCTGGATTTTCCTGCATAAATAAAGAGAAACTTTATTTCTCAATTTTCTATGTATGCACAGAGTACAGCAATCTCTCTCTCTCTGATTCTCATATCTTCTGTTCTTAGAAACCAGAATCCACATGTTATTTCATTTCTTTTCAGTGAATATCCTGTCCCAACAATAATGTGAACACTATTCCTCTTCTAATCTTTTTGTTCCAAATATAACTCTAACACAATTTGAATCTAAAACTGGACGGTTAATTAGAGACCATGATTAATTGGGCAAAATTGGCAGACTTTTAAAAGATTTTTAAAATTTGTATGGGAAAGGCAGATTTACAGAGAGAAGGAGATACAGAGAGAAAGATCTTCCATCCACTTACTCCCCAAGTGGCCACAATCACAAAAGCTGAGTCAATCTGAAGCCTGGAGCCGGGCACTTCTTGTCCATCTCTCACACAGATGTGGGTTTAAAGTCTCTGGGCATTCCTCTTTTGCTTTCTTAGAACATAAGCAGGGAACTGGATGGGAAGTGAAGTAACCAGGCTAGGAATGAGCATTCATAGTGGATGCTAGTACTTGCAGCCTGAGGGTTGGCCGATTGAGCCACAATACCAGCCCCTCATTTAATGAATTTGATCTCAGTTACTCCAGTCTTTTTGTTCAAGTATCCTTTTCTCAGTCAGCCATTTAATGTGTAAGGTTTTCTTCTATTCCTTTTGCCTTTAAGTCTTTAGAACTTCACCTCCATCAAATGCAGATAAGATCTAGAATTTGTTAAAATGCAACTTTGTACATAATTAATCTCTGAGATCATATTACTTGTTGTATAACATACATATCCTATGGGGTCAGTGCGATGCTGTATCAGGCTAGGCCTCCACTTGTGATCCAAGCATCCTATGTGGGTGCTGGTTTTAGTCCTGGTTGCTGATCCAGCACCCTGCTGATGCTGTGGGAAAGCAGCAGGGGCTTGCACAAGTCTTTAGTTCCTTGGACCCACATTTGAGAACTGGCAGAAACTACTAGTTTCTCGTTGCAGTTATTGTGGTCATTTAGAAGGACCCAAAAAAATGGAAGACTGTGTCTGCTTGTCTCTGTTTAACACTGCCTTTCTGATATGTATTTATACTAGAATGGCCTCTACGGCTATAAGGCACATGTTTGGGGGCATCTTCCCATTTTCTCTGGTGAAATTATCAGTCTGTCTACCCCTAATGTCCTAGTGAGCTTGATTTTACAGATCACACACATTAGAAACTTAATAAACAAAAACCAATATTTGACACAGCCAAGGATTTCTTCTATTTGGTACTATGTATGCTAATATTTGCCTCAAAATATGTTCTTTCTTATAATCCAATGTAAATTTGAAAGTTTCTAAATTACATTTTCAGTTATTTTCACTGGAAAAAAAATATGACAGGCAACACAAAGACACATTTCTCCTGGTAAGATATCCTTTGTTTCTTTAGGGATATCCATATTAAAATGTTATACATTGCAAAAAAACTGAATGTTTCCCAGAAAATGAATTAATGAGGCACACAGACATTTCTTATTCTATAAATTGTCCAGAAGCAATGATTGTAAACCTGGATTTATATACCAAATTTTTAGAAGATGATATCAAAATTACCTGACAGATTGGGAGGTTTATATTATGGGGCACACTATTAAACCAGGATGGCTTTGGGCGATTAGAGTACTATGCTAGTGGCGAATTTCCTGAGCAAGAATTCACCACACTCAAAAGATGCCAGAGTGTAAGGCCAGAGATATACAAATATCCTCAAATACCCTTAGTCTATAGCAGGTGCCTGTGATGTCTCTTGGGATATAGACAGGGACTGAACAGGTACTATAGAGGGATGGTTGTCACTGCGCAAAGCATAAATAAATATGTACAGGAATAAGATGGCATTGAAGGAAAAGGTAGAATGGAATTCAGGTACATGATGAATTTACATCATATGACAACACCATATAAACCGGGTATATAAGAACTGTAAGAGAGGCCAGCCATTTGGTTAAGAAGCTAGGACATCTCTTGGATACACCATTCTGTATCAGAGTCCCTGAATTCGATTCTGGCTCCATTATCAATTAAAGTTTCCTGCTAATAAATCCCCAGGGAGGAAGCAAGTGATGTCTTAACTAGCTGGGTTTCTGAAACCCATGTGTTGGACTTAAACTGAAGTACTGGTTCCTGGCGTTGGCCCGACCTAACTGTGGCGATTGTAAACTGATGTCTTCAAAAACACACTCCTTTGGGAAGTGAACAGTAGATGGCAGATTGGTAAAACTGTCTTTTTGCCTTTTGAAAGAGTGGAAAAAGAGAGAGACAGCGAGAGAGAGAGAGAGAAAATCAGGAAAAAATAATGAAATAGCAGAGCTATAAAAACAGGTTACATACTCATTACATACCACTTGACTTCTCAGGATTTTTGCAGTTGTGATTTGCAACCACTTAAACTGCTGAAACAAATTAAATGATTTTTTTAAAGAAGATTCACTTATTTGACAGTTGAGCAATGGAGAGAGCAAAAGGCAGATAGAAGGAAATCCTCTATCTGCTGGTTTGCTCCCCAAAGGGTCATAACATCTGGGGATGGCCCAGGCAAAAGCCAGGAATAGGAGACTTTATTGATGTCTTTTATGTGGGAGCACTTGGGCCATCTTCAATTGCTTCCCCAGGTACGTTAGCAAGAAGCTGGATCTGAAGTGAGGCAGCCAGGACGGGAAGCGGTGTTCATGTACAACGCTTTCATCACATGCATTTACCGAGGTGTCACAACAGAGACCCCTTTCACAGCGAATTTTTACATAATCATCTTCATGGTAGCTATTTCCTTATTTCAATCACGTCTATATACTTTGAACAAAAATATAGCAAAATTGCCTAAAATTAACATTTGTATGTTGCTTGAAATTTTGCACCCTTCTCAACAATAGAGGTATTTGATAAAATACATACATTTTTGTGTGTGTCTGCACATATGTGTATATATGTATGCTTTTAAACATGGAAGGGAAATGCCAAATCCTGGCAAATACAGAGATATACCATACGACAGAACCAAAGACAGAGAACACATTGCCATTCCCTCAAAATGATATCTGATATTGAGAGTAGTGATTAACCGCTGAGAAAATTGTCCATGGCCTCATTGGAGTAGGGAAGCAAAATTGGAATTTAGTGCTTGTGAAAGAGTTTTGGCACTGAGAAAAAGCCCACACTTTAAAAAAAAGAATCAATGCTCAGAAGCAAAATTGAATTTCAAACACCTTCATAAGAAAACCAAAGCTTTGGTTTGAGTGATCTCAATCCCTGCTCAGAATAAAGTGTTATAAATGCTGGTATCGTATCCTGAGCAGTCGGAGAAACAAAGGTGAGTGAGGAAATAAATGAATTCTCTCCGAGGTAGCTAAAATCACATCTTTCATACAAAGCATCCATTATTATTTCAAAATGTAGAAAGAATATGACAAGATTAAACACAAAGGAATGCCAGAAAGTAAAATCTGAGTCTCAAAATTTATACAAAACACCTATTAAAACCAGGTGTTAAAATCATACACAAAGAATTTAATAATGACAAATGGGAAAAGGCTGTTATTATAGAATGACTGTATTTAAAGAATGAAAGATGAGGTTCGAATATTGACAGGAACCTGAACACTGCATAAGAGAACTTAATCAACATTTCAGAAGTTTACAATAATGAATCCATTTGAAATTGTAATGAATGGGTTTCAACAAGATGAAACAACTACAGAGATAATTAGTAAATTGATGTTGGAACAGAAGGACATTTTCAAACTAAATAACAAAGAGAAAACTAAAAATAGAGTAAATTTTTTTTTTTTTTGTAATCTAGTTAAACAGTGTACCCAAAATGACTGGACTGTAAAAGGAAATGAAAGGAGAGTGGGGGCAGAAATTATCTTTTGGTGGACTACAGTTGAGAACTTCTCAACATTGAAGACAGCATAAACCCTACATGTAAGTTAACGTTGAGAAAGCCCATGTAGACATGGTCTGAATTGGAGGTGACTGTAAGATACGCTTCAGCAGATATTGGACAATCTGCACACAGATTAAAGCCAGATTTCCAAGTTTGGATTGTTGTTTCTTTTTTAGATCATTAAGCAACAGAAATAATTTTCTTTATCTTCTTTTATAATTTTTTAATTTTTTGTATTGTTTTATTATTATATTCCATGGCATGGTCTTGCAAGTATAGGGATTCCTGATTCTACCTCCCGTTTCTCCATCTCCATTTGCCCCCTTCACTACCTCCCATGTTATTACAGTAGCATACTCCTTGAGCAACCATCACAAGTCCAGCATTCTGTTATTTAAGCATATGCTGGCATTGTAAGCATAGGGAATAGTAGAAATCTTGTATATTGTCAATGTATATTTAACAGTTTCATGGGGAGTTCTCCTTCTGTTCCGGTGTAGAGATGCAATACTTCCTGGTTGGCTAGTCTCTATTATCCAGTTTATCTATGAGAATATATGTACAAACATGTTATTATATGTCTGTTTTGTATTTTGCATGAATCTTGCCTTGCATCCGAGAGAATGTACGGAGTTTGCCCTTTGGGGACTAGCTTATTTTACTGAACACAGTGACCTGCACTTGGGACCATTTTGCTGCTGATGGTAGATGTCATGCATTTTAACAGTCTAGTCTAAGAATATTTGAGAGGGAGATAGAGACAGAGAGAGAGGGAGGGAGATAGCAGGAGAGGGAGAGAAAGAGAAAGAGAGAAAGAGAGAGATAGAGATAGAGAGAGATAGAGAGAGAGAGAGAGATCTCCCATTTACTGGCTTCCTCTTCAAATGCCTGCCACAGCCAGCAGGACTGATGCTAGGAGGCCAGAACTCAATATAGGTCTCTCAGGATTTTGGGGAGGACTCGATTCCTTGGGCAATTATTGCCGCTCTGATGCTGCGTTGGCAGGAAATTCTGCGTTGACAGGATCCAGAATGTTAATCAACTCTAAGATCTCTAAGGTGGGTTTCAGGCACCCTAACTTGTAGACCAACTCTCCCTGAGACAACCTTGGCTAACTCTGGCTGCCATGCTTAAGTCAAAATCTCCAGTCTGAACACTTTGTGATCCACCAACCAATTTGTTTATTTCCCCACCCCCAAACTTAGCAAGATTAAATACAGTCACATCATTTCATATTTGCTTGTTTTCTCTCCAGAAGCTTACCTGAGAGAAGGCTAAAGTTGTCAGACTGAGAGGTTCCCAAGAGTGGAACATAGAGAAAGAAGGATCTACAGAATGAGCAGATTAGACTAATCCCCACGATCCCCAGGGAAACTCTGAGGCCAATGGGCCACTAAGGAGTCCAGTGTCTCCCAACAATCCTGTTCTCCACTCTGCTCAATAATTGCCTGAGAGCAGCCCCAGATAAGAGGTTTTTGCACAATGATATGCCTTATTTTTATAAAGCAGCAAGTAAAGACATCTGTGAATTAAACCTCCAGCAGATTTAGACCTGTACAGTGAATTCCACTGGACAGTACAAATACAGATATAAGTCTCTCAGAGCCACAGAACTTTGTCAGATATGTTATGTCCACAAGTCTGTGACCACTTGTTGCATGCCAAGGTTTACCGCTCCAGTTCTCTTTGTAAGAGTCTACATTGGTTTCCACTTGAGACTCTGTGCTAATTCTGTCCTTCACTGTCATGTCTCCAAATGGTTGTCTAGGATTTTTCTAGTCCTGTGCATCTACATTATTCATTTTTGTCTTGACTGATATTTGTCCCTGTGCTAGATGTAGGCACAACCTATAATGTCAGGTAACACGTAAACACTCTGGAGAATGCATAACAGCCAGCAACAAAACTCTAGGAGATTATGCCAAGAGGAAAAGGAGGGGCACTCCTGGATGGGAGGCAATCAGTGTTAACAGTAAAACACTCACAGCTTCCCTGACGCAGGAGTAGTTCTTTGACTTTTTACTGCGGTGCTGACATTACAGAGCTCATAAATACTGTTTAAGTGGAAAATAATTCAAATGCAATTAGAGTTACACACCTGGTAGTGAGTGAGCACAAATAAGCAAAGGATGATCTGTTTCAGTACCACACCTATTACTGACAGTATATAAGTGCTCCTGATCAAAGGTGGCAGTCAAACTCAGAGTCTTCTCGGCTACACTGAACTGGACTCACATCATCTCTCACTATGTCCTCCAACTGCTGTGCTAGAAATTTCTCCTCCCGCTCGTTTGGGAGCTCCCTACTCTACCCAACCTCCTCTTGCACGTCTTACTACCCCAGCAGCTTGATCCACAGCAGTGACCTCTGCTTTCCCAGCAACTACCAGATGAGCTCCTCTCTCTACAGTGACTGCCACGAGACCTGCTTTGAACCTACTGGTTGCCAGCCGTCCTGCATGGCATCCAGCCCCTGCCAGACATCCTGCTACCGCCTGAAAACCTCCAGACCCTGCAGTCCCTACGAGACGACTTACCCTGTCTCTCTGGGTTTTGGGTCCAGCAGCAGTAGCTGGATGGGCTATGGATCCAAAAATTCCTGTTCCCTGGGCTATGGATCAAGGAGCTGCTACTTCTCAGGCCGTAGACCCAGTTGTTTCAAATCCCTAGGTAGTAGAGCTTCTGGCTTCCCTTCTCTGGGCTATGGATCTGAAATCTCATGTCCAACAGCCTTGGCTTCAGGGAGCTGCCAGTCTGCTTGTTATACACCAAGCAATGTGTCATCCTATTGTAGACCAACTTGCTGAGTTTCCATACTTTTTAAACAACATATCTCAGTGTTTACTTAGCATGCCACATTAAGTGAAACTTCTTACGATCAGTTCTTCATTCTTTTTTTCGTATTAAGTGGTGGTGGACAGCCTAGTTCTTTGAGAATGTAACAATGAAATCTAGAGCCAAATATCTGTACTTTGGAAACAAATGTTCATTAATATATAAATTCTTCTATCAAAATGCATGCAGCTTTACTTGTATTGACGATAATAAATTTATTCACTTTTGCAAATATAATGATTTTACTGGTCTTCATTGATTTTCAATGCTCAATTACTTATGTGACATGGGAACTTCAGAATCTGCATTCCTTTCTTGGACAATCTACTTCTTTTGTTAATGGGACCAGGCTTGGCATATAGACAGGCTCTGTGAGAACTATCTGGCTCCAAATGACTTCAAAATTTGCATCTAGGAGAGGCCACTTCCCAGGATTGTACTGGGCTGTGGATGAAGTGGCATGAGGTCCTTGAAATATAGAATTAATGGTTCCCATTTCATGAGGCAAATCCAGTATCTAAATTGCAAGATGTTTTTCTATTGAAGTTTCTATTTGTACTAAGTCTGACACAGGGACAAATGGAGAATGATTTAACATAGATATAGAAAAGAGAGGGAACGAATCCTATAATTCATAGAACTGTCATGTAGAAACAATAGATTTTAAATAGTAACAACAAAGTATCCTTAGTTTGTTACTAGCCACTATGTAGATCTTGTATCTACTGTCCAACTTGTGATCCATTTGAGAAAAAGAGATGAAAAACAAGAAGTAGGTTTTTGTTTATCAAATACCTTTCTTGCGTCTGTTAAAATGATCATACAGTTTTTATGTTTTGTTTTGCTGTGGTGGTGAATCACATTTATTGATTTGCAAGTGTTCAACCATCCCTGCATGCCAGGGATAAATCCCACCTGGCCCAGGTGAATGATCTGTTTGCTGTGTTATTAGATTCTGTTGACTAGTATTTTCTTGATGATCTTTGCATCTTTGTTTATCAGGGATATTGGTCTGTAGTTCTCTTTTCTGTTCTATCTCTACCTGCCTTTGGTATTAAGGTGATATTGACTTCATAGGATGTGAAAGGATTTCTTTCCCTTCTACTGTTTGGAATAGTTTGTGGAGGATTAGATTAAGTTTTTCTTAAAACATTGGTAGAAATCTGTAGTGAAGGTTTCTGCTCCAGGGTTTCTTTTGTTGGGAGGGTTTACTTCTGATTCAATCCCTGTCCTGGTTATAGGTCTATTTAGATTATTAATTGCCTGTGATTTAATGTTGCTGAATGTATGAATCCAAAAACTTATCTATTTTTATTAGGTAATCTGATTTGTTGGCATATAGTTGCTTGTAACAATTCCTAATAAATCTATATATATCCAAAGTATTTGTTGTTATATTTTACTTTTGTCTCTAATCCTATTGAATTGCATCTTCTCCCTCCTTTTTCTGATTAGTTAGGTTAGTAAAGATCTATTTTGCTAATTTTCTCAAAGATTCAGCTCTTCCATTCATTAATCCAATGTTTTGTACTTTTGGTCTCTATTTGGTTTATTTCCTCCCTTTTCTTGGTTATTTCTTTTTTCCTGCTAATCTTGGGATTGCCTTGCTACTGTTTTCCTAGCTCCTTCAAATGTACGGTTATCTCCTTTAATTGATACTTTCCTAATTTCTTAACAAAAGCATTTTTTAAGATGAAATTTCCTCTTCACACTGTCTTCATTGTGTCCTTAGGTTTGATATATTGTGTTGATGCCTTCATTTGTTTCTTTTTTTTTTTAATTTATCCTTTGATTTCCCCTATAACCCATTGTTCATTTGCTAGCATATTATTCACTCTCCATGTATTTGCCTACATGGGTATTTGGGGATATTTTGAGCTATTGGTCTTCAGTTTCACTCCTTAGTGGTCTGAAAAGATGCATGGTATAATTTTGATTTTTTAAAATTCACTGAGGCTTGTTTTTTAGCCTATGACATGGTCAGTCCTGGAGAAAGTTCCACATATTAATGAAAAAAAAAGTGTATTCTCTGTATGTAGGACGAAATGTAGGGAATGTCCAATTTTTCCTCTTCTTTATTTTATAACATCTTCATACATTCTCTGAAACCAGAAATTGAATGAAGAGTATTGGATACTTGGCAAAAAGTTACATATCTATATAAACTCATAATATGATGTTCTCTTTACTTTTATTTTACTACTGAAGTATTAAAATATGAAATGCTAAAGAAACTGCAAAGTTTATCAAATTCAATACACTGATTCTACAGTAGTAGAAATTGAAACAGCAGAGTTAAAATTTTAAAACACATGGCAACGTATTGAGCTATGAGTAGAACTATTCATCTTTTCTATCCAGTTGATTTTACTGGCTCTATTCAGCTATGACATTCTGCCTTATCTCCTCTGTTCCTTTCTCTGTTCCCTCCCTTTCTTACCCTTGTCACTCACATTGGAAACACAGGAAACAAGCATGCTGTTTGTACTGTTGGTGGGAAAGTGGAAGAAAAAATGGAATAAAATTCGCTAGAAATTATATTTAAAATACTTAAATGATAAAAGTAAAGCCCTTTGTAAACTTGGTATGCATAAAACTCAATGTTTTATTTTAATTTAAATGAACCAAGTTGGCCTTTGCTGTACATCTCCCTTTGCTGTAAATGACATTCCTAGTCCAAAACACAGGTAAAGCGATGATTTGCATGGGGAACAGCCCTTGTTCATGGCCAAGCTGAGGTCTCTGTTACTGTCTGATGCTAAGTTCTCTGTTCTTGCTTACACATTACAGATAAAAAAAGTGATTCCCTGGCTTTCAGAAAGTCAATAGAGACAATCCCAAATTTTCTGTGTTTTACATGATTTAAACTATTCTATGTGAAGAACACTTATATATTAAGTAGAATTCAACTTTGAACTTAGATCTTTTCCCATGAGGGCAATATGCAGTTAATCTTTTTTCATAGTTCTTGCCATCAATGGGCTGAAGCTCCCAATCAGCCAAAAGGCATTCCACTTAGTTTCTAAGATATGATGTGATATAGGTTAAGTTTATTAAATGTGATGTCGGTTTGTTAAATGTGAAGTAAGTTAGGTTTATTACATGCATTTCCATAATGTAATGTTTTCTACTCATGATGAATTTATCAGCACATCATTCTTTTTTAAGTGGAAGAGTTTCTATAGTGTCTTAGTTTTCTATTATAACCATAACACATTAGATAAAATTTACTGATTTTAAAATTTTATTATAATGGTGTAGGCTAAAATTTTTATATTCTTATCTTGATAAACTAATGTTTCTGGCTGGACTATACTTTCCAGAGGATCCACAGGACAACCTACTTACTTATTTTACAAAGATTGTAGATACTACATAAATGCATTGATTATGGTCCCCTTTTGGCATTACAGCTGAAGGTGGTAAGTCAAACAATTCTCGTATTACAGCTCTCTGTCATTCCCTTCTGTCTTCCACTTCCACTATTAAGGATACTTAAAATTACATCATGCCTACCCGTGTAATCCAAAATAACTTCCTCAAATTCTAATGAATATGAACATGCATTTTATCTGCAACATTTGTTCATCTTTGACATACGCGCAAGCACCGGGATTTAAGATTTAGAATATGAACACACTTGAAAAGATACTACATCATCAAAAAATTGTAAACAATGATTTCCATAAATATAACAGAATGGATTGTAACTACAGGATAACAGTGTTATGAAATGCTTACAAAGTAATGGGAATCAAAAATCTTATGATTACCTTTGATGTTGAATACAATAATTGCATTTAAAGCTGATAGTCAAGGAAACTAGCATTTCACAATCAACTCATGACTTTTGATTTAAAATCATGTTATTTGCACTCAGGATAAAACACCTTCCCTTGTTCCAAGGTTTTGAAAATACATGTCCTAGAATATAGAATTATTTATTTGTTCTAGTAACAAGATGTAGTTCGGAGGATTTCAATTGTCATGAAGTTCATCTCACTCTTCAAACAATTAGCACTAGACCATCAGGTTTTTCCAACGATGGTGACAGCTGCTTCCTTCTGTGAAATACAGCAATGCAGTGATTTTTAGCCTAGTAGTATAGATGGTAAGCGTCTGCTGGCCACGCGTAGATCCAGAGGTGCCAATCATCTGTGCACCAGCTAGTCTGGAGTTCTGATTTACAAGAGTTAATGGATCAAGATTCCTAGGAAGTTCTCTCTTGAAACAACTCTAGGCACTTGAATTTTAATGCTTACCTCATCAGAGATGATCACTTTTTCCAAATGTTCTTCTATTAGATTTTATTAAGTCTGGTCTCAGAATACATGCTCAAACTTTTTTCTTCAGTATACATTTAATAACCTGAACTGCTCCAAACTGAATTTTTTTTGAGCATTGGTATGATACTATAAATAGGAACTTTCATATCTTATCTCATGACAGGTCACAGTCAAAACATTAAGGGGCGTTGAGCATACTGTATAAAATTACCTTAGTTTATATTTATAAGGTTTTACTGAAACATAAACAACCCTTCTGGTCCAACTCGGGCTCATTTCTCAAAGAATCTCCTAATGTCCATGTAAATGTTTCCAACTGTGATATACTTCAGCCCCAAACACTGGTACCAAGACCTTTTATCCATGTCATCAGTTACATGATGTTTTAGCAAGTCTTTAAAATGAGTTGAATCTGTGCTGTGGAAACATTTTTAAATACATTTTCTCAGAAATGAACTTATTATTGATTTGAAAATCAGGGCAACAGCCATAGAGGGAGAGGTCTTGCACCTATTGTTTCACTCCTTATAAGGCCTCAGCTGCCAGGGCTGGGCCAGAAGCCGCAAAGGTCATTCTAGTCGGTCACATGGATCAGAGTCCCCACCTACTTGAACCTTCATCCACTGTGTTTCCTGTGATGTTAGTTCGATTAGAAGTGTTACACCATAACAATAAACAGCACTTTGATTTGGGATGCAAGGACAATCATCATCATAACCATCTATCTCCCAACAAAATCCCCTATTTAATATATTCATAAAAATAAGATAACGTTTCCTCATTACTCCCTAGGGAAGTATATTATTCAGAAAATCTCTGTTATGTGTTCTAATATGATGAAATTTTAACTGTAAATGTTATATTGAATAAGTGTCTGATTATAAAAATGATGACCTGGGGATGTAGTGCTCTTCATGTTGAATTATATATCCATTATATATCCCTTACTTTGAGAAGTCAGGAAATGTTTCTTATGGGAATAATATTTGGAATATATTCAAAGATAAGTAGCATGCAGTTGAGGTTTGGCTAAGAATGCTTAAGGCCAAGCCCGGCACAATTGCATAGTGGTTAAAGTCCTCACCTTGAACTCGCCAGGATCCCATATGGGCACCGGTTCTAATTCTGGCGGCCCTGCTTCCTGTCCAGCTCCCTGCTTGTGGCCTGGGAATGCAGTCGACAAAGGCCCAAAGCCTTGGGACCCTGCACCTGTGTGAGAGACTGGAAAAGGTTCCTGGCTTCAAATTGGCTCAGCTCTGGCAGTGGCAGCTGCTTGGGGAGTGAACTATTGAACGGAAGATCTTCCTCTCTGTCTCTCTTCTTTTCTGTATATCTGCCTTTCCAATAGAAATAAATAAATCTTAAAAAAAAAAAAAAGAATGCTTAAGGCAAAGTCTTGAGATACACATTATCTAGCTTCTGGTTCACTACCCAAATGGCCACAATGGCGAGAGGCCTGGAGCTTCATCTGCATCTCTCATGCGTACGGCAGGGACTGAAGCTCTTGGACCATCCTTCACTGCTTTTCCAGGTGCATTGACAGAGATCTGAGTTACAAGGGGAGCAGCCAGAAATCCAAACAACACTCACATGGGATCCTGGCATTGAAGGCCATAGCCCAACCTACTGTGCTGCAATGCTGGCCCAAGATGATTTTATTTCAAATTTTAGCTATTTTTTTGCATCAAATATGTTGAATCTATAACTTACATATAATGGATATAATTCACTCGTGGTCTTCCTTTACATTTATTTGATTCATATTTAACGTCTTTCAGCAATGGTTTATTATTTATAATGATGAAATATTGATTCTTGGAATAAATATCTCAGATTCTATTTATTATGTTAGCACAGTTTCAAATCATCATAGGTTTTTTTATAGATGTAACTAAAATACTTTTCTATAGAGAGTTTATAGATTCCTTACAGCTTTCTGCATAAACACGAGTTTCACTATTTCCTTGCTGGTAGTTAGACTTTTATTAGTCTTTTGTAACTTCGCTCTCTGAGATCTAATATACAATGATCACAAACATTGTTTTTATGTGTATGAATTCAAAATTTGATTCCTTCTCTTGTCAAAACAATGCATCAGTACAAATCTCTTTAGTTTCAAATATTTGTTGACCAGGGAGATATTTGAAAGATAGTGGATATGAATAATCTAGGACGTTTTGAAGATACCTGCAGTAACATCTGCTCTGTCATTGCCAGTGAGCTCAGGCACTCCATTTTTCTACTCTCCTAAGCTCAAGAAATGGAGTCTCTAAATATAGCTGTTCTTTGATTGATTTTCTCCTAATGAAAGCTTGTCATTCTTCACTCTTAAAATTTAAGTCAGCTTTGACTCAATTTCAGAAACCTGAAGAATTCTTCATTTGGTTATGGAACAACTAAATAATTATGAAAATGATAATTCCAGTAGACTGAAAAGTTGAAACTATTTTAAAGGTAAACAATCACATGAAGTATGAGAAGAGGTGTGGAAAAATGGGAGAAGCTGAATTAAAGTAACAAATGTAGAGAAGGAAAATGCATGCTTATGTTCACAGGAGTGTCTTAATTCTGTTGATTTACAGTAAAAAACATCAATCAGAGGTAGAACATACAGTGTAGGATAAATCCTGCATGCTGGATGTCTCCAACACAGATTTAGGTTTAGAGCCACTTCATTCAAGTTAGTGACAAACGCTTCCTATTGGGATAATCTTAATCCAAGTTATTCCCTAAATCACACTGCTTTCTTTACTCCCAAATTTGAAGAACACTGTTACAAGGAAACCGTTGATTCATAAATCTGTTAAAATTTATTTCTTGAGTTTTATTTATGTTGCCAAACTGCTCATTAGCAGTGTTAGGAATTATTGTAATTAAAAAATGTTTGGCTAACTTCTATTAGCACTTTCCTCCATCATGTAATCGCCATTCCAGCCATAAATTAGTACAGATTGTACCGTCTCAGTGTTGTGGCTTATTAACGTAGGCACTGGCTTCCTTAATGATTGCCTTGTATCTATTCTATCCATAAAGTGGCTTTGTAGAATCTATTTTATTAACACTAAGAATTAGTTGTTTCACATCCAGCATGTGGACATGCTGATAGATCAGCCTCTTTTTGAAGCTGCTTAATTCAAATATCCTGACATCAGCAGCAACAATCATGGCAGTACAATCAGTCGAGGTGTATCTGTAATCATGGTTTCAAGAAACTGTGTCTTGGGGCGTCAGTGAGAGTCACGCAATAAAGTAGGTCTCGGCTTCCTACAAGGACAAGTTGAAGATGACACCACTCTCATGCTTGGTTCTGAATTAATTCAAATCTCAAGCAAACTTGAAGGAGCACCTTTCCTCCTTCCTCCAAGATTCTATGAATGATGCCATCACATTTGCAAGTCTAATGACTAGGACTGATGAGCTTGCTCGATTCTATGTGTGCAATGGTGAAAAATTTTGTATCAGTTTCCTTTCATTTTGTTTGTTTTTTGATTTAGTGGTAGTTTTCAATATGGCCTTGTTCTGTGAGGAAATCCATTGGGGGTAAAACACACACACAATATAGAACAGCTACATTTTGAAATGATCTCACGAGAGAGTAGCACATAAAAATATAACAAAATAATTGTTCATCTTAGATATCCTAAACATGACTACATGAATGCTATTTTGATCTGTAACTGAGAAAGACAAGATGTGTGAAATGTGCTACTGTGCTGTAACTAATAAAATCCAAAAGTTGAAAATCTATGCGGGATAAAATCTGCGGTACACAAATAAATAATGTTATGAACACAAATCAAATAAATACATAAAATTGATTGCATAAAATGATTTATAATGAGTTTCCTGTGAAATTGAATGCATTCATTCCTAGAAGCTCAAAGTAAATGTTGATTGGGAATAATGAGATCAGTTTCTAGACATGCTGTTAGGCAACAGGAGTGTGAAACTTGGATTCCTAGATTGAAGATTCAACCTGTGAATAAAATAAAATGGGAAACCAATGAGTGTATTTGGAGGCATGCCAGGCATAGAAACTATGTGAAGTCTAATAGGAATATTACGGAGATCAAGACTACCCAAACTTGGAGATACAGAACTATAGTTGATCACTGGAAAACAGGAAACATTGTGTTTACGTCTTGGTAGATTTGGAATATTGCAAAAAAGACTGAATGGAAGGGCCAGGGACGGCAGTTTGTACAGAAGCTCTTTATTCCATCATTACTACCTGAGCTCGAAAATCTCTCACACATAGGTTTTTGATTTCTGAAATGAAATAGTGTGCTTAATGTCAGTATAGCTTACAATATTACACAGCTGTATTGGAAAACATTGGCTTTCCCACTTGTATGTGGATATTTCATTTTATAATGACAATTGAATATGTTCCAAATTTATCTTTGAAAGGAAGTTTATTTTACTAACTAAATCATGTTTTGGGGTCAAAAATCACTTTCACCTCTGAAATGTAGAGACAGGTATAATTAATTAATTACCAAAGATGGTTCCTGCTAGGTAGCAAGGATCTCTGAATGACAGTGCACATTTACTTGTTTTTTGTTTTGTTTTGTTTTGTTCGGAACTTTAAGATGACTACTATCAACATCTGGGGACTTTGACACTTTGAAAAACCATACAAGGTAAAGAAAACTGAAATCAAATTTTTAGCAGAGTTTATTGGACATTCCCATTTCAGTTATGTAACGGAAAGTCAAAGAGAATTTCCACATTTTCTCATATTTTTTCGGTACCTTTAGATTTTCCAATAAACATATTGATATTATATTCTCACACAACCAGTTGGTGATGATGATGGTGGTGAAAATAGTGAGGGTGCGATTCTCAGAAGGGGGATAAGCAAAACAGTGGATATGAGATCACACTGTACATGGTCAAACGCAACGGGGGAATCAAAGCAGCTACCTAGAGTAGGCTGCGTAGTGTAGAGACTCACCCTTCCAAGTGCCATGTCTCACATCTCTGCATGCACTAAGGTCACCTTCATGAGCAGGTATCACTTAGATCTGTTATTTTAGCACAGGTAGGATGACAGTCTCGTGTTATAGTCTCATTTTCTTAAATAATGACACTTTCAACAACTTTATTATTCTTTGAAACTCCATTTCTCCAGTTTGAAAACAGACTTCAGAATATAATAAGTCTGCATGGAGCTTCTTGAATTTACAATGAAACAATCCATAGGAAATTTATGCAAAGTTTTCTTAGATGCATGAAAGGGAATCATTTAGCTCCTTTTGTAAGTTTGGCTCAAATACAACAAGACAATTTACAAAAGTAGCTATTTCAAAGTAACCGTAAAATTGAGGTATCAATTTTTTCATGAAACACACTGAAATAAACATACTGGCTGCTCTGAAAGTGAGTTTTCAGCTACACTGATCTTTAACCCCTTGGAAAGGGCAGGCAAAATGGAACCCATATATTCTGCACCTGGACACATATTATCTATGTTTTTGATTTTGCCACATAAACACACACACAGAGAGAGAGAGAGAGAGAGAGAGAGATTGAGAGAGAGAGAGAGAAGCCATTTAGCCACTTGGTGAATACAAAAAAATTTGAGGCCCAAATTTTCAAGGGTTCATTTTACAAACCAGTTTTTTTTTTTAATTTCTTTTGTGTCATACCATGTAAACCAAAGCTTTTCTCTTGCTTTATAGAAAAAGGCTAGCAGAAATTGTGAAAAATTCATATTAGAAAAAAAGCTATGCATTCATGTTTAAGCATTTTTAGACAGAATAAACATAACTTAATTTAGCTTTAGAAACATTTTTGAACTCACCTCATTTTTGGTGCATGAACTAACGTCATTATTATTATTATTATTATTATTATTACTATCATTATTATCATCCTACCCTTCCTCCTCCTTCTTTTTGTTAGTTTTATTTTCTACAGTGATAGACTTTAATTTTTTAAACACAGCTTAACTATCCACCAAATAAAGAATTCAAAAATAGCAGATAGGAGAGCCACCTTTCCTCAAGGATATAGACAAGGGCTCTTTTTTTTTTTTTTTTTTTTTTTTACAAAGCAGAAACTTTATTGCAAGGTGGGCAATGAGACATGTGTCCTATATTTACTACCATTTCCGATATGACTTTTGGTGTGGAGAGACAGCAAAAGACACACAGAGCCGACGCGGCTCCCTACTTCCTGTGTCATTGATGACAGGGCGCTGCCAGCATCTCCCAGCACGCTGCTGGCGACCCCCCTTTGGTTCTGATGCTGTTGATCCCTCGGTCTGCACTCTCTGTTCTTATCCTCAGGAATCCCTCATGGAGATTGGACATAGCTGCTGGTCTTGCAACTCCCTCCTCATTCCTCTCTTGTCTCAGATGAATAAAAAAAAATTATATTCAGCAAAAAGCTGGATTCTTTGCCTTAGGACTTCATATAGCCTGGAGAAAAATTCATTTAAAAAAATATATATATATTGCATTGCATTATGTGGCACAGATTTATAGGCACTGGGATTCCCCCCGCCCCTCCAAACCCTCCCCCATGGTGGATTCCTCCACCTTGTTGCATTTACCACAGTGCAAATTCAGTTGAGATTCTTTCATTGCAAGCATATACCAAGCATAAAGTCCAGCATCTTATTGTCCAGGTAAGTTCAATGGTTTCTTGGGGAGACCATCTCTGGTCTGAAGCTAGAGCTGGCAGTGTATCATCCTGATCAATTAAAAGCCCCAACATAACATCAGTCACAATTTATAATGTTATGGAATTGATTGACATAGTATTGAGTAACCAATATGTTAAAAAAAAAAAAAAGAAAAAAAAAGAATGCAAGTTCTTAACCACATCCTGTGACTTCTTCATTGACATTTCAATTATTGGTTTATATACAACCGGGTTCTATACACCTTAAAATGGCTATAGATTACTATTCAGCTGTCTCGTGTCTATTTCAATTTCAGTATTTAGCATTTTATAGTGTTGAAGCATAATTTTGCTGAACCTGGCTGTTTTACGGGTAGTCTAACTTTATAACTCTAACAAGACATATGTCAACAGTTTAGGTGCAGAACCGTTCTAGGAGGGATGTGCAGAGAAATCTTCAGTACCCTAGTGAGGAGTAACTAATGTTTGTGTCCCACCTAGTAAGGTATATGTGAATCCACACTGAACGTTTCCTGTCTGATTCTAAGCTTTCCTCGTTGTTCTCTATCTATTCTAGATTTTTTGTTTGTTTGTTTGTTTGCTTGTTTTGAGGGGTTTTTGGAGGGATCCTGATGGTCATTGCTAGAGAGGGTGGGGACCCAAAGTTGGAACCAAGCAAGGACCAAAGAAAGCTCCCTTCCCTAGTCCCGAAGGAACTTTACTGTTCTGTTTCTGTAGACCGCTCAGGGCTCCTGGGTGCAGTTCCACTGTCCTTGGATCCTGCAAGGAAGGATTTGGACTTCTTCCATCCCATGTGGTAGATCCAAATGGGTGTGGGTGACCTCAGAGTTCTCGGCCTCCGAAGGCACTCCAATTCCCTGTGGTCTCCTTGGCAGTTGGGATGTAGTCCTTGGTGCTTGTACTGATATTCCTTGGTGAGGTTCTGGGAGTCTTCAGGGTTGGGATACAAGCCTCCTCCTGTCCACCTGCTCCACTCTGGGATACCCCCTGCTCTGTGCTAACATTTTTGAAATTTCTCTTTTACAATGCTGACAAATCATTCATTTGTTAAAAAAAAAAAAAAAAGTAAAACCCTCCTGGAGGTCTGCAGCGTACAGATCTAATCGATGGAGATGTGAGACTGGGAGAATCAGAACCTGAATATTTGTGAGGTCAGTTCATCCTGTAGATTTTGCTCTCTTAGCCTAAAAGTCTCAAAAGCAGAGAACCCAGTTCACTCAGAAGAAAAAAAAAAGGACTGTATGTTGTGGAGACATCCTTGAGCTTTGATTCTTGTTAAGAGCCCTTGTCTAAAATCCAACACCACTTTATGTTAAAAACCCTAACCAAGATAGGCATAGAAGGAACAATTCACAACATAATCAAAGCAATATATGAAAAACCGAACACTAGCATCTTACTGAATGGAGAAAAGCTGGATTCCTTTCCACTGAGATCTGGAACAAGAAAAGGATGCCCGCTACCACCACTGCTATTCAACATAGTCCTAGAGACCTCTCCTAGTCGCAGAGGCCATAAGACAAGAAAAAGAAATTAAAGGAATTCAAATGGCAAATGAAGAAGTCAAACTTTCACTATACGCAGATGACATGATCCTTTACATAGAAGATACAAGAGACTCAATACAGAGGATGCTAGAACTTATACGAGAGTTTGGTGGACTGGCAGGGTACAAAATAAGTGAACAAAAATCAACAGTCATAGTGTATGCAAACAGCCCCAAGATGGAAAAAGATTTAACCAGCAAGGTACCATTCAAAATAACAGAGAAAAGTATGAAATATCTAGGCATAAATCTAACCAAAAATGCAGGAGACCTTTTTGAAAAAAAACTACAAAATACTTAAAAAAGAAATTGAATAAGACCTCGAAAGATGGAGCAACATCGCATGTTCCTGGATAGGTAAAATCAATGTCATTAAAATGTCTGTACTACCAAAAGCAATATATACATTTGACGCAATCCCAATCAAAATACCAAAAACATTCTTCATGGAACTGGAAACAATGATACAAAGGTTAATTTGGAAACAGAAAAAAAAAAAAACACGAATAGCTAGAACCATCCTGAAGAATAGGAAATTAACAGGGGGAATCACAATCCCAGACCTCTGAACATACTATAGGCCAGTGGTATTAAGACAGCCTGGTACTGGCACAAAAATAGAGAGGAGGATCAATGGAGCAGAATAGAAACACCAGAAGGGAACCCACACAGATGCAGCCAAATAATCTTTGACAAAAAGACAGATGACAATCCAAGCAAATGGGAAGGTCTGTTCAATAAATGCTGTTGGGACAACTGGTTAATAGCCTGCAGAAACAAAAAGATAGACCCACATCTCTCACCATACACTAAGATCAGATCTAAATGGATAAAAGACCTAAACCTACACCCAGAAACCTTCAAACTTTTAGAAGAAAATGTTGGAAACGCCCTGCAAGATTTAGGTGTAGGACCTGACTTCCTAAAAAGGACACCAAAAGCACTAGCAATAAAGACCAAACTAAACAGATGGAACTACTTCAAACTAAGAAGCTTCTGCACAGCAAGGGAAACAATCAACAAAGTAAAAAAGCAACCCACAGAATGGGAGAAGATCTTTGCACACTACATAGGTGATAGGGGGCTAATCTCCAGGATATACAAAGATCTCCAGAACAATCAAAACACCAAAACAAACAAACCACTGAAGAAGTGGGCATGGGAAATTGGTAGACATTTCACAAAGGAACAAACCCAAATGGCAAACAAACATATGAAAAAAATGCTTAGGTTCCCTGACAATAAGGGAAATCCAAATTAAGACAACGATGAGGTACCACCTAACGCCAGTAAGGATGGCACACATACAAAAAACGGTCAACAACACTTGCTGGCGAGGTTGCGGGGAAAAGGGAACCTTACTCCACTGCTGGTGGGGCTGCAGACTTGTTCAGCCTCTATGAAAATCAGTATGCAGAACATTCAAACAACTCAAAATCAACATACCATATGATCCAGCAATAGCACTCCTAGAAATATATCCAAAACACCCGTTACATGAGAAATCAACATGCACTGCTATGTTCATAGAAGCACAATCAGTAATTGCAAAAACTTGGAAGCAACCGAAATGCCCATCAACAGAAGACTGGATAAGAAAGCTATGGTTCATTTACTCCATGGAAAACTACTCAGCTATTAAGAAAAATGAAACGCAGTTTGTTTGTAGCCAAATGGGCCCAACTGGAAACCATTATGCTAAGGGAAATGAGCCAATCTCAGAAGGTTAAACACCACATGTTTGCCTTAATTTAAGATGAAATGAGGTCAATTCGGAAAATAGTACATGTATACTGCAATATTACTTCAATCTCAAACAGCCTGTATCTAATGCAATAAGATAATGTGATGTAATCTACGAATCAACAATCAATGTGATTCGGACTGCTTATGATCTACATCAAAGAATTGTAAAACCTAATATACTTTTAATACCCTATGTTATTCCGTAATGGGGAGGGAGAGCAGAGAAATCTTCCATCACCCTAGAATGCGTGAGGAAGACATGAAGTATAACCTATCAGGCTCATAACTGGTAACTCATTGACAACAGACTCGAATCAACATTAGCCAATAGTAAAACTACAAAGGCATATGGGAGGAATCGGGAGCGATCCTGACAACCTCTTAACAGGAAGTCATGCACGTAGAGCTGAGCTGATCCAAAGCCAGGAATCAGCAGCATCTTTTGACTCTCCCACCTGGGTTCAGGGGGCACAATGATATGAACCATCTTCCACTGCTTTCCCAGACAAAAAGCAGAAAGCTGAATTAGAAGTGGAGCAACCGAGACATGAACAGGTGCCCATGCGGCATGCTGATGCCAGAAGCCAAGGCTTAACCTACTACATCACATCACGGCACCTGCAATTCTAAGAACATAACGATATTCCTTTCCTTGCTACCTCCCTTCCTCTTTCCGCTCCTCCTCTTTTTTCCCATTACAAAATAGTAAAGATAGCCTTGAATATCATTTGGGTTTTATTCTCCCTAGTTACTATAATTTATGCTTCTAATATTTTTCATGCCCTTTTTTATAATTTCTAAACGTTATGTCAAAATTTCTGAACATGTGTATTATTTATTTCAGAGAGGGGAAAGGGGAGATGAGAGATCTTTCCTCCTTTAGGTTCAACTCCCAAGTGCCCAAAACAATCAGAAATAGGCTGAGCTGAAGCCAGATGCCAGGAATACACTCCAGACCTTCCAAGTGCACAGAAGAGTTACAGGTTCTCGTTCCGTTATTACTGCCAATCAATGCATTGGCTTGGTCCAAAGCAGAGTAGAGAGGACTCATGAGGTACTCAGAGACAGTTATGCATGTGCCAGGCAGTGGCCTAGTACCTTGTCACAACACCCACCATCGAACTTATTTTTAATATTTGAAGAGTTACAAGAAAAAAAAATTCCTCCTTTCTTCCAGATACACTTTAATAAAAATTGGTGATTTCCAAGAAATACACACTACATAAATATCATTAAAAGAGAACCTTAACAAAACAGAAAATTTACCAATGACTATGATTTAAAGGGGAAAAAGTATGTGTATACTTGTATGTACCAGCAAAGTCCGAGATAAATGTCACATATCTTCTTATGTGTTTTGCTTAGGAATCTGATCACATATCAAAATGGAACTTAATACTTTAGCCTCTAGGCCATCGTGCCCGGCCTGTGCTCCTACAAATTCTAAGCAGTCTGTTTTGCTGCTGAGGGGTTACACTGTGCCTACCAACCAATGGCTATGCTGTCCTGTATATATAAAATTAATATGTAACCAAGACCCTGGAATTGTGCAGGGGAGTTAAGCCAGGTTCATACTGCATATACTGCCCTGGTACAAAGGACCAGCAGAATTTTCTCAATGCTGGGTTTTACGAATCTGGTGCTGAGATCCAAACCAGTATTTTGATTCCTGGTTTTGTGCTCAAGGTTGTGGAAGAGGTGAAGTAGATTACACTTCAACTACTATAGAAGGCTTTTGGCAGTTCACACCCGGTTCTCATAGTCACCATGCCCTGAGTGTTCTTCAGGGTGTGTATCAGGCCCAGTAGTCTGGTGGCATCCCACACCAAAACAAGTCTGTCTCTCCACGGTGAAAGTGTCTGCCTGTTACTGGGTCAAGTCCTTTGCTCCATTAAATGGCACCTGGCTTAGTAAAGCACACTGCTCGGATGTACTCAGCACTGGGCTTTCAGGTTCCAGCCCTGATTACCAGGGTACTGTCCCCTGAGGTCTCTGTGACTACTCGAAGTTTAAGGAGTGTGATGCAATTTGTTTTGGAAGACTATGTTTCATTTTCAGCCTACATGGACATTTTTTTTTCCTTGCCAGTAAGAGTCATCAAATTTACTGTGTATGTGGATATAGTATTCTCTGTTTTATCCAAAGTCTTATTTGCAGCACTTACTGACTTTATTTCAGAGATTTTTAACAACTTTGAAATACGTTTTCTTAACCATTTTCTCTTTTATCTGCCTGTAGGGTTCCAAATATAAGTATGCAAACTCTTTTTCACAGGATATGAATTCACGTAAAATCTTCTTTATGTTTTTAAAGCTATTTTCTTTACTTGCTTTCATTTAGCCAAATGGCTTTGATCAGGAGTGATTCTGTATTGTATAACCCAGGGAGTAATTCACAATATCTGGAGAATATCTTTGGTCTTGGTGATTGGGAATGGAGTTGTTTTTGAAACTACTGGGTGAAGATTAAAGACAATGTTGAAACATTTTACTTTGCTCTGGGCAACTATACAGGGTATCTAATTATCTCATGCAACATGGTGATAGTGTTGCTGCTGAAAATTTCAACTTTCTTTATGTCTATTTTTTAGGCTTCATCTTTTAGGACCGATTTTGCCTTACCAATCTTGCTCCTCACAAGGAGAATAGATTTTCCTTGTTTATCACAGTTATATTGTTTTTCAGTCTAAACTCTTATTTTGGTTCTTTAAAATATGTTTCATATCTGACTGTCCAATAGAAATAAAACTTAAAAAAAAAAAAGAAAGAAAAATGGAGGGGAACTTGTGTGGGGATGGCCCCGGGCGTTGGGGCGGGGATGCCCTGGCTGGGGTGGTCTGGCTGGGGTGGCAGAGTTCATCAAGTGCCCATGGAGTTCTGATCTAAATATAGATTGCTGCAAGTCAGGTCCCACGACAAGAGATGGTGAAAATTCTCTGTTCTAGGCATGTTGGCATTTCATGGATGAAGTAACAGCAGAGTATATTTAGCATGTTGTGAACATGAATATGGCAAATTGGCAGTTTTTGTCAGTTGCTGGCAATAGTTTAGAGTGATGACAAACATTTTGATTTTTTTGTGTATTATTTAGTTATGAGGAAAGTGTATGGTAAGCAATCCATTTGATGGTTTACTAATTTCCTTGTTGTTGAGAAGTCCGAGTTGATTATGTATTTAATATGATAACAATTTGTGTGCTGTGAATTGCATGAAGAGTTAGGTAGGGCAGAGATGATGCCTACTAAATGTACAAAATGGATTGATGAGATTAGCCAGTTAATTCTTTTCACCAGTAAGGCACTCAACAACCCATGAGATATTTATTAAAAATGTCATGTAAATCCTCTTATTTTTGTATCATAGTGTCAAATAGCAGTAAAATAAACATGTTAAGATCCTTAATGTACTGCTATGTTTCACTGTAAAATTTACCTTTGTTAAAATTTGCTTCTGTTCAAATTTGTTGAGATCGCACGTAAAAGTATCCTAATATTACTTTGGCTGGTATTTTCTAATTACTGTATAATATTTTGGGAATGTAAATTTTATTTGAATGTCAACGACAGTTAAGCATGTGCCATTTGTTTTTCTTGCTCAGGTTTTGTAATTTGATTGAATGTTTTTATTATAGTTTAATAAATGTTTGCTTAAAAAATAAAAATAAAAAAAATAAAAAATAAAAAAATATGTTTCAATACTTTAACATATTCTTTTCTGTGTATTATTTCAATTCTTAAATATAGTGAGTGATAACTTTAAGTGTGTGAGCATTTTTGTACAATGTTATCATATAGTCCTTTATCTGGATGTCTGCTTCTTCAATAACCCACTGTTCATTTAACAGTATATTATTTATCTCCAAGTAATTGCATATCTTCTGGGGGTATTTTGGCTTGTTGATTTCAAGTTTCACTCCATGATGATCTGAAAAGATACATGACATAATTTTGATTTTTTGAAAAATTTGCTGAGGCATATTTTGTGACCTATGGTATTATCCTGAAGAAAGTTTCATGAATTGATTAAAAAAACGGTGCATTTTCTGTCTGCAGAATGAAAAGTTTTGTAGGTATCAATAAGGTCATTTGCTCTAGTGTCTGGGTGAGCTCTGCTTCTAGTATGTGATTTGTCTGACATGTTCAGTCATTAATTGTGCTCTCTAGATATTTTAAAAGAGAAACTTGCTTTGATGCAAATTTTGAAATGCATTGGTAGTTTCTTCATTACCTTTTTTATGTCTATCACCATTAAAAGCAAAATTTAAAAGATTAAAACAGTTTGCTTCAATATTTAGTGATTATCTTACAGCAAGTATAAATGTGTAGAACAGAAAATTAAAGATATATATGTGAATTATTTTTATTTTTCAAGTTAGAATTAAAAATGGTTTCTACCTCCGTGAATTTTACTGGGTTGGTTGACGTTATAGTGAAAGACCCTATTTACCGCATGTCATCACTTTGGAATGTCCCATTGTCTCTCTCTCTGTGCAACTAAAAATAAATTAGCTAATAAATAATAAAGAACAAAATCTTTAAAAGCATGTATTCCACAAATATCAGGATGATGTGTCTTCCTCTAAAAATTATTTATTTCTAGATTTTGAACAAACTAGATAAATTGTACTTTTACAAACTAAGTTTTTGATGAGACTGGGATTTTGTGATTTCATGGATATTAATTCTGTCTGTATGCTTCAGATATACTGTAGACTCCTAAATGCAATAATTCCTGCAACATGACAATTTTTGATTAGTTTTGTTTCTATAGAATAATATTTTCAACCACATCATCCTTATTTTGACTCAATGAATTCTTATAATAGAAAAGCCATTCAAATATCAGTTCAATTTTGTGTAATTTCATCATATTTTAGTCATGTGGTAATGTTTCACTTACCTCTTTTCTCACTACATAAAACAGATTTTATATTTTCAGTAAGGTAGTCATTGTAAGCCGCTCAGTCCATTATTGCCAAATATCGTCACATACAGAATGATTAGAATGAGAGATAAACTGAGTGAGGGTGCAGAAAGCATAGATATTCTCAAAACTTTCAGAAAGAAGGCAAGAAGAACAGAAAGTCTAATGTGCTCTAAAATTCAAATAGTAAACAGACAGGTGGCTGTCACAGATGGGTAGTTATGTTTCTAATTTGTCCATAACCTGATCCTTTTCAATCAGTAACTTAAAGTGAGATTGTATATAATATTTTCTACTTGTAACAATTCATTTCCAGCCCCTACAATGTGCAATTGTTGATCTCCATACCTGTGAAGAGCAGAATTTGAGTTGCCAGGCATGAATGCTCAGATAAGGTTGATCAACGTGTTGCTTTACTTTCTTAGCACATGGCCATTCAATAGTCTATTGGTTACATGTTTGACACATTGTTGCACTGCTTTTGGTGACTTTTCTGTATAAAATGTTCTCAGCTTTAATGTTGAACTGATGTCCAGTGTTGCTAAGCACAAGACATACTGTAGCTTAATTTTGTGATGGATTCAATGCCAATAAACTAATAATGTACGTAAAAAAATGCCTTTAAAAAAAACACATACGAAACAACATTATATTTTAATGAATTGATGAAAATAATATAACCTCAATTTTGCTGGATTTAAGCACGTGTTTCGTTTAGGCAGGATGATTTAGCATGGTTTATGACTTATTTAGGGAACATAATTGCCACTAATAGGGGTAAACATGCACAAGAGCTTTCTTTCCATTTCAGATCTGTAAATATCTTAAGCTAGCCTCACATATTCTTTTTTTCTTTGCCAGAAATTTGGAAATTAATCGTGTAATCACCTGTTCTGCTTTAACTGTTGGTTCACATCTATTTAAAATCATATGATTTTTTTTCAAATAAATCTTAACCACAGTTGTATTTGGTACCCTAAAAAAACATGAATGGGAATATTTTTGAATTTTGATTATAATGCTGTTCAACGATAATGGCTTACTGGAATTAGTTTATATTACTTAATAATAGGCCATTCAACTTAGTTTTTTTAAATTTATTATTATTATTAATTCATTAATTACATTATATTATGTGACACAGTTTCATAGGTACTTGGATTCTCCCCACCCCTCCCCAAACCCTCCCACCAGGGTGGATTCCTCCACCTTGTTGCATAACCACAGCTCAAGTTCAGTTGAGATTCCCCCATTACAAGCATATACCAAACATAGAGTCCAGCATCTTATTGTCCAGCCAAGTTCAACGGCTTCTTAGGTATACCCTCTCTGGTCTGAAGACAGAGCCAGCAGAGTATCATCCCGATCAATTAAAAGCTCCAACATACCATCAGCAAAAATTTACATCATTATGGAATTAATTGACATAGTAATGAGTAACCAATATGGTAAAAGTAAATGCGAGTTCTTAGCCACCTTCTGTGACCACCTCATTGATATTTCAATTTTAGTTTATACACAACATATAACATACATAACATAACATGTTATA
The DNA here is from genome assembly GCF_030435755.1 of Ochotona princeps. Classification (NCBI taxonomy): domain Eukaryota; kingdom Metazoa; phylum Chordata; class Mammalia; order Lagomorpha; family Ochotonidae; genus Ochotona; species Ochotona princeps. Next base: position 37,027,865 of record NC_080834.1, read on the forward strand.
ATAACATCATATTATCTTAAATTAAGGCAAACATGTGGTATTTAACCTTTTGGGATTGGCTCATTTCCCTTAGCATTATGGTTTCCAGTTTGGCCCATTTGGCCACAAAGAACTGCATTTTGTTTTTTTTAATAGCTGAGTAGTATTCCATGGAGTAGATGAACCATAGCTTTCTTATCCAATCCTCTGTTGATGGGCATTTTGGTTGCTTCCATGATTTTGCAATTACTGATTGTGCTGCAACTTAGTTTTATGGTTCTTTAAATATTTACTTGTTAAATCTGGGAATGTTATCAAAAGAATAAAAGTTAAGATTCACATCAAATAGTTAACTCTAGTGATCTGTTTTAGGCTTAGAAATGCATGAGTAGGAGGTCATAACCATTCTGAAATGGTAGCTTTGCCACCAAACATCATTCTTCATACAGAAAGAAGTATGCATTTGTTAGAAACTCAAACATAGAGGCATAAATATGAAAATATTTGGATTTTCTAGAATCTTTCTTTCTAGAATCTTTCTTTCTTTCTTTCTTTCTTTCTTTCTTTCTTTCTTTCTTTCTTTCTTTCTTTCTTTCAAGATTTATTCAATTTTATTACAAAGTCAGATATACAGAGAGGAGGAGAGACAGAGAGGAAGATCTTCCATCCGATGATTCACTCCCCATGTGAGCCACAATGGGCCAGGCGCGCCGATCTGAAGCTGGGAACCTGGAACCTCTTCCGGGTCTCCCACATGGGTGCAGTGTCCCAAAGCATTGGGCGGTCCTCAACTGCTTTCCCAGGCCACAAGCAGGGAGCTGGATGGGAAGTGGAGCTGCAGGGATTAGAACCGGCACCCATATGGGATCCCGGGGCCTTCAAGGCGAGGACTTTCAGCCACTAGGCCACGCTGCCGGGCCCTATTTATTTATTTATTAAGGCTGGAAAAGCATTATACAGAAAGGAGATACAGAAAGATCTTCTGTCTGCTGGTTTTCTTGCCAGGTGGCCATGGTGGCCAGAGCAGACCCAATGGAAAGCCAGGAGTCTGGAGCTCCTTCTGGACTTGCACATGAGTTCAGGGCCCTGAGGCCTCGGGCCATCCTCCATTGTTTCCCTGGCCACAAGCAGGGAGCTGAATGGGAAGTGAAGTAGCTGGGACACAAACTGATGAACAATTGGATTATCAGCAGATGTAAGGTGAGGATTTAGCCACTAGACCAGTGCGCCAGGCACATCTGATAATATGTATGAAATATTTATTTACATTCAGAGAAAAAGAGAAAGACAGAGACAGAGAGTCTTCATCAAATGATTCATTACTCAAATGACCACAGGATTGGATTGGGCTAAATCTAAACTAGGACCCAACACGAACCTCTGGCTTTCTCATGTAGTTGTGGGAGCCCAAGGGTTTGGAACATGTTCCTCCACTTTCCTAGGGATGTTAGATGCGAATATTGGAGAAGCAAAGTACCCAGGATTCGAACTACTGCCAGTATTGGATGTCAGTATTTCAGGCAGCTCCCAACCCCCACACCAAAACACCAACTACGAGTGTGTTGATTTTAACAAAATATTAGGTTAATAATGCCTTTAAACGTATTGAAAGATATATTCTCAAATTCATCTTTTATTTACTTATTTGGTCATGTAAGCCTCAATACTCTTCTTGTTTTCTAGAATCCCATGAAACCTCAAGAAACCCAATAAAAACAAAGAAACTTCACAGTGAAGTTTATCTCACCCCAGTTAGCAAGCTATCATCTAGAAATAATGAATAAATAAATAAATAAATAAATAAATAAATAAATAACACTGGTGAGACTTTGGAGGGAGGGTACCCCTATACTGTGTTGTGAGATGTGAACTGGTACACATGATGGAACAGACTATGGGATTCCTCAGAAATTTTAAACTAGATCTTACATATGGCCCAACAGTTCCAAAGGGAAAAAAAAATCCACATAGTTATCTATTCCTTCATTTTTAAAGCAGCTCAATGAAAATTAGCTAAGATATGGAATTGCTTCAGGTCTCAGTCAACTGATGATTAGATAAAGAAAGTATGGAATTCAGTCTAATAAACTAACAGATATAACCAGAGACAATTAACTTAGTGAAATAAGTCAATCCCAAAAAGTCAAATATTGGTTCTTCCCTAATTTGTGGCAAGTAGTATCCAAAGTGTCACAAAAGTGGTTTATCTAATGGAATTGCAGATTTGTGCCTTGCCCTTGTGTGTACTCTTGAGGAACTTGAAGAACAGAGGTTTTCTTATGACTTGAGGAATTCTTTACATAGTACAATGTGAAGCCTGTGACTAAAGAAATTATCTGATTGTAATATTTTAAAGAAGAGTCAGAAAAGACAAAGATACTATGGGAGTGAGGGAGGAATGGAAGCAAAGAAGAAACCATGGAGTGGGAAGTATTATTCTTTTCAAACTGGGCCCAGTTTTTAAACCTTTTTTTCTTTTTAAACTTTTAAAATATGGGCTCAGCACGTTGCATAGTGGTTAAATCCTCGCCTTGCATGCTCCAGGATCCCATATGGGCGCCGGTTCTAGTCCCGGTGGCCTTGCTTCCCATACAGTTCCCTGCTTGTGGCCTGGAAAAGCAGTCAAGGACGGCCAAAAGCCTTGGGACCCTGCACCTGCGTGGGAAACCCGGAAGAGCTCCTGGCTCCTGGCTTCGGATTGGCTCAGCTCCAGCCATTGCGGCCGCTTGGGGAGTGAACCATCGGATGGAAGATCTTCCTCTCTGTCTCTCCTCCTCTCTGTATATCCACCTTTCCAATAAAAATAAGCAAATCTTTAAAACAACCGTATATATAAAATAGATGATTTTGTTCAATTTATATAAATAAAAGAAAGAAGCATAATATGTTCTCAAATTTTAAAAGACCAATTAATTGATGAGAACCTAGTATACATTTTCATGTTGAATATCCATTGCCACATCAAATAATTAGGGATACCTTAATTTTATAAAAATTCCCTGATAAAAAGTACCCTCATCTTTCCTACTTTGTTACTTTTATTTAATCTTCTCAAAATTATGATCTGTTTCATATTTTGTGTGTCCTTGCTTTTTTAAAGTCTCCATATCTCAGAAATGTTTTATCCTAATTTCCTTACAAAACACATCTCTTGTGAAACTGCATTACATTATGTGTCTATTTCCTTTTGTGTAAAATCCCCCATAGTTCAAAGAATCTGAATTTCTTGTGATTCTTGCTGAGCTATAAAAGTAATAGATAAAGTCTTTTAACGCTATATTTTGTCTTCTTGTAAAGACATTATCTTTTTGTTATTGTATATTATGTTATTAGGCATTATGAACAAACCAACTCTCTAAGCCATTTATTATGTTCTCTAATATTTGATCTACAAAATAAAAAAGATAGTGACATCATAAAATATAGAGTCCAAAAATTCATGTTGAAATATGAATCACACTGTAATTTCGGATGATATAAAAAGCTTGCTTTTTGCCATCTTTCTTTAGTTTGAGTCTCTGATCCAGCAACATGAAATCCTGTATGTCATGAACCTCATTAATCGTCACCAAAGAGAGTCAGCTCTCTCTTTACAAACATGTGGAGAATTAACTATATACGGATGTATTCGAGGGGATGAAGCCACATGGGTGAATCAAAGGAAAGTACTTTAATTCCTATACAAAACTATCCATGTAATTTAATTATCTTCACTTCCTGGTTGTATCTTTCAAGTTGTTTATTCCCCTGTTATCAACAAATACCATGGACCCCTGTCTTTTGAAGGAAATATTTTATATATTTTGTCTGAGATTACTAAAGTCTCTGCATGTAATATGAGGACTCGAGGAAACAGCAATTGTGGAGAGAAAAATGGTCAAAGCTCAAAGCAAATTAACTCAAATGCAATTAATTTATCAACTTTTCAGTTTGTTACTAGAAGCAGTGCCTTGTAATCTAATAAATCCCAAAGAAAAGAAGATAACTTAAGCAGCTAAAAGTGACCAAGTACCTAACAGTATGGATGGAAGCCAGAGTGTATGGTTTGATCCGATTTTTTTCTGCTTGGATGAATAAACTACATGAACCAGATTTCATAAATTCATTGATCATTAGTATTTATTTCATTAGCTCTAAGAGATCTATTTTTAACTTACGCAAATGATTTATTTAGTAAATGCAGTATTTACAACAAATAGGTTATTTGGCCAGTATATGCAGCTGAAGAAAGGTAAGAGTGACTGATCAGAGAAATCAATGAAGATACTTTTCTAACGATAATGAAGAAGATGCATAATTTGTTTAGAAAATGGGCATAACGCTCAAAAGATTTGGACCATCAACAATTTGATTAACACAATCAAGATCCGAGATTCCTATCAAACCAGAAAACTGATAGCTCATGAAGGGCAAGTAGATTGGGCATCACGGTCTGCATTTGTTACCTACAGAAGGAAAACCACAGCTTCCACCACTCATGGATGTACTGCCCAAAATTGTTTAGTCCAGAAGCCTGGTGTTCACTGTCTGGCAGGAACTACTGAAAGTGCATCTCTCGGGGGTGGCGGGGGGCATGACACAGAAAATCTGGAGGTGTCTGGACACCACAGGCTGTCTGGCAGCTGGGAGCTTCACAGCAGAACTGACCATCCCTGTAGAAAGAAGAGCCTAGTTGAAAGATGCTGATTCAACTGTGATTTAGTGCTGTGGACCAGCCAGCTCAAGTAGGGAGAATCACAAGAGAACTTTGCTGTGGCTTCAGCTCTGGAGGGGCAAGAGGAGGTGTCTCCAGTGTAGCAGTTGATGGGTGTGTTGACAAGAGAAGCTGATATCGATGAGGAGGCTCTGAGTTTTAATACCACATACTGGAGAAAGGTCTTTTTACACTCAAACATTCAGGGAAACTACTTTGCACACAGTCAATTTTCCCCATTTCACTGTTGCAATTGAATAAAATTGCTGTAATGACAGATGAATAATTCTCTACCCTGTTTATGTAGGTGAATTCATTGTGTTATTACAGTATGATGCCAGTGAAATGCTATTGTGGCAACACTGCTCTTTCTTCTATTAATGACATACAACCATAATGACAAATGCCCCAACTTTTCCCCTTGGGGAAGACTCCTGGTACCTTTGTTATATAAATTGGCCCAGTTATATTTATTACTAAGGGTGTAGTTTAAGACAAACTCATCTTTTGTTTTCTTATGCTAATGAAGGAGACAACTATTTGTGAAGAAGTGATTTTCCTTACCGAAAGTTATTTTCTATTGTGTTATTATCTACATTTCTTCTGGAATCTAGCAGAAAGGGGAAAAATAGAAAAATGTAAATTGAAGGAGAAACATAGTGGATCATAGAGAAGCATCATGACAAGTGCTTTGAGGCAAATAAGTGAAGAGGACCATGTTGCAGTAGTCACAATGAGTATCAACTGATGCACATGGACAAAGACTCAGACAGATTCTGCATTAAACGAGCCATTAATCTGGCTGTCGCCCACTTCAGATTCCCTAGGTTCAATTCGCTGGCTGTAACTCCTAACTGATTTTCTACTGATGCAGATCCTGGGAAATGGCTCAAATCATTGGCTTCTTGTCCACTACAGAGGAGGCTTTCTGCTTGTGCCTTCACACATCCGTGACCCTGCTGGGCAACTCGGGAGTGAACTAACAGTGAGAACTCTCTTGCTCTATCTCCCTCTCTACCTCTCTTTCTCCCTCCGTCTATCCTTCCTCTCTCTCCCTGTTTTTCTGTTTCCTCTTCATAATTATGGTTTTAATGTACTATTTTTTTTAAAGAATCAGATGCCCTGAAGTTAAGGGATGGTAAATGTTGTAGCAGTTTTTCCATACATACTTTATTGTTTTCCACATATTCTATCAATTCTGTTAGCCAATTCAGTTGGAGTTTATTCTTTTCTGAAACTGTTACCAGGAGTTACATTTGAGACTTCTTTACCTTTACCTATGTCATAGTTTGCCCTTTATAGAAAAACATGTCTTTTTATTTTTGTTTTGGGGTCTTTTTAGTTTTTTTTCACTGTAAAGTATCCAGATGTTTACTTTTTGTTGCATTGTTCGCATCATCTATACTTCAACTAAATGCTGAATAATTTTCTTCAGTTAGAATGATAATCTTATAAGGAAACTTGAAATGATTAAAAAGAAGTGGATTATGACTGAATACTGAATTTTACTCAACATGAATATGTAGATTGCAGTTCTTAACATATAGGCAGAAATGAACACTCACAAATTCACAATACTCATAGAATACTACATTTTGTGTAATTATGTACAGCTGTCTCATTATGTATCTACATTGCCACTTATGAATATGCATGTCCATATAAAGAAGCAACTTAAGGCTCAGTGTTAGCACCTGATCCTTTTGAGGGAATTTGTTTTATGTTTTTTCAGCGCAGATAGCAACTTTGTAACAATGCTAAAAAGTATGGAAATGAAGTATTGAAGTTACTTGGAGCTGAACTTTAGTTTCCAGGAAGGGATGATTTTCCATTCCACAACGTATTATTATTGTGTTAGAGCTTCAAACAATTTTAGCTAAAATAATAGACACTTTTGACCTTTTTTTTACAGGAGGTGATCTTTACATGGAAAAAAAAATCGGAAAGTTGGCTTATGTCAGTCCTGGGTTAGCTGGTGCGCTTGTTCCTGCTTCCTCTGTCTCTTCCCTCGTCCTATCTCTTCCTTCTTTAAGGAAACGGAACACAAGTCCATTCAGCTTTCTCCAGGTCTGGCAATATCTTCCCAATCGTCTGCCCCTTGACCCCTTCTCTGATTCAGAACTCATTTCTTCCAGACTAATTAGAAAGAGAGAGAGAGAGAGAGAGAGAGAAAGAAAGAAAGAAAGAAAGAAAGAAAGAAAGAAAGAAAGAAAGAAAGAAAGAAAGAAAGAAAGGAAGAAAGAAAGGAAGAAAGAAGGAAAGAAAGGATCTGTGTCTGCTGAAGCATCCTATGCTAACGTACCTTCAGATTCTATCTCAGCCTTGGGTCACACCAGGTTTTTTAGATCCAATTATATTCTTCATTCTAACGTAATAAAAAAGTCTATGATTTATTTGTTTAGCTTATTGGTTTTGTTTGGCTTATATATGTCTGTCTTACTGGTTTATTTGTCCTGATAAGTTCTGCATTGTTTCACCAATATAGGTGTTCTTTGTCTTGATGTTCCAGATCAAAATCTTTAGTTTTAAATTATATTTCCTTTGTAAGCATATAATTTTTATTTTATTCTCCTCACGTGCAAAATTGAACTTCCCGTTCAACCACTAGGTGGGAGATTTATTTTATTAAGTGATGAAAATAGGAGATAAAATAGATTGAGAGAATCAAGTTACAAGATTGTTTTCATAGTTTGAGTGGGCTATAAGAAAGCAATAATTATTCTGACAGAATGAAGTGACACTCGAGGATAACAGGATGTCTATGCTTCAAGTACTTGTCATTAAATGCCAGATACTATCTTCTGTTGTATCTTAGCTAGATTTCCAATTAGGTCCTAACTATTTAAATCTTCTCTGCTTTACATATTCCGTTTATTTACAGCTCCCAAATCTCTTAGCCTTCTCCAACATTCCTGTATCTTTGCATGTCAAACCAGAGAAAATAGGTTATGTTCCCTGCAGTGCCTGTTAATGTCCTTGTCCTCTCTTTGTGTTCCATGTTCTTGATTCTACCATAATGCAAATTTGTAAGCGGGGGGACCAGCATTGCAGCAAAAGTGGTGAAGCTGTGGGACCTATTATTCCTACACTCCACATAGGAGGCAGCTTGTATCTTGCCTGCTCCATTTTTGGTCTACCTCCTGCTAATGGCCTGGGAATGCTAAGTACTTGGGCGCTACCAGTCCAAGTCGGAAAGCCAAATAAAGCTCTTCAGTTCTTAGCTTCAATCTGTCCCATTCCTGGCTGTTGCAGCCATCTAGCGAGTGAACCAGTGGATAGAAGATTCATCATCTTGCTTCTTCTCCCTCTTTCCCACGGCTCTGTGAGTCTGAGTTTCAGATAAATCAGTAAGTCTTTTTAAAAAAAAAAATTGTAAAGAATACCTTTCCATAAATATTGCTGTACAATCTTGCATAGCAATGTATAGGAATATTTATTGAATATTTCTAAAATTTATTCCTCTCAGTTTTAATTATCTTTTTATTTATTTTTCAAAGCTCAAAAGAAGACTTAGGTGGGGAAGGCTAGTGTGATTTATTTAGGTTCAATTTTATTTAAAACAACACACAAAGAGAGAAACAGGGAATTCTTCCACCCATTGATTTGCTCCCAAATGTCTGCAACAACACTCAAAGGCTGGGCCAGGCTAAAGCCAAGCTCTCGGAGTTCAATGTAGATCTTCTACATGGGTGGTCTGGATTCAAGTACTTGAAGTGCTGCCTTCTGGGCTGTGTGTTAGGAGGAAGCTGGATCGCAGGTGTGGACTTGAGTCAGGCCCTGTGATGTGGGATGCAGGTTGTCCAAGCGGTAAGTCAACCAACAACTGCATCCAATGCTCCTCTTCTTTCATCACTTCTATATTTATTTTCCTGAAACTATCTACACTACATGGAGTATGGAATTAGACAATGTTAGCATTAAAAGAAGAAGTAACACTCTCATAGGTTTATGTTCAAATACATATTAAGTTGCCATTTCTGATGATAAAAAGCCCAGTTCAGCATAGTTTAAGTAACATAGGAATAAAAAGCAAGACGTATGCTAACATGCATTTTCAATATTTTGTTTATTACATTACATCATATGATGATTGCATGGCATGACAATAAAATTTTTCCTCCAGTCTAGGTGGGACCCTTGCAGCAACAGCTGCACATTTGCTACGTATTTGCTTAGTTAAGATTTCAGGGTCTCATATCTGTGCACTTGCACTGAACACCTGGCTTGTGCTTCTGCTGTTGCTGTCTTGGAAGCCTGAGTTATAGGTCACACGATTGCGTCTGCAAGTATGTTGGGATTCAACCACAACGTGGGAACTCTGTCTCGGCCCCTTATTGTGTCTCTCTTCCACTCAAACACATGAATGGAGATATTTTTAAAACTTCCTTTTCTACACTTCTGTACCCACTTCTTTATCTGATAAAACACCTTTGAGCCTTTCTATGAAATAGATTTTCTTAAATACCACAGGTAGGTGAGTCCACATGGTACTCTCCGGACCAAACAGGTACAGCGAATGACTGAAATTCATTCTCGTTTGAGGTAGGCAAAGTGACAGATAGGTCAATTTGTTGCATTGTATCTAAGGTGTAGAAATGGATATCCCATTGCTCTTATTAATTCACACAACCATTGTAGGTTAAAGTCTACAATGTTAACTTTTCCATCTAGTTTCATATTTCATACTGCAAGTCAGATGAGATGGTCATGATGGAAACTCATCAGTAAAATATAGGTATTTTAGGGCCCACTGTAATGGCCTAGTAGTTGGATCCTTGCTTTGCAAGTGCCAGAATATTATTTACATGCTGGTTCGTGTCTTGTGGGATCCACTTCTCATCCATCTCCCTGCTTGTGTCCTGGGAAGACAGTCAAGGATAGCCCAATGCCTTGGGACCCTGTCTCCATGTAGAAAATCCAGAAAAGAAAAATCCTTGGTTCCTGGCAATGTATTGGCCCAGCTTTATCCATGGTGGACACTAGAAGAGTGAACCAGAGGATAGAGAATCTTTCTCTCTGTTTCTCCTTCTCTCTGCAGATCTGCCTTTGCCATAAAAAAATGAATAAATACAGATATTTTGCCAATTTTACCCAGGCATATAGGGTGATTTCAAAGAAGCCATTTAAGATATATATGTTACAACTTTGATTCATCTAAAATACTTTTCATGTGTAATCATAATTTTATAAATGTAATGTTATTTTTGTTTTCTGCAGTCTTGAATGTGACTTTTAATTAGTCTGTTACTTTATGCCTGTAGTTTAAGAGAAAAACCCAAAGCATCAAACAGTGTGTTCAAATTTCTCACCTCATCCTCATTGATTCTCAAAACCTGTTTGGATATACACACATATATATATACATATATACAAATATATATGTACACATATACATATACAATATATATGCACACAATATGCATGCATAAACATATATGTATATATAATATACAGATATATGAAACAAATAAGTGCAATATACTTATATACAAATATATACACACATATATGCAAAATCTGTATATATATGTATATATACACATTGGTAATTTCATAGTGATCACCTTAATATGTCACAACCAAAATAAATAAGCAATGAAATAAATCAAGTATAGATCCATATCAGAGCCAATGAATTTATTTAATTAAATTTGTTTTTTTCAAATAGTATGAAAAGATAATTCCATATTATATATTCCATTTCCAATGAAGCCTTTAGACTTTACTTTGAGTTATTACACATATTTTAGAACTTCAGATGAAGTCTGTCAGTTAACATTTGGTGTCAGAGACAAGGCAAGAAACAAGGAGGTTGAGTCTTCACAGAAGGAAGAAAAGAACAATTAAGCATAGCGGCATGAATGTCATTGATCAACAACATTAGACACGTAAGTCGGTGATCAGTAGACCCCAGACCCAGACCAACAGGTTGGTCTGAAAGAAGATTGGCAGGTCCTAGAGCCTGAGTAGAATGGGTGGTAGCACCCGGATCCATAACCTAGGGAAGGGAAGCCAATGGCTCCATAACCCAGAGGTCTGAAGCCACTGCGTCCACAGCCTGAGGAATAGCTGCTCCTTGATCTGCAGCTGAATGGATACGAGCTTCTCGATCTACGGCCCAGGGAGTAGCAGCTGCTGGATCCAATACCATGAGACCCCGTGTAACTCGTCCTGCAGGGACTGCAGATGGTGGAGGTCCTCGGGCGGTAACAGGAAGTCTGGCAGGGGCTGGACACAGCATAGGACGTCTGGTAGCTGGCGGGTTCATAGTGGGATTCCTGACAGCCGCTGAAGAGCGTGGAGCCCAGCTGGCAGGTGCTGGGAGACTGGAGGCCTGTGCTGCAGAACAAATTGCTTGGGTAGAAAGAGCCACAAGAAGACCTTGGGTAACGCAGGTAGCCCCCAAAGGAGCGGCAAGAGAAGTTTCCAGAATAGCAGTTGTATGGCATGGTGATGATCAGAGATGGGAGAAGATCCTGTGCTTGCAGTTCATTCCTCACGGGGACTTTTATACACTCTCAGCAATGGGTGTGATCCCTTCCATACGTATTTGGACTCCCTCATTTGCATGTACGTCACTCTGTAAACTTCTTGGTAATTGTAGTGAACTGACTCCTTCATCTTTTATATTTATGGGTGAAACTCTTTTGTTTTTACAGCTGTGTGTCAATGAAGTAAACTTACATTATAAATGCTATGACTGTTCGTGATTTATGTCTACTCCGTCATTTCCAGGAAAGCCCCTATTTTTTTTTCTCCCAGGCTATAACTTGTAAATCTGCTTGTGTTTGGGTTGGGGAATTTTTTCTTTCTAGGGTAAGGAATGTAAAGCACTATGATTTACAACTTCCCTCTTGGTCCATGAGTAAGTGGAAGAAATCTGTTCTCAATAAAAAAATGTTTTAAAGATTCCCCAAACATCAAACAGTCGTTTCAAATTCTCCAATATAATTTGATGTCTGCTGCTTAATTTCATCAATATTTACTATGTCTAGTCTGGAGGTGCCATATAAAGTCAAGACAAAGAAATTAAAAGATGACTAGCAATGGACATGATCTTGTACAAACATTGAAAAAATGTAATAGGCACAGAAATGATATGAAAACAAAACCAAGAGGAGAATGACATGGACTCCAGCCTAGAAAAAAGTGATAGATGTGGCTTAAGTGAGAGAGAAAACAAACAGTACCAGCAGAGAGAAAGACTGAATTTATTATGTCCAAATTCTGTGGATGGATGCTCATATCTTAACTCAGTCATTTCCGTGACATACATGGTTTGATAATATCTTTGAGCTGGAAGGTCAGTACCCAGTGTGGAAAAAAGAGAGGAGGAGGGAAGTTTAATAAGGGAGTTCTAGTGGGAAGGCATCAACGTTGCTATCCTTAAAAGATTATATTGGACCCTGGATAGTTCTCAAATGTTACTGAAAGAGCAAGAGTAGTACCTTCTCAATCTTTTGTTTCTTGACCTGTGCGTGATCACTCAAGCACACTCTATATGATGCCATTTGCCATAAATACAGTTGCCAGAACTAGGCAAAAACTGGTAAAACATGCCTGAAATTTTGGGACAGTTGGTTGGAACCAGATTTATGAATAAATTAGTCACTCTATGTAGTGGACTATTGCAACAGAAAATGAATTTTTTTAAAAACCAACTTAAATGTTTGTTTTGAGAAATACATGATAAGGCATGTATTTTGTAAAATATCCTGAGATTTCCCTTCCCTGTGAACATCTGTAAAGCCCCATGTCAAAATTTTCAAAAACTTCCTAGCATTTCCATATCTTCTTTTCTTCTCCCTCTGTATTTATTGTCCATGCTTATATTCCAGATTTTGTAGCAAAGATGAATCTTAATGTTGTCCATTTCAAAGCATAGAGCTGTTCATTTCCTCATTAAGAAAAATAATACATATTATAAATATACTTATAGAGATAAAAATGATTGTCAATTTAGGAGAAAAAATTCCAAAATTGCAAATACCACAGAACCAAGATAAAAGCCTATCATTGTCATCAAGTGTCACTGTTCCCTACATTCTTTGCTGCATAGTCTTTGATCACCTCTACATGGGACAATGTTTATGTCACCATGATTTCCACCAGAAAGAACAAACATGCAACTCAACATGACTGCTATTGAGAATGCCACATTCGTAACGTGTGTGGACATTTCTATTGTTTAGTCTCAAGCTTCAGATTGTATCCATTTTCAGCATCCCTAAACAACCTCCTCACCCTGTCTGATGAAGATTATTTGTGTGAGGATAGGCTCCAGACTAATGCAAGCCCTGGGCCTCAACAGCCAACTAGCAAACACCACGGTACTGTCTTGTCTCAAATCTTCTTGAGATTAAGTTTCCCAAAGGAGCTCTTCATAGCTTAGTGTACTGGTTTGTATCTTCCATTACAAAAGCTCCCCCAGGCTCATAAGATGGACATCAGGGTCTAAAAGCTTCTAGGAGAAGTGTAGCATGCCTGCTGTTCCAGAATTCCAGGAGCATTACATGTGACTCCTGGGTTTCAGCCACATTTTTGGAACATCAGGATCCTGCCAGCTCCCTGGAGTAGTGTCAAGAGTGTGTTGGGAAATGTCTGGTATAATGCAAACTTCCAGGTGCCCTTTCAGGCATACAGAAGTTATCCTTCATTCCTTGCCTATGTTAAGTCCTCTTCACATCAATGTGGTGGAGCACAGTGGAAATAATGAAAATGATAAAGCATTGTTTTAAGGTCCTCAGTCAATTCCACGTCTCACATGCTTGCTGACCTCACAAATTTATATGAAACTCCAAATTATCTTCAAACATAAATAATAAAAACATTTCATGTAAATATAAATTCCAGTCTCTGCTAGAACATTCTAAAATTGTGGCATGGAAGGTGTATATGCACAGTCCCTGCTGCTGATGCAGCATGCGTCTTCATTCACCTGGTGCACTGCTGCTCATCCCCACAGTAACAACTGCTCTTTCCATCCAGCTGAAAAGCCAAATTTCAGTTGCCATTAGTCATCCAATCACCACTATAATTCTGCTTTTCTTGCTAATGTCTTTACAATGAGGGGGGAGTTAAGAAGCTTTGAGTTTCAGGACAATTTGTGAAAACAAATTACTACCTTGAGCACTTGAAGAATATTCTTCTACATTCAATTAGGAAATACGATTGGTCTGTGTAGATGGATTAAGAGATTAAACATCAATCATGAATCAAATCACAGGTTGGCTCCGCCAGCTCATTTACATTAATGGTCTGTCTAGATCACACAGTGACTTGAAGTTATCTCTGTATTTCAAACTGCATTATTAGCAAACAGAACATGATACAGTTTTTACATACTGGACAAAGACTTGAATCATTGATGTCTTCTGAATATGCAATAGGATTAACACTGGGTCATTTCAGGACACAAATAAACTGGGCCATAAATAGTTAAAGAAAAACAGGTGACTGAACTCTTAAAGCCACTCCATATGTAGTTTCATCATTGTTGGAAAACACTCCCTTAAAATAAAAAGGTTAACATCTAATCAGGAGCCCATGGATGATGTTCCAAGTCATTTGCAGCCATTTATGACTATAGTGTAACCAACTCCATCCAGGGATTGTCTGTTCACTATATGAAGTGTATCTATTTATTTTTGGCTTCTAATGTTGTAATTCTATTGTCATTGACAGATCCTGGTAATAATAGGCTACCCCCTCTCTTCATCCAGCTGTGAAGATCTAATAGCTATTACATATGCTACTATTTGAGAGTTTGGAAGAAATATTAGTGACACTAATAACCATCCTGAAGTCACTGCACTTTTGAGTTGAACAGAGGGTGTGTCACCATCCAGTGACACTGTACAGATGGCATCATGGTGACTAGTGATGGCTCCTTTCATTATAAATACCAGAGAGAATAGCAATTTTGACAGACTATGACCATGGCAATTGGGAGGCAGAGCGAAAAAGGCTTTTGAGTTAGAAATCAGATGAATGACATGTGAGTGTTGCCAAAACAATCCTGGATAGAGCAACCATTCCATAGATAACTGGTAAGAGGATGAAAATGAATGTTAGACAGGCAGATGTTTTAGATGGGGTGAAGTGGGTGAGCATGTGTTGTGAACAATAAATGCTGTTTGCTGGTTCTATGGTGGACAACAGAGAAATGGTTGGCAAAACTGAGTAACAGATTTGGAAGCTGCTCAGCTTGGCAGCAGGTAACCTCAAGAGTGGGTCAGACAAGATCGTGGTGGCTTGTATTCATCTAGTGGGGTCAGAACCTAGCTTAGTGACAACTAGAAAGGCTGGGAAAATGAGAATATCTAGATGACATGTGCTGAGAACCTTTCCAACTTAAAAAAATGAGGAAGTCGAAGAGACTCGCAAGATGGCCGACATAGGAGGATGGATGTGAGGGAGCTCACAGACAGAGAGGGATAGAACGCGACAAAAGCATAAGTGGAGCAGCATAGAGCTGCAGGGAGAGGAAAGTGAAGTTCCCTGGACAGTGTGGAGCCAAAAAAATCCACAAAATTCGGAAGAACAACCAGGAAAAAAAACAAGACAAAATAAAATAAAAGGCAGGGAAGACGGTGTTCCGCTCCAGACCTGCTGAGTCACAGCCGCCAGGAGCCACACCGCAGCTGCAGGAGACGCAGCAGCCACAGAAACCACTGGCAGCCGCCACACCCACCATAGACCCCGCAGCCGCCGCAGCCGCCAGGAGCTGCACCCACTGTGAAAGTCCTCACCAGAGGCAGAGGCAGACTGCAAGAACCTGAGGTTTGAGTGAGCTGGGTAGGGGCAGCAGTGGGTCGGAGGCTCCCGGAGTTAACCCTCCAGGGGCACGCACAGAGCCTGAACATCCTTGGTGCTCATCTCCCCCCCTTCCCCCCCCCCCGGAGAGTCCAGCCTCTGGGGACACAAGACAAGTGCCTTGAAACTGCCAAAACTGTCTTGGAGGTGACGCACAGTGGTCCTGTGTGCTGAAGAGAAAGTCAGAAGGCACACTGAATACTCCCCCATGCCTTGCGGACTGGCACACAGCTAGGCAGTACTGACCCACAGGAACCTGCACTCACCTCTGGGCTGTGCGGACCCGGGTGTAGCTCTGGGGTGGGCGGTCCCTTGGGAGCGCTGGGGTGGGCTGTCCCCTGTGCTCAGGTGGGCGGTCCCGCACTGCTGGGGTGGGCGGGCCTGCGCAGGAGGCGCTTCTAGAGAGCACCTGGAACAACCCACGCCCTACAGTCTCGTGCTTGGGAGACACACCAGCAGGGCACTGCGGACCCGCGTGCAGGAGGCGTTCCCAGAGAGCGCCTGGAACCTCCATGCCCTGCAGTCCCTGGCACTGGGACACACCGAGAAAGCCTCTAGAATCCTCCTTGCCCTGTGTTCCTGTGTACAGGGGGTGCACACAGAGAGTACCTTCTTTCCCCCATGTCCTGTGGTCGCATACGTGTAGGGGACGAGCTGAGAGTGCGCTTTGAATCTGCTGGGCCCTGGAAGTGGCGCAGTGAGGTCCAGTGTACTGGAGATGCACCAAAAGTGCCTTGAAAATTCCCGCACCCTGCTACTCCACACCTGCAGGCTCCGATCTCTGCAGGATAGGGCCTGGAGACCCCTCAGCACTCTGGTGCCTGGGTCTCCCAAAAAAAAACACTAACACAATGGGAAGAAATACCAGAAAAGGTAATGATCCAGATGAAAAAGCCAGCACCCCACCAACAAAGGATCAAAAGCCGGTGTCTATTTCGGAGATGCAAGATGAAGACATGGAAGATCTACCAGACAAGGAATTCAAAAAATAATGTTAAAATCTGCCAGAGACAGTGAGAAGAATTGGGAGGACTTCAAGGAATTCAAGAACCACATAGTCACAGAAATACAACAAATGAAAAGTAAAATCCTTGACTTAGAGCACAAAATTGAGAGCCTAACCAACAGAATAAATACATCAGAAGAGAGGATCTCTGAAATGGAAGACACGCAAAATGATCATACCCAGCTCACTAAACAGCTGGGGACAAGTCTGAACAAAGCCAATAAGACCATACAAGAAATGAAAGACAACCTCAGAAAATCGAATATTAGGATTGTCGGCCTTCCTGAAGGAGCGGAAAGAGAGTCAGGAATGCAAACGGTACTCGACGAAATTATACAGGAAAACTTTCAAAACACTTGGAACATGAACCCTACCCAAATCCAGGACGGTCAGAGGACTCCCAGCAGATATGACCCAAAGCGATCTTCACCCAGACATATGGTGCTCAAGTTCTACTCCAACAAAGACAAAGAAAGAATCCTGAGACAAGTACGAAGCAGAGAAAAGATCACATACGGGGGAAAACCAATCAGAATCACTGCTGACTTCTCTGAAGAGACCTTACAAGCAAGAAGAGAATGGACAAAGATCTTCCAAATCCTGAATCAGAACAACTGTCAACCAAGAATATTGTACCCAGCAAAGATCTCATTCGTATTTGAGAATGAAATCAGATACTTCCATAGCGAAGAGAAATTAGACTATGCCAGCACAAAACCAGCTCTACAACATCTTCTTAGAAATGCACGAAATCCACAAAAAAAGCAGGCGAATCATAAGCAAAGATGGCAAACAGGAAGGTCTCCCCACTAAAGTCCACACAAGGAGGGACAATTACACAGATATCAACACCCACAAAAACAAGTATGGCAGGGCAAAATCACAACCTCTCAGTTTTAACTCTTAACACAAATGGCCTAAACTCACCAATCAAAAGGCACAGATTAACAGAATGGATCATCAAACAGGACCCAACTATCTGTTGCCTACAAGAGACACATCTAACCAGAAAAGACTCCAAGAAGCTGAAAGTGAAGGGGTGGAAAAAGATATATCACACCAATGGACGAGAAAAAAAGGCAGGGGTAGCTGTCTTAATTTCAGATGATATAGACTTCAATCTTTTTTTTTTAATTATTTATTATTTAACTTCATTAATTACATTGTATTATGTGACACAGTTACATAGATACTTGGGTTCTCCCACCCCTCCCCAAACCCTCCCACCATGATGGATTCCTCCACCTTGTTGCATAACCACAGCTCAAGTTCAGTTGAGATTCCCCCATTGCAAGCGTATACCAAACATAGAGTCCAGCATCTTATTGTCCAGTCAAGTTCAACGGCTTCTTAGGTATACCCTCTCTGGTCTGAAGACAGAGACTTCAATCTTACAAGCATCAAAAAGGACAGGGAAGGTCATTATATAGTGGTGAAGGGACTGATCCATCAGGAAGTAATTACCATCGTGAACATATATGCACCGAATCCCAACTCACCTAACTATGTGAAGCAGTTATTTATAGACTTAAGGGGAGACATAGATATGCACACAATAATTGTGGGTGATCTTAACACCCCACTAACAACAATAGACAGATTCACAAAACAAAAACTCAACAAAGAAACAACAGAGCTCATGCAAACAATAAAACAACGGGACTTTGTAGACATGTATAGAACTTTTTATCCTAAGGCCACAGATTATACATTTTTTTCAGCAGTACATAACACCTTCTCCAGGATCGACCACATGATAGGACACAAAGTAAATCTAAATAACTTCAAAAAGATAGGAATCATACCATGTACCCTCTCAGACCACCACGGAATGAAATTGGAAATCAGCAATTCAAAATGCCCCAGGAAATACAGAAACTCTTGGAGGCTAAACAATATGCTATTAAACGAACAATGGATCAGAGAAGAAATTAAAGATGAGATCAAAAAATTTATGGAAACCAATGAAAACTCTGACACAACATTCCAAAATTTGTGGGACACTGCCAAAACAGTGCTACGGGGTAAACTCATTGCAATTGGAGCTCATGTCAAGGCCCAAGAGAGGTGCCAAATACAGGAACTAAACACACACCTCCAGGAATTGGAAAAACAACAGCAGATGAGCCCCACACACAACAGGAAACAAGAAATCATCAAAACAAGGGAGGAAATTAATCAGATTGAAATAAAAAAAACTATACACAAAATCAATGAATCAAAAAGCTGGTTTTTTGAGAAGATAAACAAAATAGACACCCCACTGGCCCGACTGACAAAGAAAAAACAAGAGAAAGCAAGAATTAACAGCAGCAGAGATGAAAAAGGCAACATAACAACAGACACCGCATCCATTAAGGCCATAATTAGAAATTACTACAAAGCACTGTACTCCAACAAATCAGAAGATCACCAAGAAATGAAAAAGTTCTTAGACTCACACAACCTGCCAAAACTTAGCCCAGAGGCAACAAATGACCTGAACAAACCCATAACTGAAGCAGAAATTGAATCAGTGATTAAACATTTCCCAACAAAGAAAAGTTCAGGCCCAGATGGCTTCACTACAGAATTCTACAAAACATTCTGAACAGAACTAACCCCAATCCTCTACAAACTCTTCAAAACAATAGAAAAGGAAGCAACCTTTCCAAACTCATTCTATGAAGCCAACATTACCTTTTTCCCAAAACCAGACAGAGAACCAACAGAGAAGGAAAACTACAGACCTATCTTTTTGATGAACATTGATGCTAAGATTCTCAACAAAATCCTAGCCAATAGAATTCAAAAACACATCAGACAGATCATTCATCCGGATCAAGTAGGATTCATCCCTGGAATGCAGGGATGGTTCAACATTCGCAAATCCATAAATGTGATACACCACATCCAAAAACTGAAAAACAAGAATCACATGATAGTATCAATAGACGCAGAAAAAGCTTTTGACAAAATCCAACACCACTTCCTACTAAAAACCCTAACCAAGGTAGGCATAGATGGAAAAATCCACAACATAATCAAAGCAATATATGAAAAGCCCAAGGCCAGCATCATACTGAATGGAGAAAAACTGCAACCCTTCCCACTGAGATCTGGAACAAGACAGGGATGTCCACTTTCTCCACTACTACTCAATATAGTCCTAGAGGTACTCACTGAGGCCATAAGACAAGAAAAAGAAATCAGAGGAATCCAAATGGGAAACGAAGAAGTCAAGCTTTCACTATACGCAGATGATATGATTCTTTCTGTAGAAGAGCCAAGAGGCTCAACACAGAGACTCCTAGAACTTATACGAGAGTTTGGTAGAGTGGCAGGGTACAAAATTAATGAACAAAAATCAATAGCCATAGTGTATGCGAACAGCCCCAAGATGGAAAAAGACTTAACCAGCAAGATACCATTCAAAATAACAGAGAAAAGTATGAAATATCTGGGAATAAATCTAACCAAAAATGTAGGAGACCTATTTGAAGAAAACTACAAACTACTTAAAAAAGAAATTGAAGAAGACCTCAAAAGATGGAATAACATCTCATGCTCCTGGATAGGTAAAATCAATATCATTAAAATGTCTATACTGCCAAAAGCAATATATACATTCAACGCAATCCCAATCAAATTGCCCAAAACATTCTTCATGGAACTGGAAACAATGATTCAAAGGTTCATCTGGAAACACAAAAAACCACGAATACCTAGAACCATCCTGAAGAACAGGAAGTTAGCAGGGGGAATCACAGTTCCAGACCTCTGGACATACTATAGGGCAGTGGTTATAAAAACAGCGTGGTACTGGCACAAAGAAAGAGAGGAAGATCAATGGAGCAGAATAGAAACACCAGAAGGAAACCCACACAGATACAGCCAAATAATCTTTGACAAAAAGACAAACGACAATCCAGGCAAATGGGAAGGTCTGTTCAGTAAATGCTGTTGGGACAACTGGTTGATAACCTGCACAAACAAGAAGATAGACCCACATCTCTCACCATACACTAAGATCAAATCTAAATGGATAACAGATCTAAACCTACATCCAGAAACCTTCAAACTTTTGGAAGAAAATGTTGGAAATACTCTTCAAGATCTAGGGGTAGGCCTTTTTACTTTGTTGATTGTTTCTCTAGCTGTACAGAAGCTTCTTAGTTTGATGAGAAGATCTTCGCACACGACATAGGTGATAGAGGGCTGATCTCCAGAATATACAAAGAGCTACAAAACAACCAAAATGTCAAAACAAACAAGCCACTCAAGAAATGGGCATGGGAAATGGGCAAACACTTCACAAAGGAATAAACCCAAATGGCAAATAAACATATGAAAAAATGCTCAAGTTCCCTGGCAATAAGGGAAATCCAAATTAAAACATCTGTGAGGTACCACCTAACTTCAGTAAGACTGGCCCACATGAATAAAAGCACCAACGACACTTGTTGGCGAGGTTGCGGGGAAAAGGGATCCCTACTCCACTGCTGGTGGGGCTGCAGGCTGGTACAGCCTCTATGGAAATCAGTATGGAGAATATTCAAACAATTCAAATTCAACATACCGTATGATCCAGCAATAGCACTCCTAGGAATATATCCAGAACAATTGTTTTATGAGACACCAACATGCACTCCTATGTTCATAGAAGCACAATCAGTAATTGCAAAAACATGGAAACAGCCAAAATGCCCATCAACAGAGGATTGGATAAGAAAGCTATGGTTCATCTACTCCATGGAATACTACTCAGCTATTAAAAAAAACAAAATGCAGTTCTTTGTGGCCAAATGGGCCAAACTGGAAACCATAATGCTAAGGGAAATGAGCCAATCCCAAAAGGTTAAATACCACATGTTTGCCTTAATTTAAGATGATATGATGTTATGTATAACATGTTATGTTATGAATGTTATATGTTGTATATAAACTAAAATTGAAGTGTCAATGAGGTGGTCACAGAAGGTGGCTGGGAACTCGCATTTACTTTTAACATATTGGTTACTCATTACTATGTCAATTAATTCCATAATGATGTAAATTTTTGCTGATGGTATGTTGGAGCTTTCAATTGACTGGGATGATACTCTGCTGGCTCTGTCTTTAGACCAGAGAGGGTTTACCTAAGAAGCCGTTGAACTTGACTGGACAATAAGATGCTGGACTCTATGTTTGGTATACGCTTGCAATGGGGGAATCTCAACTGAACTTGAGCTGTGGTTATGCAACAAGGTGGAGGAATCCACCATGGTGGGAGGGTTTGGGGAGGGGTGGGGAGAATCCAAGTACCTATGAAACTGTGTCACATAATATAATGTAATTAATGAAGTTAAATAATAAATAATTAAAAAAAAAAAGATCTAGGGGTAGGTCCCGACTTCCTAAGAAAGACACCAAAAGCAATAGAAATCAAGACCAGAATAAACAATTGGGACCTCTAGCTGTACAGAAGCTTCTTAGTTTGATGAGGTCCCAATTGTTTATTTTGGTCTTGAATTCTACTGCATCTGGAGTCTTTTTTAGGAAGTGTGGGCCTACCCCTAAGTGTTCCAGTGTGTTTCCAACATTTTCTTCCAAAAGTTTGAAGGTTTCTGGATGTAGGTTTAGATCTGTTATCCATTTAGATCTGATCTTAGTGTATGGTGAGAGATGTGGATCTATTTTTTTGTTTCTGCAGGCTATCAACCAGTTGTCCCAACAGCATTTATTGAACAGACCTTCCCATTTGCCTGGATTGTCGTTTGTCTTTTTGTCAAAGATTATTTGGCTGTATCTGTGTGGGTTTCCTTCTGGCGTTTCTATTCTGCTCCATTGATCTTCCTCTCTATCTTTGTGCCAGTACCACGCTGTTTTGATAACCACTGCCCTATAGTATGTCCAGAGGTCCGGAACTGTGATTCCCCCTGCTAACTTCCTGTTCTTCAGGATAGTTCTAGCTATCCGTGGTTTTTTGTGTTTCCAGATGAACCTTTGGATCATTGTTTCCAGTTCCATGAAGAATGTTTTGGGCAATTTGATTGGGATTGCGTTGAATGTATATATTGCTTTTGGCAGTATAGACATTTTAATGATATTGATTTTACCTATCCAGGAGCATGAGATGTTACTCCATCTTTTGAGGTCTTCTTCAATTTCTTTTTTAAGTAGTTTGTAGTTTTCTTCAAATAAGTCTTCTACATTTTTGGTTAGATTTATTCCCAGATATTTCATACTTTTCTCTGTTATTTTGAATGGTATCTTGCTGGTTAAGTCTTTTTCCATCTTGGGGCTGTTCGCATACACTATGGCTATTGATTTTTATTCATTAATTTTGTACCCTGCCACTCTACCAAACTCTCGTACAAGTTCTAGCTTCTGTACAGCTAGAGAAACAATCAACAAAGTAAAAAGGCAACCCACAGAATGGGAGAAGATCTTCGCACACGACATAGGTGATAGAGGGCTAATCTCCAGAATATACAAAGAGCTACAAAACAACCAAAATGTCAAAACAAACAAGCCACTCAAGAAATGGGCACGGGAAATGGGCAAACACTTCACAAAGGAATAAACCCAAATGGCAAATAAACATATGAAAAAATGCTCAAGTTCCCTGGTAATAAGGGAAATCCAAATTAAAACATCAATGAGGTACCACCTAACTTCAGTAAGACTGGCCCACATGAATAAAAGCACCAACGACACTTGTTGGAGAGGTTGCGGGGAAAAGGGAACCCTACTCCACTGCTGGTGGGGCTGCAGGCTCGTACAGCCTCTATGGAAATCAGTATGGAGAATATTCAAACAACTCAAATACAACATACCATATGATCCAGCAATAGCACTCCTAGGAATATATCCAGAACACTTGTTTTATGAGACACCAACATGCACTCCTATGTTCATAGAAGCACAATCAGTAATTGCAAAAACATGGAAGCAGCCAAAATGCCCATCAGCAGAGGATTGGATAAGAAAGCTATGGTTCATCTACTCCATGGAATACTACTCAGCTATTAAAAAAAACAAAATGCAGTTCTTTGTGGCCAAATGGGCCAAACTGGAAACCATAATGCTAAGGGAAGTGAGCCAATCCCAAAAGGTTAAATACCACATGTTTGCCTTAATTTAAGATGATATGATGTTATGTATAACATGTTATGTTTTGAATGTTATATGTTGTGTATAAACTAAAATTGAAGTATAGGTGAGGTGGTCACAGAAGGTGGCTGGGAACTCGCATTTATTTTTACCATATTGGTTACTCATTACTATGTCAATTAATTCCATAATGATGTAAATTTTTGCTGATGGTATGTTGGAGCTTTCAATTGACTGGGATGATACTCTGCTGGCTCTGTCATCAGACCAGAGAGGGTATACCTAAGAAGCCGTTGAACTTGACGGGACAATAAGATGCTGGACTCTATGTTTGGTATATGCTTACAATGAGGGAATCTCAACTGAACTTGAGCTGTGGTTATGCAACAAGGTGGAGGAATCCACCATGGTGGGAGGGTTTGGGGAGGGGTGGGGAGAACCCAAGTATCTATGTAACTGTGTCACATAATACAATGTAATTACTGAAGTTAAATAATAAATAATAATAAAAAAAAACAATTGGGACCTCATCAAACTAAGAAGTTTCTGTACAGCAAGTGACATAATCAGCAAAGTAAAAAAGCAACCCACAGAATGGGAGAAGATCTTCTCGCACTACGTAGGTGATAGAGGGCTAATCTCCAGAATATACAAAGAACTACAAAACAACCAAAATGTCAAAACAAACAAGCTGCTGAAGAAATGGTCATGGGAAATGGGCAGACGCTTCACAAAGGAACAAACCCAAATGGCAAATAAACATATGAAAAAATGCTCAAGTTCCCTGGCAATAAGGGAAATCCAAATTAAAACATCTGTGAGGTACCACCTAGCTTCAGTAAGACTGGCCCACATGAATAAAAGCACCAACAACACTTGCTGGCGAGGTTGTGGCGGAAAGAGAACCTTATTCCACTGCTGGTGGGGCTGCAGGCTCGTACAGCCTCTATGGAAATCAGTATGGAGAATATTCAAACAACTCAAATACAACATACCATATGATCCAGCAATAGCACTCCTAGGAATATATCCAGAACAATTGTTTTATGAGACACCAACATGTACTCCTATGTTCATAGAAGCACAATCAGTAATTGCAAAAACATGGAAGCAGCCAAAATGCCCATCAGCAGAGGATTGGATAAGAAAGCTATGGTTCCTCTACTCCATGGAATACTACTCAGCTATTAAAAAAAACAAAATGCAGTTCTTTGTGGCCAAATGGGCCAAACTGGAAACCATAATGCTAAGGGAAATGAGCCAATCCCAAAAAGTTAAATACCACATGTTTGCCTTAATTTAAGTTGATATGATGTTATGTATAACATGTTATGTTATGTATGTTATATGTTGTGTATAAACTAAAATTGAAGTGTCAATGAGGTGGTCACAGAAGGTGGCTGGGAACTCGCATTTATTTTTACCATATTGGTTACTCATTACTATGTCAATTAATTCCATAATGATGTAAATTTTTGCTGATGGTATGTTGGAGCTTTCAATTGACTGGGATGATACTCTGCTGGCTCTGTCATCAGACCAGAGAGGGTATACCTAAGAAGCCGTTGAACTTGACTGGAGAATAAGATGCTGGACTCTATGTTTGGTATATGCTTACAATGAGGGAATCTCAACTGAACTTGAACTGTGGTTATGCAATAAGGTGGAGGAAGCCACCCTGGTGGGAGGGTTTGGGGAGGGGTGGGGAGAATCCAAGTACCTATGAA
Source organism: Ochotona princeps (assembly GCF_030435755.1). Lineage (NCBI taxonomy): Eukaryota > Metazoa > Chordata > Mammalia > Lagomorpha > Ochotonidae > Ochotona > Ochotona princeps. The sequence goes on from NC_080834.1 coordinate 37,053,159, forward strand.
ACTGTGTCACATAATACAATGTAATTAATGAATAAAAAATAACAATAATAATAAAAAACTAAAAAAAAAAGAAGAAAATGAGTAAGTCAGGATTCTTCCTGAACCTCAGGTGCTATCACCACTTGCTTGCTTCTTTCCAAAGTTCTCTCAGAGAACCTAAGATAATGAAAAAGTCTTACAGAAAGCTACTCCATGTTTACTTTGCATTGATTCATTCAAGCTCTAGAAAGTAGCATAGGTGTACGTGGTTTTACTTTCCATGAACTCCATTTTCTCCCTGGAGGGAGAGAGAAGTACACACACTAAGAGAGGTGGGCAGAGAGGGAGGAATGGAGGGAGAGACAGACGGAGAGAAAGAGAGAGAGAGAGAATAAACAAAATGACAGAAAAAGTAATGAGTAATGTTATATTCCAGATAATTCTGCAATTTCGAATTTGAAGACATTGGGAGTTTCATTGTTAGTGATGTCAAATGTGATTTATGAGTAGGAATTCTAAGCCAAAGGGAGTCTGATGCACTCTGGAGCTGCATTCCTTTTTTCTTCCTGCTCAGCTGGAGTAGCTCTGGGATGGTTGGAAAAGCAGGGGCAGACACTTGGTAGAAACACAAACATTGCAATTTCTTCACAGTGGGAGACAACTGGAGAGAGTTTAACATCTGGAAAACCTACAATTAAAGTACTTGGCTTGATTATTTCCATTACTTGCAGTTTTTACTGTGACAGCCTAGGCAATGAAAATGGCTACAATCAAAGCTGGACTCCCTAAAATACTCTGGCGTGTCCATAACTTGACCCTTGTCACAACCTCAAGTTCTAGGGGAGTCCCTTGCGAGAGTGAGAGTATGTATTTCAAGAAAATATTTCATTCTCGGATGGGATCTTAGTTATTTTCTTTGTTAGGGCCTCTGAAATTCACATACTAATATTACAGTCCTCCCTGGGAAAAGAGAGATTGTAGAGACATGGTAATATAATTAACAGTTTTACTCTGTCCTAGTGGCACCTGGTGGTTAGGCTACAGATGACTGACCACCTTATCCTTAGATTAGTATTCAGCTACAAAGTTTCCCCTGGCAGCCCAGGCCAAAACACAGATCCTTAGTGTAATTATCACCTCTTTTACCAGCCAGTTGACTGGTTCACAGCTTGGATGTTCCCATGCATCCATTAAGACACAAAGAGCAACCCTAGGATGCAAGCATACCCAGCCTTGAAAAGACAAGAATTCCACACAGTATCTCCTTAGTCATATTACATCAATGTTAGCCTAGCTGACAGAATAGACTTTTGTGCCCACACCATTGTTAGCTTAGCTGATTAGATAGTTTCTCATGCCAGTGTGAGCTTAAGAATCCCTGACAACAACCATTTGGAGCTGCTCCCCTCATCCGCTTGCGCTGGTATAGGACAGTTCACCAGCCAGTGAAGAAAGACTCCTGAGCTTTCAGGCATCTGCTTCCAACTCATTTTGGGGCACTACATTTTCTCTTATCTTCATAAAATTCTGTGACTATGAGATTTTATTGAGTTCTCCTAATTGGTGCCCAAAAAGTAATTACCTTGTGAGCCCTGCTCCATTTAAAGTAGTTGAAAGTCATGATAGGATGGGTTACAAGGTTTTGGGGCATAGCTGAGTCTATGTCAGGGGAAGAAATATACATAGAATCACTTCTTTCTCAATAGTTATCACAATATGGATATTGTAGGGACGTTCCTACAATAGGTATCCTCTGGAACCTAAATATCAGAATTTGATTAATTTTAAAAACTTGGGTTTCAAACAAACAAAAAATAAGAAATCTCAGTGCCTTATGGAATGGGGTTTGTTTGATCACTCTGAATCTTTATATCTGGTTAGGTCAAGACATATTTGCAGGTCTGTTGCTGTGGTCTAGCAGGTAATAGCTACCACCTACACTGTCAGCACTGGTTTGAGTCCCAGATGTTCCACTTCTTACACATCTGTCTGTTAATATGCAAGAGAAACCAACAAAGGATATCCCAAGTGCTTTGCCCCTGTGCCCACAAGGGAAACCTTGGAGAAGCTTCTGGCTCCAGTCTGGCAGGGCCTGGCTGCAGTCATTGTGGCCATTTTCAGAGTGAACCAGCAAATGGAAGCTCTGTCTCTCTCTGTCTCCCGCCCCCCCCCTATATATATGTGTGTGTGTGTGTATAGAAAATAGATATATAGATATATAGAGATTATATAAATACAGATAGATATATAAAACTGTGCCTTTCATATAAATAAATGTTAAAAAGTTTGCTTTCTAAGGTGGACAGTTAGTCTAGTAGTAATGATGCTTGTCCTATGTCACTGTGTCCAGCTTCAGTTTCCAGCTGACTCCAGATTCACATTAATTCAGACCCTGGAGGGCACTGGTTATGGTTCAACTATCTGGATCCCACCTGCCCACAACAGAGACCTGGACTGCTTTGTTGCCTCCTAACTGATCTGGCCCCGTCTTGCCTGTCATGGGCATCTAGGAAGTGAACTGGGAATTTTCTCTGTTTAATTGTTGATCTGTTTCTATTGCTTAAAGTGAAATGATGCTGGCTGAAATGATGGATGTCAATATCCCACCCAGGAGGTGAGTTCTTGTGGGACAGAAGCCTGCCATGACAATACTGGAATGAGTTAACATGGAGACAGAGCCTGGGTATTGCCCTCATACCAACCATGTGACAAATCCTGATGCTGCACATTTCAGAACTGCAATCTATGTCATTGATTTGAGGTCCACATATGTCATGGTATCTCAGCTGTGTCATGACTTTCCCTGTTACTGAGCTGTTATGAATATTGGTGAGGCCATCAAACTATAAATAACTAAAGTATACTTATTATACACCGATGAAGAATATAGATAACTATTTTTTTATTGGAAAGCCAAATTTTATGGAGAGAAGGAGAGGCAGAGAGAAAGATCTTCCATCCAATGGGTTACTCCCCATGTAGCCACAACCGCCAGAGCTGAGTTGATCAGAGACAAAGAATAAGGTACTTCTTCCAGGTCCAAGGTCCCAAGGACCTGGGCCATCCTCTGCTGCTTTCCAAAACCGCAGGCAGGGAGCTGGATGGGAAGTGGAGCAGTAGGGGCATGAAACAGCATCTATATAGGTTCGTGGTAATTGGAGGAGGAGGACTAGTCGATTGAACCGTTGTATCAGGCCCCAAATATATACAACATTTTGCTCAAAACTGTGATCACCCACTAGGTGGATAGGAAATAGCAGATTTAAATATTGCTAAATACTTTTATGGTCCAAGTGATTTTTTATTGCTAAGCATTGAATCTAGATTTAAATAAGCAATTCAGTATTTCAAGTGAAAATAAAAGTATAGCACCTAAAACTCAACATGAGACACACTGTTTTTAACTTTTATGGATCAGTCAGCATTTCAAGTACCAGCAATCAATGGCTTCCTAGACTGTACTTACTTGCAATTTTCTTAATTTTCACTTCCATATTCTGTTTTTCTTATTTCTTTTCATTATTATTTTTCTCCATCTTTTACCTTACGCTTTGCCTGTTTCAAGTACCCTATTGAGTTTGATTTTCTAAACCAGAAATAACCTCTAATCAAGAAAACATGGATATGTATTCAACCTGATTGAATAATAGGCTATGTTTCAAGTGTGTACCACAAAGTCATGTGTTTGAAATTCAACATTGATGTGCTGGTATTGGTAGGTGGATCCAATTGGCAGGTGTTTGAGTATAGAGGTACAATATTCGTAAACAGATTCATTTCATTATTGTGAGAACGGGTTTATTATCTTCGGAGTGAACTCTTTGCACAGGTACATTGATAGTGGAGTTCCATATAACTGAAAGAAATAAATTTTGGCTCTTAATAAATCCATGGTATGCTGTGATGTTAAGATAAAATGCACTTTTGAGACACGTGACATTTTATGGATTTTATTGGTTAAATAAACTTGACTTTTCATTTATTTTCAGAAGTAGTTAGGGATTTTTGTTTCTCTTAAAATGTTCTAGATTTAATTTTCACTTATAAAATTTCCTCTTGAAATGCTGAAATCTGCATTATGATATATTTCATGTGATTTTTTTCATCTATTTGAAGGTATACTTACAGAAAGCAAGGCTGAGGGAGATGGGAGAAAGAAGAGAGGTTGTTCACGCTTGTTTTCTTCTTACATGTACAAGGACAGTCTAGATCAGCACACTTAGAAACTCCCTATTGATTTTCAAAAATGAGGTCTCTGAAAGTTGCATTGAAGCACAGAACAGCTAGGTATCCTCAGATCGTTTCCCTGAATCCCTCTCTCTCTCTCTCTCTCTCTCTTTCCCTCTCTCTCTCTCTCTCTCTCCGTTATTTATGTGTGCGTCGTATGTGTCAGTGGTTTTTTTTTGAGTTTCCCTTTTCTCTCTGTCCTCCGTCCTGCTTATATCCCCTTCCCTTCTTAAAGCACATTTTATTTTCGATAATATCTGGACCATTGCTTTCCTGTGTATCTCAAAGGACTAAAGATATGTTAGGTTCCTTGAAAATAACTTCTTTATGGTATAAATTGAATTTTTATTTTATTTAGTTATGTTTCTGTGTTTGTGTAACTTTAGTCAGTTTCTTTTGACATAAGAATCCTAAGTAATACAATTTTTTAAGATTTATTTATTTTTATTGGAAAGACAGATATACAGAGAGGAGGAGAGACAGAGAGGAAGATCTTCCATCTGCTGATTCTCTCCCCAAGTGACCGCAATGGCCAGTGCTGTGCCAACCTGAAGCCAGGAGCCAGGAGCTCTTCCGGGTCTCCCAAGCGGATGCAGGGTCCCAACACTCTGGGCCATCCTCGACTGGTTTCCCAGGCCACAATCAGGGAGTTGGATGGGAAGCGGGCCTCTGGGATTGGAACCAGCGCCCATATGGGATCCAGGCACATTCAAGGCGAGGACCTTAACCACTATGCTACCGCGCTGGGCCCCGTGATACAATTTAACTGATAGATGTGGAGATTGTGGAAATAATTTAAGTCAGATGTCTCACTTGTTGAGATGAATGACTGACTTTTTGTGCGATTTGGTTTTAATTAGTTTTTCCCCCTTTATATTTTCCTGTTCTCTATCCAAACTTGGATTTCCAAAGAGGATATTTATAAAGCCTGAACAACAATTAACTTCTTCTCATCCCTTAACAAATAGAGCTTACTACAGCTCAGAAATGGAGTTAAAAATCTTTCTTCTTTGATAAGTGTTCACTTGAGATAGAAGTGCTATCTTGAAGAACCAGAATCCAATTTTAAACTCAGGTCAGAAAATAACTCTTTTCTTCTAGAAATATGTCTGAGGTTCCCAAAAGGGTCAGCGTTTTAGAGATTTTAAGAACTGCATTGCCAATGGTATCTGAGGTTATAGTAGCATTACGGACCTCAGCCGTGTTCTTATGCATCATCTGATCCGTTCCAAACTAACATGGCTTTCATGTAAAGAACTTGAGATTATGAGAGTAAATGAAATACCTAGAGTTACTGATAAATTTAAGACAAATCTAAACTCCACTATTAATTCCAGCATTTATGAAAGATGACTTTGTATGAGTTGTTATTTCTGATTTGTCTCTAATTGTGTATCAGAAAAAATGTCAATGATGATGGCATGAGGGTAGCTGCAACATTTCGTGGAGAATGCCATTAAAAGATTAGTTTATTTTTCTTTGAATTTTGGAAGTTCTAGCCTATGTGTGAAATCCCTATTTGTGCCTTTAGACATACGTGCAGTTCGTTAACTTTCTTCCCTTCCATCTAAACTTCCTTTTGCTCCGTGTCACACTGTCCTCATTTCCTTTAACCCAGGATGTTTAAATGAATCTAGACAGGCTTTTCAGATCAACCTCTCTCAACATATTAGTGCATTTTCTGTGATTTCCTTTGATTGTTTGCAGAACTGAATTGATCTACTCAAAGTTGTGTGTGCTCATAGCTTTCCGATTGAAGCATACAAACTAGAAATAATTTATTTTCAGAACTGACTCTCGGAGAACTGTAAAGTAGACATATATATTTAAAGAGATGACTCACATAAAGTATATCTACATAAATAGTTCCATGGAGGAAGTAGCATATTTCTGAGGTGAATTCCATCATACACTCTATGGAGTGCTGTTGAGTCAAAAGAAAGGGAGAGAGGACATGATTTATAAAAGGCTAAAGTATCAGGAAGCATAGAAGTTTCTTTCTTTTTTTTTAAGAGGATGTGGGATATTATTGACATCTTTGTGGTACCATGAAGCTTTTGTAGATTTGTGGTGAAGAAAGTATTCATTTAAATTAATCAAACTAGAAAATGTAGTTAAGAAGAATTTACACCCATGTGGCTCACTCATTAGGGTGGGAAGGGCCAAGACATGGGGGAAACTAGGTGAGACAATGGCTTACAGTTTTTTTTTCTTCCTGTATCTGGAGTAAAGGGTAGAGAAGGAGAAGAGCCACCCCTAGCAGCCTAACCGCATCAGTTCCTGGGAATGGGGGATGGTCTCTTGATGTTATCCTAGGATCTCCCATTTACAGCATATTCCAAGGGTACTGCTTAGATGGTTTAAATAGTTCTTAGATTCTGATTTCATTGCTCCTGGTTTGAGAAGATCCTTCCAAAGTCCATAAGCTGACATAGCCCACCCTAGAATCTTCCTTCACTAACCAGATATTTTCTGTCAACACTTAGCCTGAAGAGTTGTCTGATTAGCTTTGCCATCCAAGGTACTTAATGTACTTTTGTGCATAGACTTTGTGCACACAGATGGGTCCTTGGAGCAGCCTGATTTGGCCTACCTCCTGTCCTGGCAGGTGCAATGGCCTTGCCTCACTGGCCCACACTCATTCTAGTTGCTACCATTGGGGGCTACAGCCCAGCCCACCCCTAGATTCAGCTTTTATGTGACTTAGTAGGACCTGGGACCTAGCCCGTATCCTCCTATACCCACTGTGGTTCTTTTGGGCACCAGCAGGTACTGTGGTCTTGCTGTCTGGCACAGCCCAGATCCAGTTCATATCTATGACAAGTGATGTTGTAGCCATGTCCACCCAAGTTCGCTGCCCCATTCTGGCTCTCATGCTCACCAGTGTGAATCGCAGCCCAGGCAGAGTGTAACCTTAGCTCACCAATCAGGACTGTTTTCAGCACAGATCTTGTGTGTACCAGTTGTAATTGCGACCCACCCTTGGATAACCCATTTCCTAGCTTAACCTTCACCATCAGTTGCTGAGCCTGGCCTGACCTGTCTTCAGCCCCAACTCTCATTTGTGGATGGTGCAGCCTAGCCCTTCGCAGTCAGCCCCTATTCCTCACTTTTGTGCAAACCAGTAAGTGTGATAGCCTAGTCAGTTCCTGCACAGCCCATACCCCATTATGTCTCCTGCACATTCCAGTATGCTATGGTTTGCCTCAACCCTGCCTGCATTTGTGGGTGCATCAACCTGGACCAGCCCCAGCTGTTCCCACCCCAGTACCCCTGAATATTGGTGTGTTCCATGGTCATGCCTAGCTTGGCCTGTCATTATCCCCACCTCTTCAGTAAACTAGCAGATGCTGCATTCTCACAGAGGTGAACCCACATGCCCTCCACAGAATTTGCTCTCAGATCGGTTCTCTCTTGTGCTGATTAGTATCATGGGCCAGCCTAACATTACCTGTGCCCTGTTGTGACACTAACTAGCAGGTACTGTGGTAAAGCCCTGCCGGGTGGACTCTCCTGCCCTATCTTTCATTTGTTCCAGTGGGTGGTAGTCAGAGGTGGTTGATGCTAACTAGCCCAGCTCAGGTCTCCCACATGGGTGGATTCATCTGATTCAGAAAGTTCCTCTAGCCTTCATTCTTGAAACTGCTTAGTCTCAGTCCCCTTGCTTACTTGCAAGTGCAGTGGTCTCCTAGAAGTCATTTCTCATCTGTATCATACTCCCTCAGTGGTCTCCACGTCCTCACACCCATACCACCTTCATTGAGCAATCCACAGTCCCTGGGCCTGCAAGTTCAAGGTTTCCCTGGCCCAGGGTGGCATGCCGGCCTGGAGCCATGCCCACTTGGAACCCAAACATTTGCTCAGTTAACTAGACCCAGTCCTCCAGCATGTGTGCGAGACTTGGATCCTACCTCTGTCCACCTGAGACCAAGCATGTTCATGATTCCTCAAGCCTGGTCCACCAGTACACCATGCCAGCATAGGGCTCTCCCCACACGTATGCCCAGGCATCCAGGATCAGGCCATGCAGGGGCTCCCAGACCTCTCCAATTGAGACAGTTCTAAAACATAACTGAAAAATTTTAAAGCAGACTGCTAGTCTAGAATTATAATGACACCTAATTAATGAATTGTACCTTATTATAAAAAGGGTGTGTTGGATCCAGTATTGTGATGTAGTGGATAAAGCTCTGAAATTCCATAACCTCACTTCCAATCCAGCTTCTAACTGCTGACATGGGACAGCAGAAACAAGATGCTCCAAGTGTCTGATCCTGTCACCCAGGTGGGAGGCACAAATGAAGATCTTGTGTCCTGGCTTCTGCTTGGACCACCGTTGATCATTGCAGTCATCTGCAGAGTGAAACAGAGAATAGATTTCTCTCATCTCTCTCTTTCTGTGTGTATGTGCACATGTGTGTTTCTCCCTCTCTTTGTAAGTCTGGCTATCACAACTTTTTAAAATAAGGTATAAGTATGCCCTAAAATGATTGTAAGTTAAATACCGGTAACAAATGCAATGTGCAGCACACTACCTGAGCCATGCAAATGCTTACTAAATATTGTTCACTATGATTAAGATAGAGCATTGAGATTTTATATTGTGCTGCAAAATTTGGCACTAGATATTCTGATTCATTTCACTTGGATTTGCTTGAAGCATCTGGGAACTATTTTTAAACAAATCCCTCATTCTATAGTTTTGTGACATCATAGTTAAGACCTAATGCTTACAAGTGCAAGAAATGAATGTGTTGTATGGCAAACATACTTTACAACTTTAAGCAAACACATGCAGTTTCCTATAGGAAGGCATCATATTCTGAGGTTTTAAAGCAAAGAACTCTTGAGACAGTTATGATAAACATATTAGTATTTTAGAAGGTGCGTTTGTACCCCGGCTGTATGCAACAGCCAGGGTTGCTTTTTAGCTGGCAAATGTTACAATGCTGGGAAAAGAAGCAGCCAATAACTGGTTGGCAAGCTGGGCCTAGTTTATGCTAACTCTATCATCTATATCCTTGTGCCAACATAGTTCCCTAATAAATGTTAAATCTGCAAGAGATGGTTGGAGTTATCAGATTACAACTTTCAGCTTGTAGGGATTGAGGCCACAGAGTAAACTTGATGTAGGTGGTGCTGCAGCCACAGGCCTGCCACTGGCAGGTGCAGCCCAGGGAGGTGCACTAGGCTCCCTTCACCTGCATGCCCTCAGCCTTGCCTCTCACATACACAGCCAGGTGAAGGACCACAGCCTGCTTCTCCAAGCCGCCCTGTCCACCCTGTCCTCTCACAAAGCTCCAAGTGTATTTGTGATCTCCTCACCTTTTAAATAAACTTGAGATGACTAAGAAAAATACATTCACATTTTGGTAAATGGATTTAGATAAAATCTCGCAACTCATACGGCAGAGAATATGTAAGATGAATTTACATTTAATATCACTTATTTGTGAATTTTAAAAATAGCTTTAGTGCACCTGAATAAGACTAGTGTCTTTCTCAGATGGTGTGTAAGCTTTCCAAGAGCTGACTTAAATACTATTGACGTTTTAAAGCTTCTGAGGGTAGAAGTAGCCAATCCTGAATGAATGAAAGATACAGACATACTTCTAAAACCATATCTGGTTTTGTTAACACATAAACTTTGCAGATATATGAACATCATTGTTTTCTCATTTTGTATCTGTAAGATGATGAATAGTAATTCAGTAAAGGTAGTCAACATTAGAGTACCAGTTACACCTTTTGATAAAAGAGCTGCTAGTGACACTGTTTAATAATTGATTGGCAGACACTCAGACCCTGTTCAATGTCTTAATAACCATTTGCAGTGTTAATTATAAGGTGCCACCTTGGCGAACCTGTGTATCCAGTTGCTTGTTACGCCATAGTCTAGATGTTGCTGGGAGGATATTTCTCAGGCATGATTAATGTTAAAATCAGTAAACTCTTGAGTAAACTAGATTGTGTTTGACTATGAGGATGGGTCTCATACCATCAGCTGGAGAGTTGGGTGAGATTGATATTTTTGAAGGAAGTAGAAATTCTCAGGACTTTAGGAGAGAACTTGCCTGAAACTTGCCTGAATTTCCACCATGCTGCACTAGGGATTTGGGCTGACGACTGTAATGTCGAATTTCACCAGAATTCCCAGGCTGCTGTTGACCTATTTTGCAGAGCTTGAGCTCTGGACTTCACAGCCAGTTCCTTAAATTATCTCTCTCTTCTGTGTACACACACTTACATCATATGCACATACATGTATACCCATCCTTCCCCAACACGTATGTATGATTGGTTCTGATTTTCACACACTCTTCCATTTTACAGGGCCAGTGTTGTGGCCTACTGGATTAAATGTGCCATTGCGGATGACAATCTATCATATCAGAGGGAAGTTAGCGTCGTGGCTGATCCCCATCGGATCCAGATCTCTAATAGTGTGCCTAGGAAAGCCACGGGTGGTGGCCAAGTAATAGGATCCTGGAACCCATGGGAGAGACCCAGGCAGAGTCCCTGATCGTGGCTTTGCCCTGGCTTATCTGCTGCTTTTTCAGACATTCAGGGAGGAAACAAAACACTAGACAGTGGCACTCTGTTAGGGTCCTTCCCTGCTTTTATTTTATCTTTTTTTTAAAAAAAATATTCATTTATTTTTATTTGAAAAGCAAATTTACAGATAGAAGGCAAGTCAGAGACAGAGAGATTCCCCCATCCACTAGTTACTCCCCAAATGGCCAAAACAGTCATAGCTCAGCCAGTCTGAAGCCAGGAGCTTCTTCCGGTGTTCCCACAAAGGTGCATGGGCCCAATAGATTGGACCATCCTCTGCTGCTTTCCCAGCCATTATGCGGAGAGCTGGGTTGGAAGTGGAGCCAGAAATGGGACTAGCAGAGATGTGCAAATGTGACTCCGGCTCTGCAGATGGACATGAGTTTGCTAAGCCACTGGATCACCTCCTCATCCTCTTCCCATGACCCTCACTCACTTCAAATAGCTGTGCCACTCAAAATAAAAAAAAAAAGGAAAAAAAAATCAAATCATCACAGGAAAAAATATTCCAAAACAAACAATTAAGAAGGCTTGAAGATAGCTTCCTCAGTTGAAGCTGATTATAATAGAATGTCTGATTTGACTGTTGTCATGAAGAGTTATGCTGGAGCTTCTGCCCACTACACTAAGATAAAAAGGGAAAAAATGATATATATTTTGAAGTAAGGAAGAAACTTGTCTTTATTTACATCTGATATGATATCATGCACAAAGCAACCAGAAGTAATTCATAACTATCGTGCTGGACTATGAAGTAGGAACTTTGCAGTACACGAGACCAGAGTGCAGAAAGATATAACTCTATGTGAAAGTAACAAGCAAACTTTTTAAATTTTTATAATTTATTTATTTTATTATTTTGTGATATAGTTCCATGTGATTTGGGATTTTCCTTCCCCACTCCCCAAACCTCCACCTTTCCACTGATATCCCCTATGTTATGATTTTTTAAAGATTTATTTTATTTTTATTGCAAAGTCAGATATACAGAGAGGAGAAGAGACAGAGAAGATCTTTCATCTGCTGATTCACTCCCCAAGCAGCCGCAACAGCCGGAGCTGAGCCGATCTGAAGCCAGGAGCCTGGACCCTCTTCCGGGTTTCCCAAGTAGGTGCAGGGCTCCAAGGCTTTGACCCATCTTCAACTGCTTTCCCAGATCACAAGCAGGGAGCTGGATAGGAAGCAGAGCTGCTGGGATTAGAACCGGCGCCCATATGGGATCCCGGAGTATTTAAGGTGAGGACTTTAACAGGTAGGCTGCTGCGCAGGGCCCTTTCCTTATATTATTACAATAGTATAGACCTTCAAAATCAGTCATAAATCCACCATTCTGCTATTTAAGTGTATCATGACATTGTATATCTGGACAATGGCAGAGAATCCAGCATTCTATTTTCAAGATATATTTACCAGTTTCATTGAGAGTCCATCTTTGATTTGAAAATAGATAGCCATACTGCATTATATCTTCACATCTGTATGTGATAGTATCTATTATACAGTTATTATACATCCCTTTAAATGAAAAGCCTTAAAAAAAATCAACCGGGCCCGGCGGTGTGGCCTAGCGGCTAAAGTCCTCGCCTTGAACGCCCCGGGATCCCATATGGGCGCTGGTTCTAATCCTGGCAGCTCCACTTTCCATTCAGCTCCCTGCTTGTGGCCTGGGAAAGCAGTTGAGGACGACCCAAACCTTTGGGACCCTGCACCCATGTGGGAGACCTGGAAGAGGTTCCTGGTTCCTGGCTTCGGATCAGCACAGCACTGGCCGTTGCATTCACTTGGGGAGTGAATCATCGGACAGAAGATCTTCCTCTCTGTCTCTCCTCTCTGTATATCTGACTTTGTAATAAATAAATCTTTAAAAAACAATCAACCACAGGAAGAAAAAATAGAAATTTACAATGCCATGAAGTTAAGCAACATGCTACAGAATGACCGATGTGTCATTGAAGAAATGAAAATGAGAATCAAACAAACCTTCTCAAAGCAAACACTACTCTACATGTAATACAGCAGCAAAAACACAAAATATTTTGACATGTATCTAAGAAAATGGACAGGATTATGGCAGTTGCAGAGTGAAGACCACAGCACATTGCTGAAAGACATGAAATAGTGATTCAATACACAGAAGTCTATGTCATGTTCCAAGGAGGAGAATGGATACTTTTAAGATATCAGTTCTTCTAGGACAGCATGACATAGTCTCAGTTACAGTAACATGAGAAATTCTGTAAAATCTGACAAAATTGCTTAACATTTATATGGAAAGGCAATGGAATTTAAGCTGCAGATTATTCTGAAAATAAGGTACAAAGTTTGATGATTCAATTTGAAGACTCACTACCAAGTTATACAGACTAAGCCATTTTGGATCAAGAATAGATGTAAGAGTTAATTGAGTAGAGGTCTAACTCCACAAATGGATGAGTGTAAGTATGATTAAGTGGCTTAGCAATGTACCAGGAGGATTCAGAGGGAAGGAATGCTAATTCACAAAAAAAGACAGTGAAATCATTAGATAACCACATGCAAAAAAATAAATAAAAAATAAAATCCTCCAAAAGGCTAGTAAAGTGTCTTGACACAAATTTATACTGTAATATATACCATAATCTTGAATAAACATGAATTCTTGCAAATGGTACAAATCTGTTCTTTAAAGATATCTTTAAGAAAAAGTGATGGCAAGCCACAAAATGAAAGAAAATATTTCAAAACACATATGAGGACATTTTGAAAGTATTGTGAAAGATGGAGTAAAAGATGAATTCATTTTAGATTTTGGAATCCACACATGCAAGAGGTCTTTGAAACCTGCTTTGAGATATCTGTTATGTAATTGCTAAGCCCGGACTTCGAAAATAGGTTAACCTATGACAAGCTTAACTTTTCATCCCATTTCTGACGAGTTTTTGAAGTGCGCTTGTAACTCCTTCACAAATCGTGGCACTATGTGCAAGGATCTGTATAGAAGTAGGTTACTGGCCATAGGGTTTGAGATACTGCCAAAGGGAAACAAGTATAGAAACAAATATCTTACATGTTGCTAAATCCTTTGTATTGGTGGTAACAAGAAAGTAAATAATTTCAATATTGTAAGATTTTCTTTTTGGTATCTCTAATGATGCTGTCAATTCCTAAATCCTATCCATTTTTGTCTCATGTTCTTCCTATATAAAATAGCAATAAAATAATGCGTGCTATGTAGGATTTTTTGTGAGGATTAAATGAAATAGCATCTGTAATAAAATCATAAGAACAGAGTAAAAGTGCCCCTACTGTGATGATAAATAACTAATAAGTAAATATCAGCATGGAAATATTTTAAACATATTTACTTAAATAATGTTACAAAAAGAAATATTTGCTTTAATAAGATAGCATTGCTGTAACTTGAAACAACAGTAGTGCAAGAATAAACTGTAGCAGTCTAAAAATGTTTTTTAACAGCAACAACAACAAAAAATTCCCTTGGGGCTCAGGCTGTGACTCAGTAGGTCAATCCACCCTGTGGTACAAGATGTGCAAATTAGCTCTGGTTCATACACAGCGGTTCTAATTCATTTTTCTTACTTATATATTTATTTTAGTTTGGATGATGAGGGTGGGAGGTGTCCAGGTTTAGGGGAAAGTGGGTGAGACCGCTATTTCCACACCTTCCTTATCTTTTTCCTGCATCTGGGAGAAGAGAAACCAGCCAGCTTCCCCACCGCTTCAGTACTTGGGGGTGGGGGACAGCCATCTGAAGTTGTTTCGACACACTGTTGATCTTGCACATCCAAGGATGAGGAAATCCTTCCAACGTCCATTTGCTGACAGAGTTCACCCTCGAGTCTCCGTTATCCCAGAAATGTGCTGTCAAGCCTCTCTGGGGTAGTTGATCTGCCCTGTTTCCTCTGCTATGGAACCAGATGTCCTCCACAGGCTCCAGTGGACTGTCTAATCCTCCATGTGTATCTGAATATTCTCTCCTCTGTACTGTCTTCAGTAACTGAGGAGGCCCTGTTCAGGCACATGCACTCCACCATCAGAATGCAGGTCCTGCCACTCTGTGCGTGGTTGGAGTGCTGAGTCTGGTAGTTCATTTGGGGGCACCCTCAAGGTAATCTTGTCTGAAGTAATCTCAGCTCTGACTCTTGTGTGCACCCTCCAGTATGGGGTCTGACTAATTTCGTCAAACTCAGCCTACACACACACCAATAGTTGCAATTTGCTAGATCAGATCTATCTCTAGCCCTGTCTCTCACGCAAACCAATGGGTTCTTCCATCCAGCCCAACTCTGCCCACTAAATAATCGGCCATCATGTGCATGGTAGGAGCTGCAGCCAAGTCTGAGCAACCCCCAATAACCCCCATTGGGCCGATCATCAGCCCTGGTTCCTGTGCCTGCCAGCATGTGAAGTGGACTGGTCTGGTTTGTCCCACATCCCACTCAGCTCTTGCACACATTATTGGGCATTAATGCCTAACTCAACCCACTGACCCCACCCTCTAGTCCTCACTCATGCCAGCAGGTGCCACCACCCATCTAGCCAGGCCTCCCTCCAGTCGTGATTCTTGTGTTTACCTGTGGGAGTTCCAACCCATCAGAGAGGTGTCCACAGTGTCCTTACTGGACCCTCTCCCTACCCCAAATCTCCGGGTGATTCTGCAGTCCAACTGAACAGGGCTTGTCCCCAGTGCCAGCACTTACCAGCTGATGTAGCAGCAAAGATCTATCAGCCTGTCCTTACCATGGCTCATGCCTATACGAATGAATACAGTCTGTTAGCCCAGCCTGGCTCTCCCCCAACCCAGTTCACATGTAGCTCAACAGGTGTTGTAACCCTGCCTAGTCTGGTTTGTCCCCAGTCCCAGCTCTCACGCTCACCAGCAGGAACAGTGGCCTAGGAGTAGTCTCCGAATCTTCCACACTGGGCTTACCAGCACCCCTATCCCTGGGTCTCACATGTGATAGTGTGTGTTGCAGCCCAGTCTGGCAAAGTCCATCTCACCTAGACATTTGCCAGCAGGTGCTGTAGCCTGACCCAACCCAGTCTGCTCACACTTCTGGCTCTCCCTGGTGGGTACTGCCAGCCAATCCAGCCCAGTTAGTCTCCAGTCCTGACCTCAATATGAACTGGCTAGTATTTTAGCCCAAACTGACCCATCCTGTACCAATCCTCATTCTCAGATATGCCAGTAAGTGTTATGAACTGGCTCAGCCTGGCCCAACCCCAGGCCTGAGCCACACATATGCTGGCAAGTAAGTAATAATCTGGCCTGGTCTGAGCTGCTCCTTTCCTTGGTTCTTGTGCTCACCTGCAGGGACTGTATCCTAACAGAGGAGTTATCAGATCTCCCCCAGTGGCAGATCTCGTGCACACTGGTAGGTCTTTGGTCCACGCTGATTTAGTTCACCTCCTGTCCTGGCAGGAACAGTGGCCTTGCCCAACCGGTCCACATGCATTTCAGTTCTTACTGTTGGATGTTACAGCCCAGCCACACCTGGCCCATGCCCAAACACAGCTCTTACATGGTTCAGTGAGAACCAAGACCTATCCCAGTCCATTCTACACCATCCCTGGCTTTCACAAGCTCAGTTTGGCATGTCCTTGTCCCAGTCCACACAAATGCCAAGAGAAACTGCAGTCATGTCCAACGCAGATCTCTGCCCCCATTCTGGCCCTTGTACTCACCAGTGGGAGTCACAACCTCTTAGCTCCCCATCTAAGCCTGTTCTCAGCCATTGATCTTGTATGTGCAGGTGGTTACTCTGACCCAGCTCGACAAAGCTCTTCCCACGTCTTAGTCTTTGCTGCCCAGTGCTGCTGCCTGGCTTGACCTGACCCACCCCCGGTCTGAACTCACAGTGTTGGCGAGTGCTGCAGCCTAGCGCTGGGTAATTTTCTCCCACCCATGACCCTTAGAAACCAGTAGGTGTGATAGCTTAACCTGGCATGACCAGCACTCCATCTTGGCTCCTGCACTTGCCAGTGAGCTAAGACTGGCTCGTCCCTGTCAGGTCTGCCCTCTTTCAGAAACAACCTACACATTTGAAAGTGGGTGAAGATATCTTGCTGAGCCTGAACAACATCCAGACCTGAATCACATGCATATCATTGGGAGTTTTCCCACCAGGTCCACTAACAGGCCCGGAGCTCACACAGACCAGGTTGTACCAGCAGATGCTAGTCCTTACCTGGTCTGCCCCTGCCATCCTTCTCGCAGGCCCCAAGGTCACGGACGATGAGTCGACAGTGTTCTTTGGCCATAAGCTGCACAGGAAACAAGCTGGTGAGGAATACCCACTTTATTATGCACAGGTCTGGCCCACACCACACTCCATTCTTGGTTGCACCTGTAGGTAGGTGCTAGTTACTCTGCTTCTGATCCAGGCCTCTTCTTATGGTATGGAAAAGCAAAGGAGGATGGCTACGTTCTGCACCCACAGGGAAGATCCAAAAGAAGCTCTTGGCTTCCAGCTTTGGATCAGCCCATCTCCAGACATGGCAGTCGTTTGGGCTGTGAATGTGTGGATGGAAGATCTTCTCCATCTCTCCTTCTCTGCAAATCTGTCCTTCAGATATAGATAAACAGAAAATCTTTATTAAAAAATCTTGGAACAGTGCTCGAATCTGAATGCACGACTGTGACGACTTGAGAAGGACAAGCAGCAGCACAGGTTGAGCTTGAGCTTCAAGGGGCTTCTCTGCAATTTTACTTCTTAATTTTAACAATGTAAAATAGGGCCTCATGCAGCAGCCTAGTGGCCAAAGTCCTCACCTTGAACTTGCTGGGATCCCATATTGGCCCTGTTTCCTTCCCAACTCCCTGCTTGTGGCCTGGGAAACCAATCGAGGACAGCCCAAAGCCTTGACCCTGGACCCACGTGGGAGACCTGAAAGCAGCTCCTGACTTCAGATCAGCTCATCAATCCATTCTGAAGGAAGGCCACATGGGGATAATGGATTAAAAAGACATTCATGGGGCCAGCACAATGATTCAACTGGGTAATCCTTAACCTCCAAGTGCAGACATCCCTTATGGGCACTGCTTCTTCTATTTCCCATGCAGCTTCCTGCTTGTGGCCTGGGCAAGTGATGGAGTAAGGTCCAAGTCCTTGCAACTGTCCATCCACATGGGAAACCCACAAGAAGCTCCTGACTCCTGGCTTTGGATCAGGTCAGTTCCAGCTGTTGCGTTGATTCAAGTGTAAACCGATGGAAGATCTTTCTCTGTCTCCCCTTCTCTCTGTAAATTGCTTTTCCAATGAAAATACATACATCTTTTTAAAATGAAAATGATATTGGTCAGTATTGTGGTATAAATGATTAAGCCAGTGCCTAAACTTCTGGCATCGATTACGGACATTAGTTCATTCTACAACTGTCCGGCTTCTAACCCAGCTACCAGCTAATGCTCCTGGGAAGGCAGCATATAACCCCATGCTTGGGATCCTGGACCCATGTGGGAGACTCAGATCCTAGATGAATCTCCTCGCTGCCAGTTTCTTTTGTCTCAGCTCCATTTGTTGCAACTTTTTGAAGAATGAATCGACAGATGGAAGACACTCTCTCTCTCTCTGTCTCTCTCTCTCTCTCTCTCTCTTCTCTCATCCTGTGTGTGTGTTCTTGAGTCTCCCAAATTGGTGTTACAAATAAAGAAGCAAACTGGACCTGCACAGAAGCCTAGCAGCTGAAGTCCTAGTCTTGAAAGTGCAGGGATCCCATATGGGCCCTGGTTCTAATCCCAGTGGCCCTGCTTCCCATCCAACTCCCTGCTTGTGACCTGGGAAAGCAGTAGGTTGATCCTAGAGCCTTGAGACCCGCACCCATGTGGGAGACCCAGAAGAAGTTCCTGGTTCCTGGCTCCTAACTATGGATCAGCTCAGTTTCAGCTGTTACAGTCCTTTGAGGAGTGAATCAGTGAACGCAAGATCTTCTCTGTCTCTCCTCTTCTCTGTATATCTAAATTTGCAATAAAAATGAATAAATATTTTAAAAAGAAGCTAACTACATCTTTAAACTGTATATATGTATATATATTAAAAATTTCTATAGATGTGGTAGATGATGCAGATTTCACGACGTAGGAGAAATTCCCTTTAAATCAGAAATGCAGTGGTGAGGTAGAAATGCCAGAATGCCAGGAAGGCGAGCATTGCAGCGAGGCAGGCTGTCCTCCAGGAGCGCGGATTCCATGGAAGCCTACATGGTGTGTGGGTTCACAGGTTATCGTCAAAGTCATTACCCAGTCATAGGTCCCTCGGAATATACTGGACATACCCCGTGGGAAGAGAATTTTGTAAGTAAAACAAAGCAAATGGCAGCTGTTACAAGAAGGGAACTCCAGGGAGTGGCCCACAAATATCTCTCGCAGGTTGAGGGAAGGCAGTTTGAAACATCAAAGGGAAATACGGACGGGGGGATAGATGTATAGAATGGAGCATATGGGATTCTGTATTTCCTGCTTGTGTTTTGTATCTACATTTGTTAACTAGAATCTGTAACAACATGGTGAAGAGAGAGTGTTAGCTTGCAATCTGTGCTTCACTAATATGATGACCTGAAAAACGCTCACTTCCAGGGAACTTCTATCCTAAACTACTCAAGGTTGCTGGTTTTCCTAATGTTAGCTGCACAGTGTTGGTATTCCTCAACTTCTCAAAAAAAAAAAAAAAAGAGGAAAGGGAAGGGAAAGAAGAAGAGAGGAAAGGGAAGAGAAAAGAAAAGAAACAAACAAAGAGTTCTCAAGATTGTATTTTCCTCTCATATGCCCTAACAGCGATTTTCCCCTTACACCAACATTTTCCTGAGTATATAGATCTAAGACAGTATTTTGTCAGCTCCTAAGCTGTCTTCTGAACTATCACAGCCACTCAAGTTTTATTTTGCCTTTCCTTCCCTTCAGAGGAACGCATTTATTAGCTTGTATGGTTCGCTCATTAAGTATGTACAAAGTGCAAATCACTCTAATGAAAAGTGTTAATGTAATTAGAAATGGGTAGAGGGTGAGTTAATGGGAATTGAGTTATTCCCAAGGTATGTTGATGATTATTCCCAGACATTCCTGTGGCATGGAAAAGCAGCAACTTCTGGAAACGAGAAAGTCTGCCTTTAGTAGAAAGAACTTGTAACAGGAAGAGAGAAACATGTTCCATTCTAAAGGAGTTCAAGGCTGGTGTTCAAAAGGACCTCCTGTGTTGGGACGACACAGATTTCTTGAGTAAACTTAATAAGTGTCCATTCATAAAGCGTGGCTTATTTTACTTTGGTGAATCAAGTGTTGCACAAGGGCACTTCATGTGATGCAAGCCACACTTTGGATTCTGTTTGGGAGAGATAATCATAAAACAAAGTAACCAAGCGCTCTGAAGCAGCGTGCATGCTTGGGAATAAAGCAAGTTAATTCTCAGGTAGTTAAGTGGCACTGTTTAAGTGACTACTGAGACTACTGTTTCTCTTAGTTAGGGCAAATAAAATGCCAGATTCAAAGAGAACGAATTGGTATCAACCAGCAAGTAAGACGTCTTTTTCCCATTAACTGAGAAGTACACAATTTCAACATTATTTTCTCTTTCTTGGGTTAGAAAATAAAATACACTTGAGATCTGAAATCTTAGTGACTGAAGGAATTCCACTGTGAAATAATGTATAAAGTAAATATTATTAGAAGAGGTAAATAAAGTTTACTAGGCTTTTGCATTTAAGCCTTCACAAATTGACAGATTCTTATTAAAGGTAAGTTTAAGCTGGATTTACTTTCATGCCTAGAGACTATTTCTCTCTGTCTCTCCTCTTCCTTGTAGATTTGCCTTTTCAATAAAGATAAATAATTCTTTCAAAAGAAAATTCACACAGATTTAGTATTTCAAGTTAGGTGCCTCAGAAATAATAATTCCTATAAGATCATTTTAAGTACATGCTCATAATTGTGATAAAAATAAACTCTATTACTACTGTATACATATGCAGAGATAAATACACACACATATACATACACACATATACATATATTCTCTCTCTGAATATGAGAGAAACAGCTACAGGAAAGCATGTGTTTCGAGTTATATACCCAAAAGCTGCTAGGACCAAGCATTCACCCAAGTAGTGTTCAGACACCAAATGAAGTAACCTGTGTTCCACTTCAGAGTACCTGGATTCATGGCCCAAATGCCTCCTGAATCTAGCTTCCATCTCTGTGCAAACTCTGGGAAGAAGCAGTGATGGCTCAAGTGACTGGACTTCTGTCACTCAGGTGTGACATGCACATTGAGTTTCCCTCTCCTGGACTCAGCTTGTTCCAGCCCAGGTTATTGAAGATATTTAGAGTAAATCAGTGGTTCTGAACAACCTCCCCTCAACTCCCTCTATTCCCTTTCTCTGTCTTGGTCACTGGCTCTTAAATAAATATATCCACGTTTCTAGAGTTAAAAAGAAAACAAAACAAGAACAAAAACTGTTTAATTTCTCACTGCAGTGGTCAGTTATTTAAGTTACAAATGTGATGCTACCACCTCTACGTGAGTACCAGCTTAAGTCCTGACTGCTCTGCTTTGGAGTCAGGTCCATGATGATGTACCTGTGAAAGCACTGGAAGATGGCCCAGACCCTGGGGGCCCTGGCACTCATTTTAAAGACCTAGCTGGATTTCTAAGCCCTGGGAAGTGAACCTGAAGATAGAAGATCTCTCCCCTCTCTTCCTGTGTCTCTCCCTTACTTCCTGTAATTCTGTTTTTCAAATGAATAAATAAATCTTTCAAAAAATGGAATCTTCTTATAAGTGTCATGTTTATTTTTTCCTCTATAACCCTAGTCTATGGAAGATTCTCTCTCTCTCTCTCTCTCTCTCTCTCTCTCTCTCTTTCTCTCTCGGTCTCTTTCTGTCTCTTTCTGTTTTCAATTGACTTTGTTGTTTTTGACAGATGATGAGGGAAAGAAAAACAGAAAAATATTATCTGTTGGTTCACCCTCCAAATAACTTCAACACCCAAGTGTTGACCAAGCTGTGTTCAGGCCCTGAAATTCAGGTTGGAACCTTCATGTGAGCTTCAAGGACCCACGTATCTGGGTTGTCACTTGTTGTCTCCTAGGTATACATTAATATGAAATTGAATCCCAGTCAGACCCTGGACATGAACCTGCAGAATCTGGTATATGATATGTGCATCTCAAGCAGCATTTAGCTTCTGCACCGAATGCGCCTCTCCCCTTCCTTAAGATAGTCCATTGGCAGGAACACCCAGGATGGTGGATGGTGTTATATTCCTAAATTCTGAGCTCAGAGTGGGAGTAAAAGGTTTAACCAACAATTTAGTGAAACTACGGGACATAGTACTTGGAGAAACTCAGGATAATGTGCTTGTGAACAAAAGGACAAATCATTAAAGAAAAAAATACTTTAGCTGCTCCTGATAAATTAACAGATGAAAATAGAGTTTGTTTAATTTCATTTAGTTGGATAAAGATTGGTGTACACCTGCGTGTAAAGAGGAAGGATATTAAAAAAATGTGATAACTTACAATCTTGAAGGTCAAACCACCATGCATTCCACAGGATGAGAACTGAGTGGCTTCCTCCTGAGTGTACCAGAGTGATTAAAGTACAATTAAGTATCTGAAGATGTGATAAGCTAACCTGAAGCAACAGCCTGGAGAGGCCTTCTATTATAGAAGGTGAGCAATGCGAAGGGACACACCCAGGTCGAAGAGTATAAAAACCCAAGTGTCCAGGCTATGGCATTCAAACTCAGAGCAGCTTCTCCACTGCCTCCCAGCTGAATTCACATCTCCGCTCATCATGTCCTACAACTGCTTTTCTGGAAATATGTCTTCCCATTCACTTGGGGGTCAACCTCGTACCTCCTGTGGCTCTTCCTGTCCCAGCAACCTGGTCTACATCTCAAAGCCCCAATCTGCCAGCATCTGCCAGCTGAGCTCGCCTCTCTCCGGTGGCTGCCTGGAGTCCAGCTGTGAGCCTGCCAGCTGTCAGGCATCCTATGTGGTGCCCAGCGCCTGTCAAACATCCTGCTATCAACCAAGAACCTCCGCACTTTGCCAGGCGACTTACACTGGATCCCGGGGCTTTGGGTCCAGCAGCTGTTGCTCACAAGGCTTTGGATCTAGAAGTTCCTGTTCTCTGGGTTGTGGATCAAGGAGCTTCTACTCCTCTGGCTGTGGATCCAGTGGCTTCAGACCTCTGAATTACGGAGTCCATGGCTGTTCTTCCTTGGGCTATGGATCTGGAACCTTCCGTCCAACATACCTGGCTTCTGGGAGCTGCCAATCTCCTTGTTACAGACCAACCTATGCATCATCCTACTGTAGGCCATCTTGCTACTGAATTTCCAGATCCTTTAAGCAAAATGTCACCATATCTGCTTAGAATGCAGTTCTGGCTACACCCTGTCACTGGCTCTTCTTTTCTTTAGCATAAAGCACTGGCTGACAACTTAGTTCTTTCAGATCGTAAAATTAGTGAAAGGCTGTATCTAGAGTCAAATTTCTATATCTAGAGACAATTGCTTCATTCACTCTTGAATTCTTACAAAATGTGTGAAAGTTCAGTTGTGTCTGACCTAATAAATGCACTTGCTCTTACATCCAGTATTTTGTCGTTATTCATAATTGTTTTTCAAAGTTGGAGTTGTGATCTGTCCTGGAGGGTCCCAATTCTGAGCCATTTACTTTGGAAATCTATTTCCCTAGGACGTGGCATCCAATGTGGTAAATGGGAAGCAAGCTACTTGCAGGATTGGTTTATTTTGCGATCTTTGTTTTTGAAAATGGCCAGCTTCTCACCATGTCCTCACACAGCCAATGGGTGTGGGTGCCTGTCTCTGGAAATGTATTCAGATTCTTTGGTCTTGGACACACGTAGTGTTCTCCAGAATTAGAACTTGGGGATACAGAGTCTGTTTGGAGACCAAGAAGCTGCCTAGAGAGTGTGCCTAGAGTGTCAGGGCCTATAATTCCATTTTCTAGCTTCCAAGGACTTGGAGTTCTTTGAAGGATTCCTCTGTGGGGAGACCTTACAGAGTGGAAAAAGCTGAATTACTTAGAGTCTCTCTCAGGAGTGGAGATCTTAAATGTATCTGGATTACTTATAATGCCTAATGCAATGCAAGCTTATGTAAATTATAATTTTAATTTTATTGTTTAGGGAATAGTGACAGTGTTTGGCAGAGCCTTTTCTTTTCAAATAGAGCTGATTACATTTATGGGTTACACATTTAAAATTATTATTATTGAAGCATTTTTTTGGTTTACTGATTTGCTCAATAGGTAGAACAAGGATACAGTTTTATAGTGACTTCTGCATTGAATTATTTAGACTGTATTGCTTTCAATATATTGGCTCTTAACATCTACATAGGTATCCTCGGATGCCACTGCTCCATTGCATGGTGAGAATAAAAACAAATTTTCATAGCATATTATTCATATCTCAGATAGGATCCCCTCTGCATGCATCTTAATTTAAATTAAAAATATTTGTTTGACAGGCTGACTGTAGCATAAACTTCAGTTTAGATTTTTGTGACATACTTAGTAACAGCTATGTGATTGAGAGAATAATTATCAATATTGTCATTTATTCAGTCATATATTTGAGTGTTTATTGACAACTTGCATGACATCTTTTCTTCAATGATTTTCTTTTACTTCAAAGATTTATTTATCTTACTGGAATGCCACATATACAGAGAGAAGAAGATAAAGAGAGAAAGATTTTTCTTCTGATGGTTCATTCCCTAAATGGCTACTTAAGTGCCAGGAGCCAGTAGCTTCTTCCATGTCTCCCATCTCTACTGCTTTCCCAGGCCACAGGCCAGGAGCTGGGTGGGAAGTAGTGCTGCCGGGATTAGAACCGATGCCCATATGGGATCCTGGTGTGTACAAGGTAAGAACATTGGCCAGTAGGCTACCATGCCAGGCCTAGCCATTAAGCTATTCTGCCAGGGCCTTTTAGTGATTTTTCCAATTGGACTTGTAACAAAAGGAAATCTTTGCTCTTCTACTCTAACAGTAATGGGAAAGCATGAAGTTGTGAGGAAGAAATGTTTTGTGCATGGAAACCTGTTTAAGAGGCAGGAGAGAAGGCTAGTGGAGAGGGACAAAGAAAGAGTCCACTGGAGGGATGGGAGCACGCTAACCACCATGGCTCGAGTCAGCCTTAGTCATGCTCTCTGTGAATGCTTTTATGTGCCCATAAAGTATTCTTTTAGTTTAAACTAATTTGAAAAATTAAAGTGAATTTTGTGTCAGTCACAGACAAAAAGGTGTAATTACTAGAAATGGAGCAGCAGGTGCTGACTTACTGAATGAAGCATAGACGCAGTTAAATTTTTTAAAAGAAACAGTAAGATATAATCATCTTGTGAATCTAGTATTGTCATTAGCATGGAGGGTGAGCTATACATTATTCTTTAAGTTATGTAGGATGAGTAAAATGTGTATTATGATTTGGGACAAAAATTCAAAGTGTTCATAGAAGTATAACCAATGGTAACGTCCTGGTACAGGACGATTCCAATGTAAAGCAAAAGACACAGCTGGTCCTACAAGGCTTGGGAAACAGAGAGGCACATAGAAATCCAGAACAGCCCCAAGACGAGGGAAGAAGAGGCCTTGCTGAAGAGATTCTAGCTCTGGAACGACCTAGAGGACTTTCCCCATTTCAGTTGATTGTTGGAAGTAGAAACTCAAAAACTGAAACAAGGAGACAAAGAGGATGTGAGGGAAGGCACACATTAGAACGCCTCACCGTTACGTTTCTGAAGGCGTAAATTAAAGATTCAGAGGATTAAGCATGATAAATGTTTACATTTCCTATCCTTTGCATGGCAACCTTTTCTGAGTTTTATCATCTCAGGTGAGGCGTGTGCTTCGCCCTCTCTTCTTTCTTGTTTTGTTTTTTCTCTGTTACTCTGTCTCTGCCTGTACTCCTCCATCCTCCTCTGTGTGAGTGTGTAGGGGTGTGTGTGTGGGGGGGTGTGTGTCCTTCCATGTGACTTTTGTATGCTCTGGAGTTAGCCACATACTCTCCAGCTTGGGCAACAAGAAACTTTCAGCAAGTGGCATGCTTGGATAGGAGTGTCATGGACATAATGGAGACTGAGTTTTGTTATGTACTAATTAAAAGCTCTGAGTGAAAAGAGTACTTGCTCTCAAGTTTATTTGGCTCTTTCGTAAGTGAATCTTAATGTCCTTATTAACTCAAATAATATCAACATTTTCTGTGCCTTCAGCTCACTAGGTCTGTTATGAGTTTTAACTTGATGTTTTCTTTTGTGAAAATTTCCAGGTATTTAGGAATAACCAAGATATCCACCTTAAAGAGTTTGTATATATCTGCTCAGAGAAACAAATGTTTTCTCCATTATCTCTAGTGTGAATGGCAGGCATGAAGAGAGCCTCAGGAACTGTGACTATGCAAATCATAAAACAAGTGCTTAGAAATTTTAGGGGAGGGACACTAAGAAGGAAACAACTAAAGCATTTAAACTGCAAAACAGGATGACAAAAGGTTAAAGTGTTACACAGTGATCCAAATAATGACATCCTGGACTTACAGATGGGACAGGACTGGGTAATCATGAACAACCTCAGATTTCATCCATGGGCATTGTTCTGTTTCAGTTCATGTCTGGTAAAGTGTAAACACACACAGGGTAGAATTCAGACATGCAGACTGACTTGGGAAAGCAGCAGTTGTGTATTATTTAGGCTCCAGATATATTAATGAGTCAGCTATATCCCAAGAAACGGTACCTTTTTTTATACCTTCCATTATGCTGCTCTAGAAATTCCAGCTGTTGTTTCGTTGAGGGGTCTTCTGATTTCCTGGAATCCTACTATGTCTGGTTTTGTGACGTCAGTTTCGTTTGCTGAGGCATACACAGCTGTGAATGGAACATTCACTCAGGCTTGTGCAACTGAGTGCCACCTGAAATATTGGACTTCAGAATCCCCACCCTAGCCCCAGTCCAGCAGGACTGATAGCATGTCTCTGATCATCAACACCTTGAACTGGCAAAACACACCATGTAAGAACTGTTGCTTTTGGCAAGCCTTGTCAAACTTTTGACCTGGAATACTTGGGTTAGATACAAGAGAATTTCCCTCTTCTGACTTATGGGTTCTGTTTCTGTCACACGACCTCCTTTCTTCAGGAAATTATTGATACGCTTTGCTTACCAGACTCAGCAAATATGGATTACTCATCAAACGTCTACGTGAGGGACGTGTGAAGGTAACTTCTATTGTGGTGTCAAACTCTCCATACATAGCACTACTGTCAAGTGTGTTCATTCCTCTTTTTTTGCACTGTGGTCTGTGACAAGGTGGCAGGTCTACATACAAACATAAAAGCAAACTTTATCCACTAACTCTTTTATTTGACTAATGTGTTAAAATGATTTGAATCATAGTAATCATTCACTTCAAGTTGTGTATTTTTCCATGAAGTAGATTTCCATAAGCAAGTAGAAAGCAGTAGAGAAAGATTAGACTGTTCATGAAGCTTGTTTTTGCCAAAATTGATCTGCAGTATTTTTCACCTGTGGGTATTTCATGGGATTATTTTAGATACTCTTTGTAATAACTATTTATCTTCCTGTAAAATATATATGAAATAAACAATGTTGAAATGTGCTATCACATATATTGGATTACTATAAAGAGACAAGATTTTTTTTAATCTTTTCATTATCTTTTCCTTTTATGATATTTTTTCTAAGAAAAGCATTTTTTATTTATTTGAAAGCCAGAGTCACATAGAAAGAGAGAGCAATAGAGATCTTCCATCCACTGTTTTGCTACCTAAATCGGCACAGGAACTGTAGCTCGGCCAGATTGTAACCAAGAACCAGGATCTTCTGCTGGGTCCCTCACGTGGCCTCAGGGGCCCATTGTTTCCCAGGCATGTTGGCAAGGAACTGGATTAGAAGTGAAGCATCTGGGACTCAAAGAGATGCACGCATGTGATGATAGCAGCTCAAGCTATTGCCCCTCCTACAGTTTCTTATGAAGGGAAGTATACAAAATCAAGGGGTGCATGTTGGAAGCTAGGCTATATCCCTAGCTCCTTGTGAGATAGATTCTGGTCTTATGCACATCTCTGGGTATCATCTTCTGAAACATACGATAGGGTGGCACTCATAGGTCTAGTCTGTAAGGTCCTTTTATCAGCTGTCATGGTAGTTGGTGAGTGTTAGTAGAAACATGTTGTGTGGTCTGATAATGTCTCCGTCACAGTTCATTCTTTTCTCTTTTTTTCCAGGCTTGGGAGAGTCAGAGATGAAATATTTGTCCCAGGAAGAACAATACTTAAAAAAACATACAGTATAAAATGCTGTGTGAAGTGATAACTTTCCAGCAAGTAAAAATATTACTATCATACAAAAAAAGTTAAACACATGTATTTAGTTTACTCATTATTCCAGAAGGAGAACACTAGTGAAGACACCACTGGTTCAAGGAGCACTTCAAACAAAACCCATGTACTGGAGGTGAGGAATCCTACACCAAATTCACGAAGGCAACTGCAAAATGAAGCATACTGCAAAAAGTAAAACATTAAACAGAGACCGTTTTCTATACTATGAGTAACAATCTTTTTCTTCATTATCAATTTTCCATAAATTACACAAGTATGCAATCTTTCCAAAGCTATGGGATACGGTGATAGACTGAAAAGTTGAAAACCAGATGGGATTTCCTCTCTTTGTCTCAAAGTAATAATTTTCAGATGACAATATGTGACTCAGTGATAATAATTACAAAGGATACTTGTACGTGTGCTGCAACATCATGTCCTTTAATGTGGAAATAAATGGGAAAAAGAAATTACCCATGTACAAAGATCTATTGTACCATATCATTTTTTTTCATTTTTCTGGTTTGAGGCATAAAATACTATAAATAATTTTAAAATTGCATAAATTTAAGTATTACATCTTGATGTTATGATTTGTATATTTAATGCAGTCTATATTTATGTATATATTTATTGACAATGTCATCACCAAAGTCAGGCTAATTGACATAATGCCTCAATTTCCATTTTATTCATTCATCTATTTGTGATTAAAAAGAATCTATTCTGCGGATTTAAAACATGCCGTGGAGCATTGGTACCTGTGGTCTGCATGTCATGTGTCACATCTCCTAAACTTTTATTCAAGCTAAAGATTTGTACTCTGAGCAACGTCTCATTTGCCCCAAATTCTGGCTTTTAAATAACCATCTTTTTTTTTTTAATATTTGGGGAGTGACATAAAGAAAATGAGAGAGAGAGAGAGAGAGAGAGAGACTTCATTGATTCACTCTCCCAATAGCCACAGTGGCCAGGGCTGAGTCACACTGAAGCCAGGAATAAGGAGAATTTAACGTATATCTTTCCTGAGGGTAGCAGGGACTCATACTCTTGCGCCATCTTCCACTGCTTACCTCAGGCCATAAGCAGTAAGCTACATCAGAAGTGGGGTGGCAGAGACACTCACTAGCACCCTTACGGGCTGCCAGCATCATAGCCTGCAGTTTAACAATGCTGCTCTGGGCCCTGGACAATCACCATGCAATACTCTGTTTCTGTAAGTTTGATTACTTTGTTATGAATATGTGTTGTAGCGCAATAATTGCCTGTTCTATATCTGACTGATTTCACTTAGATGAGTGATTTTCTATCAGCTCTTTCTCTGTGATTGGAACTCTATCGTACAGTCACATGACATTCTTAATTGACCTTTCTTCGTACTCAACCTTATCCCTCAACTTCAGTGCCACACAACTTTTAGGCTTTTCAAGTTTTGTTGTCTAAGGAAAATGATCTTCATTCTTTCATAAATTTTGTATTTCACTAAATTAACTAACATTCTGTAAGCATGAAAGGGCATATATGTGCTCCTGTTTCTGATTTAGTACTATTTGGACTAAATATTTCTGTTCCTTCAAAATTTCTCTGTCAATATTATAGTCATTAGTTTGAGGATATTCTGATGGCCTTTTGGGACATAATTATTTTTATAGGGGATTATTTCAAA
The DNA here is from genome assembly GCF_030435755.1 of Ochotona princeps. NCBI lineage: Eukaryota > Metazoa > Chordata > Mammalia > Lagomorpha > Ochotonidae > Ochotona > Ochotona princeps. The sequence goes on from NC_080834.1 coordinate 37,082,954, forward strand.
GGAGCCCCTTAAATAGGATTAGTTTCCTTACAAAAACAAAAGGCTTTCTCTAGCATATGATATTGAAAGTCAGATAACTGCAAATCTGGAGAAGGGTGTTGACCAGAAATGAAATTATTAGTCATCACCTTGATTTTGGAGTTTGCAGTCTACCACAGTGAGAAGTAAATACACATCGTTTAAGCCACCCAATCTATGGCACTGTGTTATAACTGAGCGATTAATTAAGCTTCACTTTTTGTAACTTAGTCTTAATAGTTTTCAGAACACTTCCAAGAAAGGACTGTGGAAGTGGCTACAAATACACACAGAAACACTTACAGATGATTGCAGGTTCAAAGCCATAAAACTGGGCCTGCAGTACAATGAACAGTATAACATCAACGTCAATTTCTTGGTTTTAATACTGTAGTACAGTTAGCTAAGATGCCAAATTGAAGGAGAGGGTGGCTGAATAAAGGGCCAAAGGGAAGCTGCACATTATTTTTGTAACTTCTTGTGAGTCTGTAATATTTTTAAGAGGTTTAGTGAGAGATCAGCTTGGTGGCATAAAAGGCTCATCCTCTACCTGCCAGCACCAGCATGCCATGTGGATACAGACCCATGTCCTAGCTGTTTTACATCTTGATCTGGCTCCCTGCTTATGGCCTGAAAAGATAGTAGAGGATGTGGAGAAAGTTCTTGGCTCCCATCTTAGGACCTGCTTAGCTCTGGTCATTGCAACCTTTTGGAACGTGAAGCAGAGATGGAAAATTCTCTCTCTCTCTCTCTCTCTCTCTCTCTCTCTCTCTTTCTCCTTCTCTCTGTAGCTCTTTCCAAATAAAACAAATAAATATTTAAAAACATAAGATTAATGAATGTGTCCAAATGTTGAAGATATATATATATACACACACACATTAGTGGCTGGCAAGATGCATTAAAAGGTTTTTGGTGTGCCTTTCTGGAACATAACTGTGAGCAACACTCTATAGTCAACTGGTTGAGGGTAGTTACCATTTAGGTATGGAAGTTCAGCATGTTAAAGAAATATACAGGGTAATGAATAAATTGCAAGAACCAGAATTTTTTTCTAAGTTTTCCTTTTTATCAGCTGCTTATTTCAAAATTTGTAGGCTATTCTTCAGTCTACTTTTTTTCCTGTTGGAGTGAAAAAATACTCTTACTCCAACTCCACATAAATAATGCCACATTATCCGCTTTTGACCACCTGGAACATTGGTCTTAAGGAATATGAACAGATTAGTTGCACATTTTATACTTATATGCTTAAAATTTAGTTAATCAAAGTCATCATGTTTGTTTGCCATATACCCAACTTTCCTCTCTTCCAGACATCTGGGTTGAAAGAGACATGACATTAATTTCTTAATTTCTTTGGAACTGATAACAGTGTACATTCTATCTAGCAAAAAAAAAAAAAAAAAAGAAAGAAAGAAAGAAAAAGAAACCAGTCAAAATCCAAACTGACGTACATGTGCTATTGGACATTTTTTTTCAGAAAACTTTTCTGCAAATGTACAACATCTAAATTTGTCTCTCACGTATAATGTTTTTGACACTTTACCAGCAAAATAATTCAGGTTGAGTAATTGAAAAGGAGGCTGTTATCACACTCATAATCATCAAAAGAAGTGAACAATGGCTGATTCTGTGTTTTATTAGCTTAATCTTCTTATTGGGCAAATGACCAGTAGTGATGACTCTAAAATTATTCTAGTGCCTTCCCTTGTATGTCCCATGGATACTGTCAGGTGAAAGGATCTCACTCATTGTTCATACTCCCCAGTGTATAAACCACAATTTTAAAATTCTTTAGCTTAGATGATTTTAGGTTAATTTGCCATGGTCTGATATTACATTAGAAAAACACATTCCAGGGAATGCAGCAAATGCATTCCAATTACCTTTACTATATCCTTGGGAGTTGCAAACATCATTCTGGGAAGTGATGTAGAATTGTTTTCTTAATCTGTTGATAACACATGGAAAGACGTGATTTTTACAGAAACCTGAGGTTATTGAAATCTTGAGCCAACATTGTCCTCAGCAGATTTTTCATCTTTACAGTGTGGATAAAGAAGGAAAATGGCTGTGAATTCTAAAATGTGCTTTCTTTCATTTTCCTACCCTCCAACTCTCATGACGTGGTTTGACACTGTGCCATGGATCCATTCACCTTGCCCACTTCATTCAGTCCTAAATTCTGATAAACTCTGAAGTTAAAATTATGGTGATAAAATTTCTCCTCTTTGACATCATGAACTTTATTTCCTGAGGTGTTTGTCAGCGTTAACTGTAGCTCCACAGAATGGAAGGGAAGATCGGGTACTGAAACTATCCATAGACAATAACCTCATTGTCTGTATTATTTACCTAATTGCATTTTATCTAAAATTAAAAAGAAATTAATTCATACAGCTTTATTGAAGAATATGCATGAATTATGAAATATATAACAGGATCTTTTTTACTTTGAATAACTGGAACATATGGTGTTCAGTCATCTTGATTTTTTTGGGAACAGAAGACTTGATACATTCACTGTTCATCGCTTGGACTGGTCTTCTTTTAGCAAGAGGAACACCAAATATCATTTGGTAACACCACTGAGATCCCTACAGAACATCATCAGGTACAGGAATATCAATTGTTCTTTCTTAACTGTAAAGAAAGAAAAACTTTCCTCAGAGTTTGCATAAAGTTGTTATATTTTATTTCCTAAGTCTTCCTTCAGATTATTTTAATGGATCAGAGTAAAGAAGAAAAGTAAAAAAGATATACTAGCTGTCCTCACTGAGGTTTTGTGCTTGCTGAAATACTACTCTGGAAGAATCTCTATTGACCACTGTAGTATACGATAGAAATACCTGTTCATATTAAATCAGAGTGCTAGGGCCCAGACTGCAGCACAGTAGGCTAAGCCACCGCTTGCAACACCAGATTTCCATCCTGGAGTTTGTTTTGAGTCTTGTGTTTTTCCCTTCCCATCCAACTTCTTGCCAATATGCTTGGAAGAGCAGCAGATAATGGCCCAAATACTTGGAATCCTGAGACTCATGTGGGCCACGAGGATGGAATTCCTGTTATTGGCTTCAGGTTTCTTCAGTTCTGTACCTTTATGTAGTGTGTGACATCTCTTATTGGCTCTCCATCTCTGTCTGTTACTCTGCCTTGCAAAAATAAACAAATAGCTTCAAAGCAATAAATCATCAGCTGGCACACACGGGTCCAACAGCATCAGTACCATATCCAATAATTGGAACTAATGGTATTCAATATTACCCTCCTATGATTTTGATGGGAATGCCAGCCAGTTAATGGTTTGTTAATGATCCTGACCCTCAAAATGAATGCATACCGTTGGTTATAATCTTTACTTCCGCACTGTAATGTCTTGGAATTTGTTTGAAAATGAGAGTGCGAGATAGTCTTTGCTGTTAATAGGCAGATGGTTTCCGATTGATTAGGACACTCTGGTTGTCACTACTTGAATATTAAATGTAATATCCACTTCCTAAGATACAAGTGGAGGTAGGAAACTCGAGTGGCAGGTATAGCATGTAAGTAGAAAGTCCCTTAAAAAAGACAGATGAATCAGGAACGTTCTGCCTCTTGACCAACCGACATTCCAAGTGGTGTCTGGGTTCCCAAGCTGCCCTGGAAAGAGAACGATTGTTTGGCATTCGTGATGTCAGATTCAGTAGTCCACTTTGATTTCTCCATTTATATGGTTTTCTGAGGCTTTTGTGCTTCAAAATCATTCCTTATAAAAATATAGAAACTTGAGATATGTTCAATTGTACATTGGTGTGTTATTGTGAGAATGGACACATTTGAATTGACTAAGCATGTGAGTTGTGAAGAATCATTATATATGCACATGTATATGCATACATATACACGTACACTATATATACAAACATACCAATATATAAAGCATATATACATATACACATATAAAGTATACATACATGTGTATAAGATTATACAGATGTAATATATACACATATAATCATGTATGTATATATATATAGAGAGAGGTACTGTGTGCGTGTGCTTGTGTGTGTGTGTGTGTGTGTGTGTGTGTGTGTGTGAATACTTATTTGCAGCACAGCACTCACTGGGTATTTGTCTCATGCAGATTGTAGAACAAACCAAAGTTTCAATTTCCTGAAATGTAAGAAAGAAGGATGTATTATGAGCAAAATAAGATATGTGAGGGAACTCCTCTGAGTGCACAAAATGCTCAATAAATGCTGTTATTAGATTATAAATATTTATAATTTAGTAAAAAAAAACACATTTGAATCCTTGATCTAAGTCACTGATTTGGTAAGCCAAAACATAATCTTTTATATAAACCAAAACTCAATATTTCTATTTTTATTTCGGAAATATTTTTAAGGATATCTTAAGTACTGAGTAGTACATTCCACTCATTCCCACACTTCAAAACTATGCAAATAAGTAAGCTTTATTATTCCTTCGATTTATATTATTTTATCCTTAGTTTAACTTGGTTTACTTTTTTAATGCTTTGTCCAATTTTTAAAAAAATTTTTTTGGTTTAATATTCTTTGCACTTCTGTCTTTTAACACCAAATTCCTGGCCCTCACTAGTATCGGGTGTTTTTTAAGCTACCACATGAACATACATATATTCAGTTTTACAAGTTATATTCACTCTCACATTATATAGAAATGTGAATAATAACACATTGCTTGGAGACATTTTTATTTGTTCAGCAATTTTCAATGTTCTTGAAGAAAATAATTTAGTATTTGCTTTACTTGTTGTAAACACAGTCCCTAAGGGGCCATTAAAAATTCACACACTATAAACTTGATAGAAGATTACTCATGTTAAAAGTATTTAGGCTGAAAATTTTATCTTCTTAGCTCATACAGTCTAAGCCCACTTACAAGGAGGCATTCTATACTCATCCAAGTGGTTAAAAGAGCCGAGCAGAATCATTTTTCCAATTTAATTCTCATGGAGTATCATGAGCATAGAATGATGTATTTATCTTTTATGCACCATTTATATCACTTATATACTGTCTCAGTTGTTATTCAACATAAGCACGTGTTTGATAATCTGACAAGCCACATTAGGAACAACTAAAAGAATTGCAATAAAACATAATACTGTAAGCAAGGAGAAAGAAAAGAGCTATGCATTAGCATTCTGAAAATGATCTTCTGAATCACAAATCAAGCTAACAATGATGCTCAGCTGCTGTGAGTTTGTAACAGTCACCTGTAGCTAAGGACCATAAACAGGATGGGGGCTATAAAACACATGCCAGCATACTTGTGATGGAGTTCAGCCATTCAACTGAAATCAGACAGCACACTTAGGAGCTGCTTTTATAAAATGGATAGCTCAGATAGATATTGAAGTGGTCTGCCAAAAGTCACATCCACAGAGGGGCAAGCATATGAGTTCCTAGTCTAGCAAATGATAGTAAGATGCCCTCTGACACTAACAACAACTGGATGAGACAGAGTGATCACACATTACAATCTGCTACACTTGAAGCTTCGTTTTTGTTCTCTTCTGGAATTCCTATTCTGCCCATGGTAATCCCGTGTTTAGCCTTACTTATGCGACTCTGTATCATTGACTTTATTCTCTCAGTCTACTCCATGGTGAGTCTGGGTAATGACTTTCCGAACATCTACTGTACGCTGCCAGAAGCCATACACAGAGAGGATGGTTTCTGTAGTATTAATATAAATCCAAAGGACTTGCATCTCTTTGTTGTATCTCTTTGTGGTTCACGTAGTTTCATATGAAGTTCCAGCTTCTTGCTACCCAAACTACTTCTTTATTAGGGATAGACTTTACTTGTATAGGTCAGCTTATGGTCTTGGTTGGTGCAAGTTATTGTTCAAGTCTCTTGGTGGTCTAAGAAATGCTTCCCATAATAGCTCTTCAGTTCAATCCTTGCACAGAAATGGGCTCTCCAAGAAATTGTTAGCTTCCTTCAGGCAGACATGTTTGTCATCATTGCACAATCATAAAATGAGTAAAATTGGAATTTCAATTTAGAATTTTGTTGAGTAAATAGTAAATAAGTTATATAAGACATGGTAGGAGTATTTCATTGTATTGTTACTATTTTGCCACGTAACCTGATGTTGCTATTTAATAAGTTAATATTTATGAAGTTCAAACACAAAATTATTCCTTGATTTTTTTTAGAATTACTAGCTTATTATGGCTACATTTTATAAGTTATTATCCCTTAGATAATTTGGTGATGGATTACTGTCTGGATATTTTCGCTTTCTTATTTTATAAGAAAAAAATCAGTGCAACCAGAGTAAGCACTGCCCGTTTGTACAGCAGAAAAAATGTCTAAAAAAGTTCTAATGAGAGAATTATTAATTCATTACCAAACTGAATTACTGAAATACTGACAGCAGTCAAAATAATCCAGGGGATGCAAACGTAAAGGAAATCAGCTTGCATTCAGCTTTGTTAAGTAGCTTAATAATCCTGCACAACATTAAAAAAAAAAGTTCTCATTTGGTGGAAAAGGACACACTTTATTTCGAAGACATTTATAATCTCTGAACATACCTTTACTAATTTTCCAGAGGCAGTTTAAGTTATACCTCCTCTTAGCAGTAGGGTTATTCATAGTCACCTCCACATCTTCACTCACCACATTGGTGCCTAAGCATCATACATGCTTGTTGAATTGACTGGAAATGGGTCTGTGTAACTATTCAAGTGGGCATCAATGCGTTTCAAAACAATCTAGACAACATGGTTCAGTTCAACAAATCTTTATTTAACTGCTACTATATAACAGACAGTATTGAAATTCTGGACACTTTTATTTAAAAATAAACACACACACAGAGACACACACAGAATTTCTGGTACTAGCAAATAGTGAATTGATTAAAATCCAAGATTGCCAGGACTTCCAAAATGACCTGGATCCAACATCAAATGTTTTTGATGTTTTGTTTTCTTTGTAGCACATTTTGCGTTAACTTTTTTTTTAAATTATTATTATTTTCCATGGTACCACCCTTCACATCCCTTCTTAATCCCCTTCCCCATTTGCCTCCAAGTAATTTCAAGCGTATACTCCTTCAGCAACAGTCCTAAGTTCAACATGCTACTGTTTAGGAATATCATGGCACTGTTGCTTATAGGCAAAGCTAGAGAATCTAGTATCATGTTGTCAAAGCATATTTAGCAGGTTCACTAGGACTCCCCTTTTGTTTGGGTATAGATATGCACACTGTAGTACGTCTTAAGTTCATGGTATGTTAGTCTCCACTATACAGTTCATTTACGAGAATATATGTGTATGCATTCTTATTAATTTGGTTTGTATTTGTCATCAAGTTTGCTTTATATAAAAAACATATGACATTTGTTATTTTGGGATTGGCTAATTTCATTGAGTATAATGGTCTGTAATTGTGATCATTTTGTTGCAAATAAAATTTCATTTTATTGTCTAAGTAATATTCTCTGATTACTGTTTCTTAGTCTTTTGTGAAATTCATTTTTGCCAATTCTTTAAATGAGAGGTTTTCTCAGGATGACATTCCAGACCTACTTCATATCTCAGCTATACAAATTTATTTATTTATTTATTTTTATTACAAAGTCAGACATGTAGAAAGAAGGAGAGACAGAGAGGAAGATCCTCCTTCCAGTGATTCACTCCCAAGTGACCACAATGGCTGGTGTTGCGCCTATCTGAAGCCAGGAGCCAGGAACTTCCTCCAGGTCTCCCATGCGGGTGCAGGGTCCCAAGGCTTTGGGCGTTCTCGACTGCTTTCCCAGGCCACAAGCAGGGAGCTGGATGGGAAGTAGAGCCACTGGGATTAGAATTGGTGCCCATATGGGATCCCGGGGCGCTCAAGGCAAAGACTTTAGCCACTAGGCCACGGAGCTGGGCCCGGAAAATGTTTTTTTATGAGTCAGGAGAACATTCTGGTTAAGAATAAGGTTTATTTGGGCTCTGTGGGGTAGCCTAGAGCCTAAAGTCCTCGCCTTGCAAGTGCCAAGAACCAATATGAGTGCCAGTTCTAATCCCAGTGTTGCCACTTCCCATCTAGCTCCCTGCTTGTGGCCTGGGAAAGCAGCCGAGAAAGGCCCAAAACCTATGGACCTGACACCCATGTGGGAGACCTGGAAGAAGCTCCTGGCTCCTGGCTTCAGATCAATTCAACTCCAGCCGTTGTAGCAGCTTGGGGAGTGATTCATCAGACAGAAGATCTTCTTCTCTGCCTCTCTTCCTCTCTGTATATCTGCCTTTCCAATAAAAATAAATAATAAATCTTTTTTTTTAAAAAAAAGAATAAAGTTTATTTAATCACGTTGCCTGAGTTGAGTTTTAGGGATAACTCTCATTGCTCTGTGACACTTCAATCTATTCTTTATGCTGCAGCCATTTTGTTTCTCCAAAAGTCAAACTTTATTCAGTTATTTCCATATTTATCAATGTATTTTCATGCCATAGAATGATATTCCTTTATCCAAAAAAAAAAACAGTAATTGGTGAGTATTAGAACCTAGAGAACTTCAGATTTTAGATAATACAGAAGGTACAGGTTGCATTAGATAATGCAGCAAGTAGTGTCTTTGACAATACCCTGTAACTAAACTATGCATCTACTAATAAAGCATTATCTGGAAAATTACTGCCATGAGCAAAGGGAAAAAGAGCCTGCGTAGTTCCGTTAACTCAAGCCATGTGACCCCAATCTAAAGGAAGTATATCATGTTGTCTTGTAGTAGGATTTCATCTTTAAAGGCTCTTTTCTGGTGCTTTCTAGACATTTGAAAAATGTTCAAAACTGCATTAAGCTTTACAAAGCCCTTTGCCATCAAAAGCCCAGTACTGGTGTACATATGTAGACATATGGTTTAATGGAAGTGATCGGAAACCCCAGAATTGAGTCTACTTGTGTATGGCCAAGTAACCTTTGATTACTGAGCGAAAGTCAGTTCCTGAAAAAGGAATAAATGAGAGAATTGGAATTCTACAGCTGTAAGTGTGAAGCAAGACCCCTACCTTACAGCTCATACAAAAATCAACTCAGAGTAGAGCAGAGGGTCGGAATTGAGAACTCTGAACTATCAAATTACTAGGGAAAAACGTTGGGGAAACTCTGCAAGACATGAGCATAGGGAAAAAAAACTAGTCTAATAATATTGTGGAAGCAAAAATAAAAAAAGGCAAACACAAACAAATGGGATTACATCATAGTAAGATGTTTCTGCACACCAAAGGGAACAGTCAACAATGAGACAACTGACAATACAGGATTAAATATTTGCAAACTGTACATCTGGAAAAGGATTTATGTCCAGGATACATGAAGTGCTCAAGAGATTCAACAAACACAGGACAAACCATCCAGTTAAGAAATGGGATTAAGGGTTTGAAAAGGTAATTTTCTTTTTTTTTTTTAAAGATGTTATTATTATTGGAAAGCCGGATATACAGAGACGAGGAGAGACAGAGAGGAAGATCTTCCATCCAATGTTTCACTCCCCAAGTGAGCTGCAACGGCCAGTGCTGCGCCAATCCGAAGCCTGGAACCAGGAACCTCTTCTGGGTCTCCCACACGGGTGCAGGGCTCCAACGCATTGGGCTGTCCTGGACTGCTTTCCTAGGCCACAAGAGGGAGCTGGATGGGAAGTGGAGCTGCTGGAATTAGAACTGGCGCCAATATTGGATCCCGGGGCTTTCAAGGTGAGGACTTTAGCCGCTAGGCCACGCCGCCGGGCCCTGAAAAGGTAATTTTCAAACTGCAATACTCATGTTCAACTGACACATGAAAAGATGCTCAGGAGAACTGGCCACCAAGCAAAGGTGAATCAAAACCACAATGAGGTGTAAATAAGCATCATAGAAAAATCAGATAATAACAAATGATGATGATGGTGATGATGGGTTGGGGGGTGCCCTAGTACACTGTTAGTGGAAATACAAGGTAGTACAACCATTATGGAAGGTAGTATGAAGATTCTCCTGGAATTATAAAGAAATCTACCCTCTGACCTACGCATTTCACACCTAGGAACTTATACAAAGGAAATGAAATCAGCATTTAAAAAGCTCTCTGTACTCTCATATTTATGTCAGTTCTAGTCACAATGGCTAAGATACGGAGCTCACCAAATGTCCTCCAATCAATGGCTGGATAGCATCCAGGAAATGAATCAGCATTCATGGGATGTGAGTACCGCAGGTGGCTGTTTGACTAAACCATTACAACAAGCTCAGCAGATCTGATATCCCATGAGTTTGGGTTCCTGTTCCCGAAGCTCCATTTCTGACCCAGCTCCTTAATATTGGTGTGGACAATCAGATGAGGATAGCCCAAGTCATGGACTCCTGCACCCATGTTGGAGACTCAGAAGATTTTCCTGACTCCTAACATCACCCTGGCCCAGCCTGGGCCATTTTGGTCATTTGATGAGTAAACTAGGGATTAAAGGATGGGAGATCTGTGTGTGTGTGTGTGTGTGTGTGTGTGTGTATGTGTTCTGCCTTTCAAATAGGTAAAGTAAGTCATAAAAATTAAAAAAAGAAAAAAACCATGGCATATGCATGATGGAATTCTACTCAGCTGTAAAAAAATGAATGAAATCATGCATGTCTTTCACAACAAAACTATGTAATTTCACATTATGTATATGAAATAATCGAATGTTTTTGTTGATTTGTAGAAATTGACATGAAGAGTACCAAAAATATATGAGTGCAATTGTATATCTTTGCTGTTGTTTATAGAGTTTTACTTTATAAACCAGTGTTTTATACTGGTTTTTCTACTTAGTATTTGTAGAATTTTTAAAAATTTAGTGCAGGGTTATTTAATGACTATAAAGTAACTTGAAACTATGTCACTGTAAAACTTAAAAAAATAAAGGTGGGAATCTCAACAAGATTCAAAGAAAGATTTATTTATTATAATTCAGTTAAAGAAAGACCACTCAGGACAAAAGAGAATGGAATGTTCTTGTAGGAAGAAAACACTGCTGGTGACTTAGTGTAGAACAAATGTCAGTGTGTTCAAGACTGGCAAACAGGACTGCAAGGAGATGCAATGAGAGATATGGGCAAGTAGAGACACGATCACACAGCTTCATGGCAAGGATTTGTAATTTATCCAGAGCATGCTAGGAAGGAGTTAGGAAGTTTTAGATGAGGAAGTGAAAGAACCAAACTTTTGTTTCTAAAGTTTGTTATGCAGGATTGAATAGAAAAGTCTGGGAGAGGAAGATGCTGAAAAGAAATAAACACCATGTTTCTCCTCTGCAGCTGGTTTTTGGAAACTCTACACGCCTCCAGCTCGGGTATTTGATGTGTTATTTTAACTGTCATAATGTGAATAGTAAATATGCACTCTCACCAGCTAGTGAGTAGACACTCAAGACACTACCAGGCACCATAACATGCATGGGATAGCCCCTCACAAGGAGTTACCCTGCCCCCAACATTGACAGCGCCAAGGTTGAGAACGTGCCAAGTAGAAGAAAGGGAGTAAGATGGCTGGAAAGATGTAAGAAAAAGATTAATTTGTGAAATAGAAGGAATTGCACAAATGAGATAGGTTTAAAGAATTCTGAGTTAAACAACCAAGTGGGTAAAAATTTCGCTTACATAAAATGGAAGAGAAGTGTCTTTTTCTTCCCAGGAAATAGCAAAAATTCAATTTTATGTATTCAACAGTGTAACACTCCTGTATTAACCTCCAAGACGAGATGGCAAGAAGGCCTCACATGATATTTTGGAAAAGTACATGAACTAATGAGCATTATTTTAAGACTAAGGGCACACCAATCTTATTGAATATGCTTAAATGCTCACCATCCTAAAATATATGTCTGGCCTCATTGAGGATAGACTCATGAGTGCTAAAGACAGAAAAAAAATGATGGTCATTGAAAGGAGAGTAGGAAGTGGGATAGGTGAGAAATTGGTTTTATAACTGTTGACAGAGTTCTGCTAGAAAAATAAGAACAGTCCTGTAATCATGGAGGAAATGACACTATTTCAAAGGTTTGAGTTGGAGAAATTTGACTGCTGTTATTAAATGGAAAACACAAACAATCTTAGCATTGGTAATAATGAAGCCATTACATAGTGAGAAAAATAATAATTGAAGAAAGAGCCTGAGGCAAGTTTTAGAAGTAATGGAGAAAGAATAGACCAGGAGAATGGTTTCAGGCACTGAAACTTGTGAGAGATTCATTTTTAAAATGAACATGTTGGCAAAGAAGATGCAATATTTCAAAAGAGACTTTCTAAATCATAGATGAGGTAAATGTCCTTATAAGTATGAAAAGGAAAATGAGATGTGTTTCAAGGCCGTGTTTATGGAAACAAGTGGACAGAATAAAAAGCTTTTCTGAGAGCTCATATAGAAGAAAAAATGAGATGAGGACTAGAGAAATAGAAACCTTTGTTTCAATCTTAAATCTCATTGATCTCCAGCTACCTGAAATAGTTTCTTCCTAGGATAAAATGACATTCTCTTTTTCACTTGTTGGTTTGAGTCTGTCTTTAAATTTTTTACTAACAATGGGAATTTTATGTATTGCATACATACAGTTCTAAGTAGATAACTCCCACTTTCTGGCCCACGACAAACTCCTCTTCTTTATTGCTTTCGTTTTCTTCCATATTTTTTGCCAAATCATAATTTCATTTATGAGCATGTATCCTCATTTGCATGCATTTGTAAAAATTTTACATCAAAACAAGCATTTTAACTTCATTTTCCATGATCCTTTTGAAGTAGGCATGTATATTAATGTTTACATCTATAATAAATGGAATTAAATTTTTGGAGTTTCCAGATAAGTGCTTTCTAATTTATTTATTAAAATAATGGCCCTTCATCTTGTGAAAATACTTTGAAGTAGGCATGTATATTAATGTTTACATCTATAATAAGTAGAATTAAAAGTTTTAAAATTCAGATAAGTGCTTTCTGATTCATTTATTAAAATAATGGCTCTCCATCTTTTGGAGACTCTAAATGTATTAACTTGATTGAATTAAATGTGGTGAATTCTCTTTTGATGGGATTTTTTGAACATCAGAGTTAGAAAAAAGAAGAAACACAGAGAAATTGGACAAAAGGTTCATTTTTAAAGATTCAGCTGTTGTTTACTGGAAAGTCAGATATACAGAGAGGAAGAGAGACAGAGAGGAAGATCTTCCGTCCGATGATTCATTCCCCAAGTGTCTGCATTGGCCACAGTTGAGCCGATCTGAAGCCAGGAGCCAGGAGCTTCGTCCAGGTCTCCCATGTGGCTGCAGGGTCCCAAGGCTTTGGCCGTCCTCAGCTGCTTTCCCAGGCCACAAGGAGGAGCTGGATGGAAAGTGAGGCCACCACAGCCCCTATATGCATCCAGAGTGCTTGCAAGGTGAGAACTCCAGCCACCAGGCTACCCCTGGCTGACAAATGTTTGTTTCTAAATAGTTGTGGTTATATCCCCTTTTATAATAGTATTCAAACTTACAAAAAGAGCAGACTGCTAATTTAAAATATTATTGTTTGCACTGAATGTTTTTTAGAATTTAGGAAATTTTAAAATAACTGAAGGTAATAATATTTATTATAGCTGCAGGATATGCCTGAGAGAGTAGCAACACATGGATGGAAATTCTCTGGGTATACTCTAACATAAGGATGCTGATTGATGACTGGTGTGATAGAGACTGTGACTGAAAGAAAGGATCTATGTGTGTGTGTGTGTGTGTGTGTGTGTGTGTGTGTGTGCTGATCTTCCACAGTAGAATGAAGCGAAGTCATAATTAAAACACTGCTGTAATGTTAAAGTTTACCCAGACATGTGGTTAAGCTAGTTGGCTACCTCTTTCCGATTATTTTTCTCTTATCCTGCTGTTTTCCTAATGGGTAGATAACAAGAACACAGTAAAATCTCATGGCTATAACACGTTTAGAGTCTATACTGAATTTGTAATTTTAGTCTTTAGAGCCATCTTCTAGGTCTGTAAGTTGACTATTAATACCTTCACTTATTAGTAATGATCTACTCAGATGATACATATATATTTCCTAAATATTTCTTTCAAATTTTGAAAGAAAAGGACATATATAGAACATTTTTTAAACTATTTTTCGGATTGACATCATTTCATAACAGCCACATCAATCACAGCATGAATAACAACAGCAACAACATCAACAATAAATTGTAGCACCTTGATTAAGTAATGTGCCACTGAGTAGGCAGCACATGCTTAACTAAAAGGAAACACAGAAGTCTCTTAGGAACTATGTTGCCATTGCATACTCCATGGCCACTTGATGAACTCCACTAGAGAAAACAACTTATTTGGAAGCAAACAAACCAACATAAAAACATCAAAACATCTGAGACACAGCCAAAACAGCCAGCAGACGCTCAAAAAAAAAACCAGTATAGATTGGACTATTGGAGTTACCCTTTCCATGTTGGCTTCCTTATATGAGAGAGAATATATGGTATTTATTCTTTTGTGATTGACTCATTTCACTGAACATAATGGTTTCTAGTTGAGATTGCAATAAGCTTGTAAATTGCTTTAAGTACGATGGTTATTTTGATGATATTAATACTTTCAATATATAGGAATTTGATTTTAACAGATAATTTTGTACTATGAATGTTTATTGTTAGTACCAGGTGTGAAATATGGCTTTTTGTTATTGTTATACTTTTGTTTTCAACAGATTAACTTTTCTGGCCGAAAGTCTTAATTATTTTAGAGGTAATCTGTGACTACTTTGCCATGCGTGTGTTTTTCCTTTCTTCCTGCGTGTTCCATGAGGAAGATATTCTGACTTTGTAGATGAAACATGCTTATGCTTTATTGTACAAGAAGTCTTATGTTTTTAAAGCAAATAAAGGTGTTTAAAAAATTAAAAAAAAAGAATGTGTTCAACTCTAGACCACTGGAGTTAGCAGACTTCAGAAAAGCTTAATAATAAATATTATTATTATAACAGCTCTGACTGCTGTCGCACAGTGAGTGCGTTGTTGTAAGAATTCCTCACAACATGAAAGCAGTGAAAGATAATGGGTCTTGTCTTTCTCAATAACCCTGCTAAGTTAACAATGAAGCATCTCTTTAAAGTTTCAATGTAGATGGAGGCACAAAATAAAATGTATAATTTTATTTTAAGAAATATTCTTTTTGTCTGTTTGCCAAGTATGAGTCTCTCACTTCCCTAACCACTGAATGGGAATAAAAAGATACCGAATAGTTTACAAGACAATTGTGTAGTGCCTTCACACATTTTGTTGCAGTAATGATCATAGACTTGTTGATTAAGTAGCATCTGTGCTTCACTTGTGCCCAATAAATATTATTTGAAGCACTACGTGTCTACTCTTAAAATACTTAAAACATAATAATATACTAATGCATGCCATTTACCTAAATTTTTGATTTTCATAATTAAAGGTCTTACAAAGGCATTATAAAGGCAATGGCTGTTTTACTTGGTGTGTTTGTGTGAGGTAACTCTATACATCTCAAAAGTTCAGAGGTTCACTCTAAAACTTTCATGTCTCTGGTAGTCTGTAAGTTTCTCTAGCTCACTCTCTGCTACTTTGAAGACATGAGGGTGCCAGAACAAGCCTCTTGCTAGTTACCCTCCTCATTACTTAAGTTGGCAAATGTGTGATTGCCGTTGCTAAGCGCTATAAGAACTATCCACAGATTCAATGATTTCACAATTCGTGATGTTTTTGAATAATATCACAGGTAAAATAATTTAACTTACAATGAGTGAAGTTTCTTGTAACATGATACTTGAGATTGCAAAATTTAAAATCAAGTCAACATTGTCTGCCTGGGGTTTTTGCTTTATGTCACCACACAGCAGAAGGCAGAAGATTAGGAGAAAAAGAACAAGAAGAAAGCAGGCTGAACTTGAAAACTCCAGAACAGTTTCCACTATACTGACCTTTATTCTCTCATTCTTTGTCCCTGATGGCCCAATCGCATCTTGCCAGTTACCAACGCCCAACACTGCTGTGTTGAACTTGCAGACTCCTGAAATAGCAATTCCATTTTCACTGTTTGCCTGTATTCTTTGATTCTTTGTCCCTGATGACTCAATCACTTCTTGTTAGTTACCAACTCCCAGCATTGTTGCGCTGGGGATTAAGTGTCCAACAAGTGCTTTTAAGTGGACACTTTCAAATCATTATAAATAGTGATATAAAATATCAATCACATTAACAATGCTTTTTGCTTGAATTCAAATCAGTGAAGTTGTTATGATTGTTAAATGGCCTACTTAATTGCTGATGTTTTAAAATTTAGCATTATGAATGAAAAATAAAGATTGTAGATATTCCTTCCGAAAAAACAAAAGAAAAGAAAAGGACAGCTCTGTGTGTGTGTGTGTGTGTGTGTGCTGCCTCTGACGCCATGGAGCTGCTGTACTCTGCACAATTCTCATGCCATGTCTCTGTCCTTCAAACTGTCCCGAATGACTTACTGCATAAAACATCCCTTCAAATTCCTGCAATCTCCATGTGTGCACACAGGCCTATTCAGATGAAGTGGCTTACCAAGTACAATAGTGGTTTGCGTCCCCAGATTGTTGAAGTCCAGTTGAGCTGACTGCTGGTCAGATATGAGAAATGTGATTTAGACCATGAAGAATGAGGAGTTAAGGCAATGAGGACAAAGAAGCCGGGCAACTTTTTTAATAGAAATGTGTAAGCAAAGATAGTAACTAGAGTATTCTACCGATACCAGCGAAGCAGTGCCACAGTACATTAGAGAAAACAATTATCTATAAAAACAAGTCAAAAAGATTAAATTACCTAAATAGGTGTTTCCCTTCCACTTTCTAAAACAAACAAAAAAGCTTCAAATGAAACTTAGCTGTGAAAATAAGTGCAGGAGAAAAGACATCTGTAATCCCAGAACCTTTTCTTCCATCATTGCAGGTTTCTTTTTAAACAGTGATAAGGATAATTTAACTGCTTAATAAGAAAGTAATTTTTATGCTGCCTTTTCTTTCCAAAAGAATGAGAAAAAGGGAAACTCAGCAAGGAGTGAAATGAATCTTTGTCTAACATGTCAAATGTCTCGCTCCCAGCTGAATTGGCAAAGGTTAGGACACCATTAAAATTCAAGTTTCTGGTAATGTATTGATAAATCACTGGAAACATGTGAGTTTCTGGCAACTACTCACAGTGACAGCTGAATTGTTAAACAGAAACTTGCATACTCTATGACAAAAAATCCAATGATTGTATCATATCTAAAATAGGAGTTTCTTAGAGATGATGTGACAAATGAGCAGATAAGTAGAAGGTGATTTCTGAAAACCATCTCCATGACAACTTCATATTTGAATACTAAAAAATAAATTAACAAAAAAAATCCCAGTACTATATTTGGGAACTTTGAAAATTATTATTATCATAAGTGTTCATTGTTCCTGAATCATCCACATTAGTACTCAATAAACATATTCTATGAGATACACACACATAATAACCATTTGGGGCTTTTTGGAAGTACAAATCTCTACTCAACCCCCAGCTGTAATAGTATGACTGGAACCACAGATAATGCATAACAGAATAAGTGTGATTATTCTTTTAAAACTTTATGTATTGAGACTTAAAAATACTTAGCAGATATGTCAAATACAATGCAAATATTAGCATCTTTTTGCAATTTATTTTTGTCACCTGAAACTCAGTTGTTCAGGTGGTCTGGACTGGTGCTTGCGGAGGTGAAGTTGCCATGATACCACTGTGGTTGCCATGAGAATTGGGGACACATCCCTGGACAATCAGTTTTGTGTATTGAGTTCATATGTTATCAGCAGATTTTATGTCTTCCAGGTTCATGTCCTATGCCAAATTTTTGTGAGACTCTTTATCTCATGCTTGCAAAAATTAAATTGTACAGCACTTTAAACATTTCAAATATAGTAAAATGAATGCAATTAACAAGGAGCCTGAGTACCAATGACTATTACAATGCATTTTTGTTAAAGAATTTACAGTCGTGCTCCAAATAACCATAGCAAAGCTAGGGAAGAAGGGAAGGGGGACATATGCGTCATGTCGCATGTTTCTGAAAGCAAGCCACATCTGATTACAGAAGAGAGAGGGGATGTGTAAAGGAGTGGAAGGGAGAAGAGAAGAGAGAGAGAAAGCAAAGTCAATTGTATAAACCAGAATTATTAAATTGTAGTTAAGAAAACAGGAACATGTTTAGTTATAATTATAGCCTAGTTTAATTACTCATTTCAGGTGTAGACATGCACAGCATGAGAATAGATAGGGTCCCCAGTGCTGCCTCGTGCCCAGCGGAGGAAGGGGTATAGATGCCCAGGAAGCAGGCAAGGGTAGCAGAGGACATTAAGACCATCGCTTCACTGTTACTCAGCTCCACCACATCTCCTGTTAGCTAATCTTACTGCTCTGCAAACTGGGCTTACTCCCTTAGGGGTTGCATACATTATCCAGGCTCCTACTGTATTTTTTCTGACCTCAATAAACAAGCCCACAGCACAAACCTCTGCTTTCCCAGCTCCTGACAACTGAAATCTCTGTACTGCAGCTGTCAAGGAAATGTTGTGGCATCCAGTCTCTCCCACACATCCAGATACCACTCATGGATCTCGTCTGTCTGTCCGCTTTGCCAGATGAGTTACCCTGGGTCCAGCAAGAGCTGCCTCCCAGGCTAAGGATTAAGAAATTATTTCCTCTCCCTGTGGCCGTAGATCACTATATTATGGACTCTGAGGCTTTCCTTCCCTCCACTATGGGTTCAGGTTCTGCATCCTACTTTATTTTCTTCCTAGGACCTGTCTGTCTTCTTGTGGCAACCAACCTATGGAATTAGCATATGCAAATAACTTGCTAGGTGTCCCATTCCTTGCTTAATTATGTTCTTCAACATAAATCTCAGCTGTCATTTGACTATAAGTGTGCATTCTGCTACCTTTAAAAGTGATAACTAAAAAAAAAATCACATTAGTGTTCAATATCTTGTTTAGCATTCCTGTATCATTTCCTATTGTGCTTTCTCCTTATTTAGTAAAAAGCAGAACAAAAGGTGATTTTTTTCTTCAATTAAACTCATTTAATCTTGTATCAAATCACAAATAATACTTTTAATTTTCTTTTTAAACACCTGTCATGTATTCCAAATTTACTAATTGTGTGGGTTTTTTTTTCTCTAAGAGTGGGTTCCCAGACAAGACATCCTGGGGCACAGAAGCTGAGATTCTGGGAACATCTCAGAGCAGCCATCATTCACTTTTCCTGCTTAGCCATTCCAGCCAAGTGGGAACACGCAACAGTGGTTACACTATTCCTAATGGATCTAGTCCAGAAGAAATGATTCACTGATGCTTAAACAAGGACTTGGCTATTTTTGATGAGGATATTGCCAAACTTATTTCTGTAAGTTTGCTTACTAGACTTACATAAGCCACGATAGAATTCTGAGGTCATGCTTTGAGCGGATTGCTGAAACTGACATAATGAAACAAACAATGTATGTTTGGGGCAAGTTTAATATTGACATGCATTCTACTTGGCGGTAAGGAATAGAATGCCTAAGAGTTGTTTTTTATATTGGCACCTCTCTCTCCTCCTATTTATCTCTGAGAGGCTGTCTTAGCTATTTTTTAATTTTTATTTTTCATAATACAGTTCCATAGGATCAGGGATTTCCCCTCTCATCATTCCTATCCCCAGTCCCCTACTGATTTCCCTTATATATTTATAATAGTTTACTCTTTCAACAAGAGCCACAAGTCCATCCTTCTGCTATTTAAGTCTATCATGACATTGCGGATACAGACAATGGTAGCAAATGCAGCATCTTATGGTCAAGATATATCTAGCAGTTTCATCAGGATTCCATCTTTATTTGGAAGTAGATTCATGTTGTGATCTTCAATTCTCAATACACTAATCTCCATTATACATTTCCTCTAGATGAATATATGTATGTACCTGCTTACCTATACATGTATGATTGGATACTTTGTATTAAGGACATCTTATGTCCTATTGATCATACGATAGTTTCCTTTTGTGATTTGCTTATGTCACTGAGCATAATAGTGTCTGGTTGAGACCATAGGTTAGTACAGACACTATGGATGTCACTACGGCGAATGCTAAAACAACTGAAAATGGATCTATACTGTGTGACTCAACTACTCCACTTCTGAGAATATATCCAAAGGAAATGAAATCTGCATATGAGAAAGTGACGTGTAATCCTACTTTTACAGTAGCATAATCTACAGTAGTGAAGACTTGGAAACAACCCAGATGCCCCTCAAAGAGAGATGGATAAAGAAACAGTTGTGGGCCCGGCCGCGTGGCCTAGCGGCTAAAGTTCTCACCTTGAATGCCCCGGGATCCCATATGGGCCCCGGTTCTAATCCCGGCAGCTCCACTTCCCATCCAGCTCCCTGCTTGTGACCTGGGAAAGCAGTCGAGGACGGCCCAAAGCTTTGGGACCCTGCACCCGTGTGGGAGACCCGGAAGAGGTTCCTGGTTCCTGGCTTTGGATTAGCGCACATCAACCCTGCGGCTCACTTGGGGAGTGAATCATCGGACGGAAGATCTTCCTCTCTGTCTCTCCTCCTCTCTGTATATCTGGCTTTGTAATAAAATAAATAAATCTTTAAAAAAAAAAAAGAAGCAATTGTACATCTACTCAGCCATTAAATAGTACACAGTCATTTAAAAACATGGCATTTGCCATCTGTAACTATGTTTACATTAATTATAACCTAGTATAATTGAATTATGAATGACTAGGCTGATTCCAAAACCAAAATTACTTAGAGAACATCACAGAGATTATGCCATTTATGGTTCTAACAAATGTTTTAATCACTAGAATCAGAGAATTGACAATCCACCTCTTCCATTTTACTCAAAACGATCATTATCGTGGTCATAATATTATACTTTTGAGGCTTTCTGTAGCAATATATGTACTGGGGCCTGCATATTTGGAACAATCTGTGCTACTTTCCCAGGCCACTTGCAGGGAGCTGGATTGGATGAGGAGCAAGAGGACTCAAACTGGCATCCATATGGCTCCCTTAAGAAATTCCACAACAATGGAAGAGGCCTTACCTACAGCATCATATGCCAGCCCTCAGAGAAAATCTTTTATTTGGTCTCAAGAACTGAAATAAATAAAATCACTCATTATGCAGTTATAAATTTCTACAACTAATCTGCGTATTTCAATCTTTGGTTTGCCTTGTTAAAGGCATCGGAAGTTGTCTTAATAAAGATTAATATTCTAAGTAAACGTGAAGATTTCATGTAAAGGTAGAGCAGACAGGATTCGACTTAATGTGTTTTTCAACACGAAGATATTGAGATGATGATATATAAGCAGAGAATATGGTGGCTGGACCTTTTAAAACTATTCATCAACACTCATTATCTATGTAGGTATTAAGAGAGGCAACGTGACTAGTCCAAATTTATGCAGTGAAATAATGGAAATATTAGAGTTAAAAGTCAGATCTCCTTTTCATCTGAGTACACCTCCATCGCTATTTACATGTCTATACAAATGGCTTCTTGATAGGAGAAGAAAAGTAGATTTCAATGAGCTTAGATCACTTCTCAGCCATTTGATTCACAAAGAAAGAAGGAATTACATTAGTCAAGAATGAATCTAAGATCTGATTTTATTTTTCACTTTGATGTGGATAAACAAGTGATCAGATGTTCAAGAGAGCCACACAGTCATTATAAAAATACATATTATTCAACCTTATATCAACAAATGCAGACTAGCTAAATCTGCATTTTTATTGGGATGATAAAATCATGTAATGATTAAAGTAATCACATGTGAAAATTATAAGCATAAATAAGATAACCCTGAGCACAGATGTCATTTTTATTTTCTTTTATTGATTTTACATTAAAAACTTTAATAATTTCATATTAATCTCACATTTATGGTGTTGTGAGATGTGTGTTTTCGGTCATGAAGGTCCTGAATCAGATCAGAAATCAGAGCTATTTTTTTGTCACTAAAAATATCTGACACACAATCAGCTACTATGTGTGTATAATCTCATTTACCCAGGAAGCAAACTTAGTACTATAATTTCGCCTTTAAAAATGAAGAAAATAAGACACAAAAAGCTAAAGATGATTGCTGAAGGTTGTAGTTGTAATGGTAGAGATTGACTTGGAATCCCATGTTTTGCCTCTAAAATCTGCTGTTTTTCATGTTTCACTGCACATGTTGATAGTCATCCCTCTGGTGGCTAGAATGTGCAGGTGCAGCTGTAAGTATTTGTATTTAATACTGGGAGACTGGGAACTGTTCAACCATTTGGAAAGTATGACAGGCAACCCAACAACAACCTTTAACTGTTTCTCAAGAATCTTAAGTCACATAAGTATCATCATGAATGCATCTACCAAGTTTGTGCTCAGTTTTTTACTGGGCTGCATGAAAACAATTCCAAGGTAACCAGCTGCCCGAGCTTACATCATTCTGTAGTAATAAGTAGGTAACTCCTACTATAAATGTGGAAGTGGCCAAAATTTGTATTACTAATTAAATAAAAATTATATGGTGAAACACCTAATAATTCAGCACTCAATTTAAGAGAATGTTCAGGTTAACGCCTGAGCTCAAAGAGAAAATAACAGCTGAGATGGCTTTAGGCACAAATGACAAATCTAACATCGCCTGAACTTTGGAGGTTTGGAATTACCCTGGAATTTTCTCATGTACAACACACTGTCAAGCTAATCAGAAGGCTTCCGCCATGACTGTTGTCCATGGTGTCCTGCCTTTGACCACACAGCCTCAGCGGGAAGTGAAAAGGTTATTCCTTTTCCTGGTTAAAGCTTTTCAGACACACCTAATATAATCAAATATTATTTTAAAATAACTAACTCATCAAGTGCCATGATAACACGTACCTTTCTTAAGAGTTTTGTTTTCTTGTTTTGCAAGGGGGTCAATGAAAGTGGGCAGAGTCACTATTTTTGTTTTCTCTTTCTTTAAGGACAATTTCTTGCCAATTATTTTTCTTGAAGCTCAGTACCATTGCCAATTCTCACACATCTTGGATATACCAAAAATCTCAAAATTATCTTCTTTTGGTATTCAGTTACAGGTTGGATACGTTGTCATTCAGCACTTCCTTTCCATTCATTTTTTTAAAATCAGAATTATGACGATCTTATTGTGTGATGGGCAGCATTCTCTGAAAAGAATGCTTTTTAGCCTTTCATGAAACTCACAGCAAAGAAAGAAAGAAAGTGACTCTAATTCATCTGAAGGAAAATGTTTGATCCTGGAAGTTGAAACTTTCCTTCAGTGGGGAACTACTGTGGGACTGGCGACCAGACAAGGAGGAACCCTATGGCAGGTTGAAATTGAGATGAAACACATACACAGAATTCAAGTGCAAGGAAAGACTGGCAAGCTCAAAGAGTAAAGAAAGTCTGTGAAGATGGAGAATATTGTGCGAAAAGAAATGTGGAGACTTTGAGTTAAATGGGGAATGACTATGCCATGCAAGGTATTACAGGACAGGCTTGGGGAGAAGGTTCTTATTGCTTTGTTTTACTGAGATAATTTATAGTTAATTAAAAAATGAATTAGTAGGGAGCTAGAGTTGAAGTGGATTGCTTGTGTCCCATACAATGACTTTACCCACTACTACAAAAAATGTCAGCCCCAGGAAAGCATATTTGAAGCAGGATTGCTATAATGAAAAATTGCCTACCACGGAGAAGTTCAAAAACAACTGAGCACACACTTTGGAATCCAGTGTAGTTATAATAGTTATTCAGAGGCTAAACACCATTTTTCTAAATGGAAAGAGAAAATTTTCCTGTAGGGGTATTCATATTGGTGAAGAGGACAGAATGTTAGACTGTGCCCCTTTGAGTGCTTTCGGTGGGTAGTGAGATGAGATACCAAAGCAGGTTCCTTTCACATCCTGATCAAAAGATGTGACCAAGATCTAAATGAGATGCAAATGGGATCCATCAAACAACTGCCCAAAAGTGTCTTCCACACCAAAAGCACCATATTTTGTCAAGTTGATATCTTCAAAAACTCCAGGGATAAAGCAATCAATTGTCTATTTCCAGTTGCATTCTTTGTTGTCCATCTAGTAAAACAGAGTCATGCTAGCTAAAGGGAATTAAAAAAAAAATTAGCTTGGGTGGCATGCTAGGACTCATCGGTGACAGACCCCACCCTAATGAATCATCTTTGGAACGGACATGAAAGCCATCCAGAAGACTCAAAATGGACTTGCATCTTTGTTAGTGAGACATCATTTCATTTATAACTAAAGAACGTGCTAATAAGATGCTGTGCTTCAAATTAGCCTTAGCAACGAGGAGCAAAGGACTCTTGAAATGCAGGCAACACCCAGTAGTCCTACGAATATATAATCTCCCCAGCAAATGATTCCTTCTTAAAACTCAGCATGTTCAGTGTTAATGACCTACTTCAGTTATGAGTTTTAGCAACATGGCTCTCAGCCACTGCCACTCCCTTGGGAGCTTCAGTGCCCCCCAACTCTCAGCCATCATCCATGCCTCCAACCCTATGAGCTTCGACGATGGGTTGTGTTTGCCCAGCAGCTGCCATGGCAGAACCTGGCTCCTGGACAACTTTCAAGAAACCTGTAGTAAAACTACCAGCTGCCAATTGACCAGTTGTGAACAGAACCTTTCAACTGGAGACTCTTGCAAGCAAAGAACCTGTCTTCCCACATGCGTTCAAACAACTTCTTCCATTTCCAAGCCGTGTGAAAAGGTAGCATGCCAGTCGCAAAGTCTGCCAGCAGTGTCCTCGGAGTGTGCTTCTCAGCCTTGCCAGTCAGGAAATAGCCACCAACTGGGCTTTGCAGCCCCGAGCCGCCAGCCTGCGAGCTACATGGCAAAGTGCAGTGCACCCAAGACTTCTTTGTTCAAGAAACACCAGACACTGCAATGTGAATCTACGCAGTGCCAGAGTCAGAACCCTGAATCCAGCTCCTGTGGACTTGTGGTGAATGTGGCACTTGAGCCGCAAAAGCAGGACTCTCCTTGTGCATATGAACCGACTTGCTGTATTACTGGAGGTTTGCAATCACCTAGTAAGTGAGGAGTATGCAGGGGAAATGGCATATTCTAATGTGAAGATATTGATTTCTGAAATATTTGAATAGTTTTGTTTTCTAAATACAAAATTGTACGTGCCTGGCTTTCAGTGAACTAACATGTCTTTGCTTGTCTCTAAAGACAATGTATGTTTTTTTGTCTATCTTTTGAGCATTTCTAAAGGTAAGCTGTAGTTGTGAAGTGTTTAGTATAATTTAGAGTACTAGGACAGCATTAATTACGGACACATAGGTTGCAACTTTTGAATATTATGAGTCCTTAAAAAATTAGCGCTGTGCTTTGACTACTAAATATTATTAATGGATAAATTTGGTTAGATATTATTGTGTAAATATTGGAAGTGGCTTAATAACTAAAGCAGTAATGATATTATAAATCAATAAAATATTGCAGTTAAAACAGACATTGATGCTCCCCTACTCCCAGAAATACTCCTAGATTTCATTCTATCAGAGGCACCCATGCAGCTAATAATATCAGAAACATAAATAAAATCTGGACCTACATACTGGCATCCATTATTTTATCAGCAGAATTTCAATACTACTGTGTTCATTATGACACTCTATTTTTGAAAATGTCACGAAGATTTTTAGTCTCACCTTCATGGGATCTTAGCCTACAGAATAACAAGATACTTCAGTAGGCTAAGGTCAAGTTTAGCATCTTCACCACAGTCTTTTTCTATTCTTAATCTCCTAAGTGATATTGGAGCTGGAAATTGTTCTGTGTCTAAAATAAACTCTTTCACTTGATTTTATACGTCAATTGTCATATAATCATTTTATCTTTTTCCATTTTATACTGTACTTTTTTCTACATCTGATAAAAGTAGTATAAATACCTCCCAAAAAACGAAGAGAACACAATTTTTGAATGTTTTCAAAGTATAAGTAAACTAGCCTAATATAATGCATTTGTGGTAATCATCAAGAAATAGGAAACATATTCAACACAAAGATTAAGAAACCATGAACACAGAATTTATGGAATAATTGATCTTATCTAGGTCGTCTACATATTTGGAAGTTTTGAGTTTGCTCCAAAGTGGATCTCTCTCATTGAGGGGTAGTAAAATGGATTAGTGAGGAGCAGGTCTTTGTAGCCTCATTTCTTAAGGTTGGAAACCTCTCTGTGTCGGAAACCTCTCTGTGTTGGAAGTGCTATATACCTCCCAACAGTGTGACTATGTGCAAGAGACTTAACTCTGCTTGATTCCTGAACTCCAAAACTGAGATGATAATTATGGGCCTCTTGTGAGACTTAATATGTTAACAAGTGGAAAGCTGTTAGTGCTTAACTTCACGTCAGCTATTCAGTAATATTTAGCAGCCCAGCTAACTCAGAAACTTAGCATGAAAAGGGTTATTAGCAACTGGAAGATAAACCCAGAAATATTTAGCAGGTTAGAAAAGCTTGTTGTGCAACAAACACATATTCACTGTTTTGCAACTGGAATGAGGGAGACTATGCTTTTTACTCCAAGGAATCAGAAAGAAGCACAGCTTATCTAGTTGTTCCAAGAAGTTCTGTGGCTAGGTTTGATGGTTATTCTATGTGTCTGCTCAGCCATAAGAACCATTGTGTCTGTATGTATCTATGAGAGTTTTTTTGAGTTTAATTAACATTGGAATCAATGAGCTCAGTAGCTTGAACTCCCCAATGTCAGTACATAGTAGATGCTCAATCTACTGAGAGAATGAAGGAAGCCAAAGACAGAAAAAGGAGAAATTTGTGCCTTTTTTGCTATCATTCTGCCTACTAATGTTAGGACATTATTTTTCTCCTGTACTTGGAGTGAAATTTAACCCACAGACTCTAGTTCTGAAATTGTTACACTAGAACTGGAATAATAGTGCTATCTCTTTCTGGGCCACCAGCTTCCAATGGCATATAGGACTTCTAAGTCTTCGTAGTGAAATCATGTGACCCAACCCATCATAATAGATCTCTTCACACATATTAACAGTAATTTTTATACGTGTATATATATATATATGTATGTATGTATATGTATTACATACATACACAAGCACTGACTTTAGGGTAGAGCAGAAAATTCATGGCAAATGAAATTAAAATTTAAGTTTAACATCATACAAATAGCTTTTAAAAATCCTTGCATAATTTTATATTTTTTACAAATGATTTAAAGATCACAAGCACACCACATTCATGTGTATGTGTATGTGTGTGTACCCTTAATTCTATTTCTTTGGATAATCTTGCCTACCACAGTGAGCCCAATGCAGGTCAACTCAATGAGGAAGATTTAAACTTAAGGTCTACTAACCACCATTGGCTTGGCTTCTCTGTAGAAGGTGAGTGAAGGAGGGCTGAAGGTAAAAACACAGAACTCAAATACCCTGTGCTCCAGTCAACACAGCCAAAGCTCATGGAAGACAAAACAGCAGAGTCCCTGAATCCGGAGGCATTAATATAAAACCTTTGGCCTTATCCATGATGGCAGCAACACAGCCTTGGCATTAATGAGGACTTCATCTCATGCTCACTTCTTATGATCCTTGTTAACATCAATCATGTGAAGATAGATGAGAATTGTTATTCTTGTAACTCAAATTCGATTATCTGGAAGGAGCTCAATTCATTTGGTTACACAAAACAAATGAAGCCCAGTGCCTTTAACTGGATAGAGCTTGCTGGGAAGATAGGACTTTGATGGCAAGTGTTATGTGTGATGTGCGTGTTGTGGGACAGGCAGAGCCTGGTGGAGGAACAACAGTGATAAAAAAAAAGTTTTATCCCTTATCCATTCCATTCATCTTTCTAGACCTTAGCTCATTCTTTCCCAGCTATACTTAATTACTCCCCTGATTGACATTAGCTGAAGAACAGGCTAATAGATAATAACATGGAGCACACTAGAACTGTTCCTATAGATAAATCATGTGGACTCAGCTACAGACTGTATTTTATAGAGCGATGGGAATGGTATGAGCACAAGAATAGATCTTGGTAGGTAATTTAGTATAAGGGCAAGAGCACCAGACTGTGTCTTGCTCAATTTCAAAGCCTGTCAATTACTAGCTGTGTACCCTGGGACAAATTGACATTTCTGAAGCGCAGTTTTTTCTGCATAAAATGGAGAAAAGGATGTCTACTTCATTGTTTGACTGTGACAGCTAAAAGATGTCATGCAAATGAAATGATTAGTTGGAGTGCCTGACACGAGATAAGTGTACAGTATATAGTCTCATTTGAAAATTACAACCCAAATCGGATCTTTGTAATGATTATCTATGGTATATTTAAACTCTTGGGTAGACATCATTACGCATTAAGGAACATTAAGGATTAACATTAAGCATTTAAGGCATTAAGGATTACACAGTAAGGATTAACAAGTTCAGCCTGGACACTCTATACAATAACTGTATCCAAAGGGCCCACATTACAAAATGTTCCTCAAATGCTATGAGGATTTTTCTGTTCTGGAGCTAAATATTCTAGTGGTTTTGGTGCACTGGTACTACCTGATAAAGACTATTTTCTTACCTCAATATTACCATTCCAAGAGCCATAAAATAACTTTATTAACTGATTATGTCTTCATTACCAAGCATTTTCAACATGTCTTATTTTAAACTCAAACACTTCAAAGAAATAGTGGCTATTTTTCTAGTGAGAACAAAGATAAAGGTAAAGTAAGTTTCCCAATACAGATTATAGATTATGGAGCTTGAAATATAATTCTTACCTACCTCCATGACAATGCATATCCTACAATAGAATAACTTCAAATGTGTAGGAAATATCTATTCTGAATGGTTGATCTGTACAAACAATTTGATGGGAAATGATTAGTTTGTTCATACTATATTGAGAACCTGTGGAACAAATGAAAATACCAGAGAACCATGTATAATTGACAGGATGGCTTATTTATACCTTATGCATGAATGCAGAAAAAGAAAATCAGAGAAATTCTAACTAAGGGCTGTGAAATACTACGCACCTGAAGTATCTTGTAAATATTCTAAGTTAGCTTATAATAACAAAAAATTAACTTCAAAAATGTGAAATTGATAGACTCTGATCTAGAAGTGAACTTTCCACATTAGGAAAAGTGACTCGCATGATATCCGAATGCTGTACATTATGAGCTTTGCTATCTTAAAGTTAGTAATCTCACCTTTTCATTCCTGTTTCCTTTTGGATAACTTTTATTTCTTCTGTAAATCTTGAGCCTATTGAAGATATTAGTGGAATTTGAGTACAGGGCTTTGTTCCACACTGGAAGAGAATGACTAAAATCTCCCTTGTGACGGCATGTCTTTCCCAGGTGTTGCTTCCTGTGTCTAACAGGGAGATTCCAACCTACTCCTAGGCTTAATATCATTTTACCTGGGATGTTGGGGCAGTTCACTTCACTTGGATGCAAAAGACAAATAGTTTAAAAAATTTAAGGAAGAAGTAGCTGACACAAAACAAGGATATTATATGTTTTATTTAGCTAACATGTACTGCTTATAAATATACTAGTACTATGATCTTGATATGCGACTGAATATATTTTAAACAGGTAAGTAAAGTATAAATGCTAGAAACAACTTAAGTTAAGCTTTTTTTTTCTTTTTTTAAATTTTATTTTAAATTCATTAATTACATTGCATTATGTGACACTGTTTCATAGATACTTGGATTCTCCCCACCCCTCCCCAAACCCTCCCACCATGGTGGATTCCTCCACCTTGTTGCATAACCACAGTTCAAGTTCAGTTGAGATTCCCCCATTGCAAGCACATACTAGCAGCATGGCCTAGTGGCTAAGGTCCCTGCCTTGATCCCATATGGCTGCTGGTTCTAATCCTGGCAGCTCCACTTCCTCTCTGTCTTTCCTCCTCTCAGTATATCTGACTTTGTAATAAAAATAAAATAAATCTTTTAAAAAAAAAGCTTTCTGCATTTGTGTAGTATTTGACTGATTTT
Organism: Ochotona princeps; assembly: GCF_030435755.1. Classification (NCBI taxonomy): domain Eukaryota; kingdom Metazoa; phylum Chordata; class Mammalia; order Lagomorpha; family Ochotonidae; genus Ochotona; species Ochotona princeps. The sequence continues at coordinate 37,113,096 of NC_080834.1, forward strand.
TTCATATACATCTTCCTAGCTTTGTAGTATAAAACTCATTAACAGGATTCTAAGAAAGCTGATCCTTGGAGGGCAGAAGCAAAGCCAATGTAGTTGCATCAAGAGACAGGAACAAAGAGTCCTCAAGGGTAAATATCTGAAAATAGTTAGGCCCATTTCTATTCTTCCATTACTCAACATGATATTGCTGCCAGAGCAGGTTCAATGCCCCTGCAGGAGTTCAGAAGCCACTAACTGACAACAATAATGAGAAAAGAAGACTGAAGATCAAAGGGAAAGTTAAGAGGATTGCTGCTTTGCTATCATTGCTTCAGGCATAGCAACATGTGCCTTACTTAAATGGACGGTAGGTAGTGAAACGCCAGGATTGAAAATTGTCTTCGCACTGTAAACTGTTCCAGAATTTATAGAACATTTTAATGTAGTTCTTGTTTACCTTGTGTATAATCTGCACCCACTTTGACTTTCTATATTTTAGAAAACTGATTTGAGAATGTATGCTGAAATTCTCAAGGGTGAAGGTGCCTCCCTCTGGGTGATGGTGTTGGACCATAGCAGCTAAAGTCACTTGTCTACGACACTAGTGTCCAACAGTGGCACCAGTTTGTGTTGAGGTCTGTGGAGTATATTCCACGTGCTTGATTCCCTGTGATCCTTGGAAGAAGCTCCTGGTTTCTGATTTCAATCTGGCTCAACCCTGGATATTTTTGGCCATATGGAGAATGAAATAGTGAACAGAAGATTCTTGCAGTTTCTCGCTCTCTTATTCTGACTTTGAAATACATAAGTAAATCTTTATGAAGAAAAGTGCATGTTCTTCTAAGACCTTATATTTTTATTAAACTGCAAAAGAGAAAAACAAAGCAATTTGAAATTTTGGCTCTATTGATTTCACAAATTCTGCCTTGTGCTTATTTAATAAGATTTTCAACAAACTACAGTGAAATTTTATATTGAACAAGGTGTGCTTGCAAGATTAAAGTTGTAGTATCCAATAAATACATCTTTCTTAAAATATAAAGAAATATCAGTATTGTAAGGAGCAACTCAAACAGAAAACTGACCTCTGATCCTGTCATCCTGGAATGCCTTGAATACCTGCTTATCCAGCACTACCATAAATCCCTTAGGTCTCAGCCCCTTAAGGCCCACATGCCAAAGAAAGCTTAGCTACCTTCAGGTTTAAGCTGTGAGCTCCACCAATCCCCTGAGGCATTCATCCCTAGTGCCCCACCACAGCCCATCTGCCAATTCCTGACCTGCACTCCACATACCTTCCTTGACGCTATAAAGGTGTCTTCCCTTTGTTGCTTCTCTTCTCTCATCTCTGTCTCCAGCTCTACTCTTCTCCCTTCTCCTCATCCTCTCCTTTCCTCTCTGTCTCTCTGCTCTCTAAGCATCTCTCGGCTCCCACTTTCTCCTTGCCCCAAGGCTGCTTCACACCACTGAAATAAAGACCTCTCATGCGTCTTGCTTATTGTGTCTGGCATCTTGGGTTTGTGGGGAAAAAAAAGCTGACAACTATAGTTCTTCCATTTTTCATGTCCATACTGACTCTGCATTTTGCTTCAATTCGTTCCAGTTAACCTCTGCCTGGTGCTGCAGCGGGTGGTGGCTTGCCTCCAGGAGTTTAATTTCCTCTTGTGAATGACTGTGGAAATCAAGGCATCTATCTTGAGAAGGACCATGTAGGGTGTCCTAACATAAGGCTGGTGCTCTGTGGACTGAGGCTAAAAATGGAATGTGAGTCAATAAGAAACAGTAGTTTACACTGTGAGTCGTGAAGCGTCCTTAGAAAAACAATCATCAGTCCACGCTTTGTTTGGCCACGAAAGATGTTCAGAGTTAAATGATCCCTGTGCCTCCACCAAATAATGGAAGCACTGGAGGCCTATGCATTCGCCCTATGCGAAGACCAATAGTCCATTTTGCATATAATCTAAAGTTTCTTGATGTTGATCACAGTGAGAGTTTTCCTACAAAAGATCACAGTTGCTTCTAAATACTTATAGATCTTTGTGAGTCATTTTGCACAAGTAAGCAAATGCAATGCCAAGGTTAAGTGGCTTACTGAAATTCATTTAGCTTATTAGCAGCAGAGCCAGGATTAGAATTTTTTTTAAGCCAGTGGCTGTCACTCCAGTGCCCCAGTGATTGTGTCCAAAGCATCCCTCTGGAACGTTCATGAAAATCATTAAAGTTTACTAAGCAGAATGATGTTAAATGAACACTATCTGTATCTTAAAATCTTTGCAAAGTACATAAAACACCATTATTAGATCATAAATTTGGTCTATCTTAGTATTATAATATAAATTCAACTACTCAAAATTTAAGTATCTTTTAATAAAAGAATGCTGCTTTAACAGATGCACGGTATGCTGAAATGTTGAATAAAAACAAAAACAAAAACTTTATAGGTCATTTGTTTCAGAGCAGCACCTAGTACTTCTTATGGTTTTAAATAGTTATCTTCACTGACATCTTAATAATTGATTTAAATTTATGATAATTTCTGAAATGAGTCATACTTAAAACTGACGTAATACCACTTGCTGTGGTCACAGAAGAGAAGGAGGAATAATATTCAGGTTGGATACTCTTCCTAGAATTCCAATTAAGCCACTCTTGTCTTTCAGTAATTGCCTGCCAGAAAACTGCAAAGTCCGTTGCCTTAGGGGTGCTAACTAGCTTTCTGTTGTCCTAATGAGCCTCATCTCCACGTTTGACTGTGGGATGCCCTCTGCTGATCCAAGACTGCCATAGCAGAGCACAGCTCCTGTGTGGCTGCAGGAGCTCCTGAAGCTGGTAGTTCCACCAGCTGCCACCCACTACACCAGTGTCCTGTTCTTGTGAAGTCAGTGCAGTGTCCTTCTGCTTATCTCATGTTGGAGCTTGTCAATATTCTCTGCACTTTTCTTCCTAAATTTGTATCTTCTTTCACACAGAAATCTGCATCTAGCTTCTGGGCTGTCAGGGTGGGGCTCAGAGTGTTCATTTCGGGCCATTAGCCTCTGGATTGTTTTGTGTATGTTGCACATATTGATGGTTGGCACCTACAGATCCCTTGGCCTGCTAACTAACCAGCAATCTATTCCGCAGCGTTTATAGCTGTCTTCCATATTCTATACAGTGGTTTTTAGTAACCATTCATGGTTGCAAAATCCTAAATAAACTAACTAAACATTTCTACCTGGCATAGTTGGAAGAGATTGTCAGTCTCATGGATTGCTTTAAAGAAAACTGGCAAAGCTAGTTCTCCAAAAGCAATCTCAAATCAGTTTGTTAAGCAAACCATGATTCTGATCTACTCCTTTTGTATGTCAACCTGTTCTGGAATGGCTTAATCATCTAAGGCATATTTCTAACATATTGACAACTTGCTTTCTTTATCCCCTGATAGCTTCAATTAATCTACTTGTTATGGCTGCATAACATATGCAGCAATATACTAGTGATACCATGATTATTATAATTTATAAAAACATTCTATATCTTATTAAAGATTGCATAAAGTTAGAGTTGCCTGCAACAGTTACATTCTGGTACTCAACTAGCAAGCAACTCCTTTGGAGGGGGTATTTGTTACTATGGAAATTCAGATACTTTTCTCTGCTTGTGTGCTGATGGTTAAACCCATGGCTGTTTTGTGAATGCTGACAAAAGGAATGAGATGCCAAGGTCAGAAAGAAAGGCTTTTATTGTTTATGACAATAGCAGGAATCAAAGTATTAGCTCCAGTCCCCACAAGGCAACCCCATGTGCAGGGGACAACATTTGTATCTGAAGTGGATTGTCTTATAGGAGCGGAATATGAGCTAAGAAAGCCTGGATCATGGTTAGGAAATGGGCAGAATTACTCCTGGCACTTTCTACAGAGAAAGCACTTTATTTATCCAAGAATGTTTGCTAGAAAAACCTGCTAAAAGAAGTAACTCAGAACAAAGACAACTAGTAACTGAACTGATGCAAAAATTCAAGAGATTTATTCTTTTTTTTTTTCATGAAAATGATCCTACTCCTGTTTACGCAAATGCTTCTGCTGAATTTTCCTGTGGCTATGAGGTGTCTGTTGCTACGCTGATTCGTCAGAACCCCACAGAGGCTATAAACAAATCTATCCAATGGATTGCAGAAGTAGGAAAGATGTTAATGGGATACCAAGTGGCATTCCTATTGTGGGAGTTTGCCTGCCTTTGAAAAGGCTCCAGTCAGCAAGACTAACCATCACAGTGACTTGTAGCATCAAGAAGGGCCAGGTTCGTAGGCTTTTTACTCACGCAACACTTCCCAACTAGAAGCGTCTCCTTTGGAACTCAAGGAATTGGGAAACATAGGCCTATGATCTTCCCAAAAACAGTGTGATGTATTAACCAATGGACTTCATCCACAAAGTAACATGTGATCTCTCGTGAGACAGCATTCACCGAATCCACACATTCCCTTCCGACTCCACCATTCTGGGTAACAGGGTAACTTGTGTATCTGGACCATGAAATACTACAGAATTCTGAGTCTTTCTTTTCTAGAAAGTTCCTCAGTGTATTTATTAAGTGTGTATGGTCTCAATCTCCAAATCAGAGTGAGGAAGTTAAAACCGGGGGTGTGGCGGTGGCAGGAACTGGGAGGAGTGATCACATTGAAAATGCCAGGTGATCTTCATGAAAAATACAAGATCAATAGCCCTTTCAGTACTGTTTTTGTTATATTTCATGGATTTTGACATTTTTATTTCCATTTCTTCGATAAAGTTTTTCTTCCTATTGATTTCTTCACTGACTCATGTGTCATATAGTAGCATTGTTTGCTTCAATAATTTTTTAAATATGTACTTTATTTAATTATTATTGGAAAGTCAGATTTACAGAAACAAGGAGACACAGAGAGAAAGATCTTCAATCTGCTGATTCACTCCCGAAGTGGCTGCAATGGCCAAAGCTCAGTTGAACCAAACCCAGGAACCATGAGTCTTCTGGGGCTTCCTCTTGGGTGCAGGGTCTTAAGGCTTTGGGGTATTCTATGCTGCCTTCCCTTGCCACAAGCATGGAGCTGAATTAATGCCCACATGGGATCCTGGCAAGTGCAAGGCGAGAACTTCAGCCACTAGGCTACTGTGCTGAGCCCTCGGGAAGGTTTTTTCATTTCTTTAATAACATATTTGTCATTCAGTAGCATTTATTTAACTTCATGTTGTTGTAAATTTTCCTTTTTTCTTCTTGTTGTTGATTTTCTTTTATGGCTTTTCATTTAAGAAAATATTTGGTAACTGTGTAATAGAGACTGTCATATCCAGATGTGAACATACAATGTAGTATGAATCTCTATCCCTGATATCGAAGATGGACTCCCAATGAAAGTGTTCAATATATCTTGACAATAGGATGCTGGACTTTCTGCCCTTGTCCATACCTATAATGTCAGGATACTCTTTTTTTTTTTTTAAAGATTTATTCATTTTATTACAGCCAGATATACACAGAGGAGGAGAGACAGAGAGGAAGATCTTCCATCCGATGATTCACTCCCCAAGTGAGCCGCAACGGGCCGATGCGCGCCAATCCGAAGCCAGGAACCTGGAACCTCTTCCAGGTCTCCCACACGGGTGCAGGGTCCCAAAGCTTTGGGCCGTCCTGGACTGCTTTCCCAGGCCACAAGCAGGGAGCTGGATGGGAAGTAGAGCTGCTGGGATTAGAACTGGCGCCCATATGGGATCCCGGGGCTTTCAAGGCGAGGACTTTAGCCACTAGGCCATGCCACCGGGCCCAGGATACTCATAAATAGTGGAATCACGGTCTTATGCTTGTTTAAGGAATATATTTGTGTAATGATATAGGAGAAGTCAGTATGGATGTGGGGCATAGGTAAGGAGATAGGGAAAACCCATGGCCTATGGAACAGTATCATAAAATAGAAAATAATGACTTTTGAAGTCACTGTGGCAAGAGGCTTTGCAATAATACAGCAGAAAGCAGAGTGCCTTTCCTTTCAGTTTTCACTCGCTCAACCAACTTTCTCATATGTTTAGCTTGCCCTAATTTCCTGTATTAATCAATCAGTTAGCTAATCATTCATGACATGGTTTATTTAAGCCTTGCAAATCATGTAAGTTAAACAGTTTAAGTTATGTTACTTCCCAGCTATGACTGCCAAGTTTTTGTCTTCTTGCTAAAGACCTGAGATAGATCTTTTGATCTGGTGTGCCTAATGTCTCAGGCTGAAGAAAATACCCCATATTTATGTATTTATTTATTTGGTTAGTTATTTAGCTCACCCAATTTCAACATAAGAGTTAAATGAGTTTTGTAAGATTCTGGAGATGACTGCAGGGACATCTCTCAAATCTTTAATGTCAGTTTTTCGTTGTGCAATGAACCATCTCCCTTGGCATTATAAACCCAATCCAAGGCATTTGATGACTGATTTATGGTTTCCCAGTAGAAACTTCCATGACAGACACAAAGCTATGCTATAACGTTAGAACTCACTGTGTAAATGCATTGGCCTTATCTGTCAGCTTTGAATGGGCCTAAGGAGGCGAAGATGCAGCAGACGGTCTGAGAGACAGTTGTATTTTTCCATTCTTCCTTACATACAGGTGCACCTGACTTTGTCACCTTCCAAGGTTGCTGAACAACATTCTAACAAGCCAACTCATTTTTGCTCTTAGCATTAATGAAGTTTCCCTGTTCCAGGCTCATACCAGACACATGTCTTCTATGACTATTGTCACAGAAAATGGAACCCTTTTCCACTCACATGAATATTCAAATCAGCTGTTGCATTATTGGAAGTTTGAAGCTGATAACAGGATTGGACACAAATGCTTCCTGCTCAAATCAAGGCACAATTCACTCAACTCTATTTTAAACACTCCCCAACTGTTTCATACTAAAGGATAATAACATGGAAGTACATACATTGCTCCATTATCATATGATTTAGTCAGCATAGTTATTATTGGAATGAATGAATTTCCTGCAAACTTGTTAATTGGTCTATGAGATCCTCTTCATCTCTTTTCCATAAAGTCATGTGTCTGTAAAAAATCTAGTATTTTCTATCTTGGGTAAAGATAAGAGTGCAAGTGTGATACAGGCAGAGATAAGTAAGCCAGAGAAGTCACAACAGAGCACAGAACACTTATGTCCACTTTGCACAGCTGAAATACTACCTTATTTGGGACATAGAAGCGTGGCTGAAATTCATTAAGTTTCCGATAGAAATTTAAAGCTTCTTTTTTTAAGTTGAGACATCAGATTTGAAAATACGTTGTTTTCTTGGTATATTATTTTTCAAGGTAATATAGAAAAAAATCCAAGATTGGCAAATAGAGAGATGGCCGAATGTTCTGCAATTTTCATCACCACTCTACTCTCAGCATTACTTTTGAATTCCTTCTATTTTGTGTATGACCATTAAAAAGGCTGGTAGTCCCTCATGCTGAAACCTATGGCTGGAATGCTAGACCAATGGTTTTATTTCATGCTGAGGGGTAATTTGTTAGTTAAAGCACACAAGCGTATTTCAGGATAGAAAACTGCCCTACATTCTTTTCAGCATGTTTTGGCATTCCTCTGGAGAGAGAGGAAATAAAATAGAATAGAGTTGAATAGACCTCCTTTCATACTTCAGCATGAAAAGAAATGCAGCTAATATTCATGGAAAGAAATCCCCAGGTTTTCTGAGTATTCTATTCATAATTAACTTCATTATATAAATCAGACTACCTATAGAAAGATTCATCAAGGCAAAAGAAGAAACATTTTTAAAAATAAAAAACTTGCTGGGAAAAATTAACCCCCTCAAGTCTCGAAAACTATTTGTTCAGAACCTAGGAATGATCTAGAGAAAGAGTTGAATCACGTGTCATCCTTTGATGTGGAGTGGTTCCCTGTGTCTTATGCAGTGCTATAAAGTAATGCTTCAGGAAACAAGTGCTTTAGTCAATTTAGGTTTTTCATGTGATCTCCTGTGCTTTTTTTCTCTGGCAAAATGAAGGTGTGTTAGGGCCAAACACCCACTGAAAACCTGCTGATTTTAGTATGACCATGGAGTTGCTGACAAGTATTGGCATTGTATTTTAATTTCATGTTCTATTAAATGGAAAAAAAGTCTATCTGAAATGATAGTTCTTACTGTAAAGACACTTTCTAGATTTCCTAAGTACTGGGATGTACAGAGGCCAGGAACGGAGCTTGTAGCGCACGGGCAATGATTGCCCTAGCAGCCTGTGTGACCTCACAGTGCCCTGTATTCTCCCGTGGCTCTGTGCAGTGGATTATGGGAAATCCAAGTTTTTACCTACAAGAAACATAAGACCTATGCTCACTTTTTTTCTGATAAGTGGTAATACTTTATTGTCTATGATTCTATAAAAAAAAATAGTGCTCGAAGAATCAAAGACAAAATAATTCGCACTCTGTAAAGCCAAGCACCAAAATGGCTAATGCATGTGCATCGAACTGAACAGATTGTTCATCATCAGAAGATGTACTTGAAAAATCGCTGAAAAAATTCTTTAACAATTATTTGCCACATTCACTGATATGCATTAAAGTCTTACATTATAAATACTTTCAATAAAGCCAAGAGGAAATAAAATCCAGAATTCTTAGATAAAAACTATAACTTTTCGCTTTTCATTTGAATAGATATCTAGGAAAGCAGTTGGCATGCTGGACATCTTAGCAAACATAAAAGCAAGCAAGTCTCTATATATAGTATCCCCAATACAATTATTAGCCAGTGAAATGGGAGGCAAATTGCATAAAACAGATTTATGATGTGATTGATATGAGGTATGTACATGAGAAAGAGTTTTAATTGAAAAATAAAAACAATCAGAAATTAAATTTGTTAGGTAAAAATTCAGGTTTTCATATGGCAGTTAAGTTTGACCTGAACTGTAAGAATTCTTAGGATAGGGTCCAGTGATGTGGCCTAGTGGCTAAAGTCCTCGCCTTGAACACCCCGGGATCCCATATGGGCGCCGGGCCGGTTCTAATCCCGGCAGCTCCACTTCCCATCCAGTTCCCTGCTTGTGGCCTGGGAAAGCAGTCAAGGATGGCCCAAGGCTTTGGGACCCTGCACCCATGTGGGAGACCCGGAAGAGGTTCCTGGTTCCCGGCTTCGGATTGGCCGTTGCGGCTCACTTGGGGAGTGAATCATCAGACGAAGATCTTCCTCTCTGTCTCTCCTCCTCTCTGTATATCTGACTTTGTAATAAGATAAATAAATCTTTTAAAAAAAAAGAATTATTAGGATAGGGGTCAACATTGTGGCATAGTAGGTAAAGTCACCTCTTGAAAGTCTAGCACCCAAATGGGTGGCATCTCACGCCCTGTCTGCTCCACTTCCACTTCAACTCCCTAACAATGTCCTGGGACAAGCAGGGGAAGATGGAGCACACGCTTGGACCCCTGCAAACAACGTGGGAGACCCAGAAGAATCTCTGGACTCCTACCATCACTATTTCCTGGCCTGGCCCCAGCCATTACAGTCATTTGGAGAGTGAATAAGTGGATGAAAGATTCTGTCTGTCTTTTTCCCTTTAATTCTGATGTTCAAATAAATAAATATTTTAAATATAAAAAAGCATAAGAAAGTGGGATATAGCCAAGTGTGGTCAAGACGTTGAAGCATTCAGAACAGCAGGGTGAATAAGAGTAAGTAGCTATGCTGAACCAAACAGAAGTGGAACTATACACACCACATGCTTAGATTACATTTATATAAAATGTTAGGGTATGTAATGTAATCCAACATGACAGAGAAAAGAGCAATAAAAATAAAGCCAGAAGAATCCCAGTCCAAACATCAACACATGCCACAGGCCAGTGGTAATCAAACAGTCTGGTACTAGTACAGAAACGGGATCAATGGAACAGAATACAAAATCAGCTCTAAATGTATCAAGGACCTGAATATGCACCAAAACAATCATCAAACTGTAAGAGTAGAAAATAAGAAGGAGTCTCCAAGATATAGGAACTGGGGAAGGCTTCTTAGAAAAGTCATCAAAGGCACACGCAATCAAAGCCAAGATAAACAAATGGGACTCCACCCAGCAGAGAAGCTTCTTTACAAAAAAGGAGAACAGCAAAGTGAGGAAGCAACCAAAGGAGTCGGAGACAATCTTGACACATTACACAACCAGGAATTGACAAAGAGCTTCAGTAATGCAACGACACCAAAACAAACAACCCTGTGAAGAAATGGGTGAAGGAAATGAACACTTTTTAAAAGAACAAATTCAAATGTCTAATACACGTATCGGCAGAGTGGATCTTGAAAGCAGAATGTGAACAAGTGGACTTCCATGCTGGTGGAGGAGGATTTTCCTCAGAGCATATTCAAGCACTAAGACAAACTAGAACCACACATCATATGTACTAAAGTAATACTACTTCACTAACTCTACAACAAGTCTACCATTATTAAAGTAAAACTATTTAATAATATTATAATCAATAATCGATCTCTAGCAAAACTGTCCTTGAAAAATTAAGGAGGAGTAAGGACTGTCTCATAGAAAATACAAAGCGGCTAAACACTACACCTGTTTTGCAAGAACTGCTAATGGGAGTTTTCAAGTTTAATGGAAAAAAAGAAACACGAAAATGTATGACATTGTTTTTTTATTTTTCTTGCAAATGTATGACATTCTTAAAGATGAGTAAATACTCAATTCAAAATACTTTATATAATGAAAGTATAAACAAAGGATCATAAAAATCCCACAGAAAAACATTATTCTGAAAAGAATATGAATGCATTGTTAAATTCTGCACCAAAATAAACTTACCATTTACTTACACTTTACTCAAGCATATTGAGTACCCTCAAAAATAACATCCAACTGCAGTGTGAAAGTTAAAAAAAGAAAATTATTTAAACATTGATAGCTTAAGAACATTAATTTTATGTGTTAATTTGACATGGTGAGAATTATGCAAAGAACTTGAAAGGAATATTTCTGAAAGATATTAGGATAGACTACGGAATGGTTTTATAGATTTTATTTTTCTTTTTTAATCTTATTTATATTATTATTATTAGTAGTAGTAGTAGTATCATTTTATGATACAGTTCCATAGGCCCCTGGATTTCCGTTATCCCCTCCTCAGTTCCCTCACCCCCACCACCGAGTTCCCCTATATCATTACTAAGGTATAGTTCTTTATATACAGTCATATCTCCATTATTGTGGGCATGGACAATGGCAGAAAGTCCATCACCCTATTGTCATATAGTAAGCCGTTTCATTGGAAGTCCATCTTTAGCCTGGAAGTAGAGATGCATAGTGTATTGTATCCTCACATCTAGATATGTTAGTCTCCATTTCACAGTTACTCTACATCCCTTAAATGAAAAGCCACAATGCAAAAGCAACAGTATGAAGAGAAATAGAAATTTACAATGCCATAAAGCTAAATAACATGCTACTGAATGACTAATGTGTCACTGAAGAAATGAGAAAGACAATCAAGAACCTTCCAGAAGAAAATGATGCTACTATATGATCTATGTTATATATATCTCACATATCTCATGGATTCTGATTTTTGGGCTATGGTTAGTTTGATCTCTTCAAAACACTCTCTTCTGATTAAATTCTTCAATGACTCATGGCTTATAAGGTAGATTTTATTTTTTAAACAAACAGCAAAAAATAACTAAATGTTCTATAAAATAGTGATTTGATTTGATACACCTAGTCTGAAAGTCAATGGACAGTAAAACTTGTATGCAAATAGATACCAAAAGTTAACCTTGGTGCACACATGTATATCAGACATAATCACTAATAGAGAACCGTGGTGGCTATATGGAGATGAGACAGAAGACTGTTGTTAAAGACTTTCAGAAGTGATAAGGAGGCCAAACCATAAGGATCTTTTCACAAAGGTTATATGATGATCACAACTGTGTTTTCGTGTAATTCCAAAACAAAGCAATATTTGGAACAAATGCTAACAGAACTCAAGGGAGAAATGTCTGTCACTACAATGCTAGTATGGAACTTGGTGCCTCAGTTTCAGCAATGTATGTATCATGCAGACCAAAATCCTGAGTAATGGACAGTAGACCAAGCAATGCTGTAGATGAAAAGGAACGAACAAGAGAGAAGTCTTCTTTATTAAAGCCAGTGGAAACTATGCATATAAAAATGTCATTAGTGATAGCTCAATTGACTACAGTTCCAACTGTAAGTAGTGGGAACCTATGTGAGCGCTGATTCATATCCTAGCTGCTCCACTTTTCAATCCCACTCCATACTTATGCCCGGGGAAGTTAGCAGTGGGTGGCCAAAGTCCTTGGGTCTCTGCACCCAGGTGGGAGACATGGAAGCAGTCCTTGGGTCTCTGCGCCCAGGTGGGCGACGTGAAAGCAGTCCTTGGGTCTCTGCACCCAGGTGGGCGACGTGGAAGCAGTCCTGGTTCCCGGTTTCAGACCTTGCCAGCTGTGACGCTTGTAGCCATTAGAGGAGTGAACCAGTGGGTGGAAAATCTTTCTGTCTGTGTCCTCTCCTGTCTTTGAATCAGCCTTGCCAACAAAGATGAGTACTATTAAACATTAAATGAAATAATTTTTGCACAAAAAATAATGTCAACTTGCTATAATATGTCTGAAGTGAACCTAGTCTGAGATATTAGAAACTACAAGACAGTCCCTGGGCTGTGGCCTAGCGATTAAAGCCCTTGCTTTGATCGCAGCAGGATACCATATGGATGCCAGTTCTAATCCCGGCTGTTCGCTTCCCATCCAGCTCTCGGCCTATGGCCTAGGAAAGAAGTTGAGGTTGACCCAAAGCCTTGGGACCCAGCACACATGTGGAAGATCCGGGAAAGGCTCTGGGCCCCTGGCTTCGGATTGGTTCAGCTCCAGCAATTGTGGCAGTTTGGGGAGTGAATCATCTGATGAAAGATCTTCCTCTGTGTCTCTCCTCACCTCTGTATATCAGACTTTGCAATAAAAATAAATCTTCAAAAAGAAAAGAAAGTACAAGATGCAGTTCAAAAAGCAAAAGCCTGTATTATGTCATCAGGAACACATACAGATTACTCCTTTCATTTCTTTTGTCAATAAAAGGCAATTTTGTGACGGTGTTGATAGTCCTGCATTAAGGATCCACCTTACAGTGCTTTTGGTTTCTCCTGATTTCCTTTTGAATTCAAATATTAGCAAATCTTTAAATCACACCCATTATTCCGTATTATAAAATTAATTATAGGAGCACTGACATACTAGCCTTTTCAATTGCTTGTGAATGGACTGCATTTAGGCTGATATTATCACTCAGAGAAGTCTTAAACTTGCTTGCACTTTTGTTGTGAAATAAAGGTGTTTTTAAACTTCATCATTCATTCCATTTTCCAATGAACTTTTTTAAAGTTCCCTTGTATGTAGAACAATCCAGCAAACAGAAACTGAATCAGTAACTTCTAGAACACTTCAGATTAGGTTACACGTTAGTCCACAAAGCAAGTCTTAGCAAATATAAAAATATTTTTAAAATATCAAGTATAGTGACAGTAATGGTCTATTGACATGGAAATTATTAACTATGGAAGATTAGAAAATTCACAAACACATAAAAACTAAATAAAATACTCTTGAATAATGGCAGAAAGAACAGACACAGACTTTAAAAAAAAATCTTGAGACAAACGATAACAAGAGTATAATAAAAAGTGTAATGGCCAAAGTAGTTCAAAGAATTCTATAGCTATAGGCACAGAAATAATAATAGAAAAAAAACTTGAACAAGCTCATATTAAAAAACAAGGAAAGAGGAAAGAAGACAGTACGTCAGATGTCAGCAGAAGGAAGTGAAGAAGGAAGACTGAGTAGAAACCAATTCAACAGAGACCAACAGACACAGAACAGCGCAGGCACGATGTTCAAGTCAGCCAGGAGTGCTTAGAACAGACACAAAACAGAGCAAACAAAAAGAGAACACACTGTGGGCGTGCATAAAAGGAAAAATCTACAATGCAAACATTTAACAGAAAGAAGAAAGAACTTACATGGAGTGATACTTGAAAACTCTTTTCTGCTAGGAGGTTATTACCTAAACATATAGAGAATTCATAGAACTTGATAGAAAAAAACAACTAAAAAATACATAAATTTAAATATGAGCAAAGAGAATACATGTTTTCTAAATAAATAAATGATCCACAGATATGTAGGAAAGTTGTCAGTATTAGTCAGATACAGGGAAATGTACATGGTATACTTAATATACACATATATAACAGATTCATGTAGAGATTGATTTAATATGTTTAAATACAAGTATTCATTCTTGTAAGATACCATCATATTCTTCATTAGAAAAACCCTACATCTCAAAATAATATGGGTATACGTGTTTTTACTGGAATAAAATGGACAGAGAAATCTCACTTATTACTAAAGTGTAAGAAAGTTTGCCTCCAAGAAGCAGAGAATACCTTGGCAGTTGGCAGAAGACAGGGAATGTTCACTCTGGACGACGCTGGTGAAAGGATTCAGAACACAAGTTACATACATCGGGGACCTAACATCTGACTACAATCACTTCAGTTAGTATTATTTTACTTTATATATGCACGTTTTCTGAGGAAGTAGAGCTTAACTATTCTCAATGCAAATACAGAGTGAGAGAATAAAGAAACTGTAGCCATATAGAATGATGAAAACACTAACTTTGTTTATTGTGACAATCACTTTACTCTGGATACATATTGTGCATAAAACATTGCATTATATTGCTTAAATATACCAATTTCAAATGTTTCAGCTTGGCCCCAGATGCCTGTGAAAGTTCAAAAATGAATGCATTCTACATATACATGAGACATGATATAAAGGTTCAAATTAATACATATACAAATTGTATTTAAAATGAACATTCTCTGTTAAAATTGTCTTTACATTTGAAAAATAAATAGATAAGCAAGCAGAAAAATTACAAAAGATTTGGTAAAAAAAATGGACACACAACTCCACCAGTGTTTTTTTTTAATTATATAATTTTAAAATACATACTTATTTATCTGAGAAGCCAAGTAACAGAGAGGTGGGGGAAGAGTAGAGGGTGAGTTTTCTTTCTTGCACCTGATGGCTCACTGCCCAGCTAGACTCAGATCAGGAGTCAGGAATTGCATCCTGCCAGCCCACTGAGCAGGCAGAGGCTCCAGTACTCAGGCTCCCTTCTGCTGCCTTCTCAGTAGGTTTGCAGGTGGTTGGATTGGAGACAAAATAGTGAAGACTTGTATCAACACAGTGCTGTGCAGTGTTGGCACTGCATGCCGTGGGCTACAATGCCATCCATGTAACTGTGACATTGATAGAAAGGACAGGTTAACTGAAAGAAGACGATCTAACTTTTTTCAGTTATTTTTAATGGAAAGTCAGATACACAGAGAGGATGAGAAACAGAGCGGAAGATCTTCCGTATGTTGGTCAACTCCCCACATGGCCTTAAGGATCAGGGCTGAGCTGATCCAAAGAGAGAGCCAGGAGCTTTCTCAGGGTCTCCTACATGGGTGCAGTGTCCCAAAGCTTTGGGTGGTCCTTGACAACATTCCCAGGTCACAAGCAGGGAGCTAGATGGGAAGCAGGACCACTGGGATTAGAGTCATCCCTCATATGGAATCACTGTGTGTGCAAGGCAAGGACTCAAGCTACTAGACTATGTTGCTAGACCAGAATCTAATTTTATATGGGAAACTTGGCACATGTATGAATGAAGGGAAAGAGAGCAGAGCTTATTTTCTTCAAATCATGTACAACTACATCCAATAACCATATAACATAGTAAAAATTCAGGTATAAATAGGTGGTAACTCTACAGCCTGGTCTCCTCTCAGAATTCTGAACCGCTGATTAGAGAATTTTTCCCCACTGCAGCTCAGTGATTTTACACATGGCATCCAACAGGGGGTGCTACACTTACGTGTCTTATGTTTAGACTACACTGAATTTATTTCAAACAATTAGATATTTCTGCTGAGTCACACAAGGTGATTGTTACTCAGATAGAATAAAATGAGAAGCAGTAATATTTGACTGAATGTGATGTATGCATGAAACTTTTCTTCATTCTCAATTCTTTCATTGCAGGGACCTCCAAAGATCCATGAAAAATACACTTTATGAAACGAAACAAACAAACCAAAAATCTACATGAATTTCCAAAGTTTTGCATCAAAATAAATTCACATTTAATACTGTTCCTCTGTGAACTTTTAAAAAGCCGCATACTTCTAGAAAATTGAGTTGAATTTACTCCTGGTAAAAATGGATAGATGGCAGGAAAATTTGTAAGTTGCGATCTGGTTTGGTTAAGTATATGTCAGGTTTTATTTCCGTTCCTTCCCCAAAAGTTTCAAATATTAGTTTAAGATCTCTGCAGCTAGTCTGATGATAAGCATGCTTACTTAGGATGGACTATTTTCATATCTGTGGGGAAAATATTGATCACAAACCCTCATGGATGTAGGTATTATAAGGATAAAATCAGCTAATATAAGTGAAACAAATAACTGTGTTTCTAAATGATTAGAATTAAGTGCACTCTGCCAATATCAGCTCTATTGACTAGTTGGAAAATAAGACACTCAGCAAAATAACGTTTTGTTTCATAAGCAAATTTTGAGTGTATGTATGTTTGAATGAGAGAGACAGACACATAGAATTGGACTTCCAATGGTAAAAATACATGATGATCATTTTACAAATTAAAGTCAGAAAAGTTTTAGGTTTATAGCAATGGTCTGGCCAGGATAAAAAAAAAAAAAAATAGGTAGGATTTACCTGAAATTTAAAGGACGGGTAAAATTTCAAGAATTTTACAAATAAAAGAGTAGGAATGGTTTAATTGCAACACGAACAGTAAGAAATGTAAGAGAAAATTCATTGGGAAGCAAAGGAAAGAGTCTGGTATCGAATGAAGGAGATCTGCACAAAACAGCATCATCAACATTTTTGAACAAGAGAATCGTGATGAACTTACTCTTACTAGTATACTCTGAACAGGCAAAATGTAAAAACAACAGCAACAACAAAACCATGGTTAAGAATTCAACATATCGGGCCTGGTGGCGTGGCCCAGTGGCTGAAAGTCCTCGCCTTGAAAGCCCCGGGATCCCATATGGGCGCCGGTTCTAATCCCGGCAGCTCCACTTCCCATCCAGCTCCCTGCTTGTGGCCTGGGAAAGCAGTTGAGGATGGCCTAATGCCTTGGGACCCTGCACCCGTGTGGGAGACCCGGAAGAAGTTCCTGGTTCCTGGCTTCGAATCAGCACAGCACCAGCTGCTGCGCTCACTTGGGGAGTGAATCATCGGATGGAAGATCTTCCTCTCTGTCTCTCCTCCTCTCTGTATATCTGACTTTGTAACAAAAATAAATAAATCTTTAAAAATAAGAATTCAACGTATTATGTAAAACCTCATCAGTGAAGAACAAAATAAGATCTCAAAAGTAGCATGAAGAGCAAAAAAGGAAAATGAAGAAGTTATCATTTTGCACAGTCAAGGTTAAAATTTGTATAACTTATTTTTTTTGAAGATTCATTTATCTTTATTGAAAAGTTAGATTTACAGAGAGGAAGAATGACAGAGAGGAAGATCTTCTGTCCAATGATTCACTCCCCAAGGGACTGCAATGGCCAGAAACAAGCTGATCCAAAGTCAGAAGCCGGGAACTTCTTCCATGTCTCCAACATGTGTACAGGGCCCCAAGGCTTTTAACCACCCTCTACTGCTTTCTCAGGTCACCAGGGGGGAGTTGGATGGGAAGTGGTACATTGGGATTAGAACAGGCACCCATATTGGATCCCCACACATTCAAGGCAAGGACTATAGCCGCACGACCACTGAGCAGGAGCAACAAATTTTATCTTATGCAGCCTATGTTAAGCTTTAATTCCAGCATTCTCACTTCAGAATCAGTTGTTATCTGGCAAAACTTTTACAGTAATATCTTCAGTACTTTTTCAATGACTGAACGGAATTCAATGTGTGAGTTGTTACCCCAGCTTAATGCACAGAAATTTTTGTGTCTATTTTTCTGTTTTTACATCATTTAAATTTTTGCCTTCTGTTGAAATGTTTTCCTTTATTGCAAACCCCTTGTTAATTCTCCCTATCCTTGGAAATTAATGGTCAATGTCAATATTAGGTAAAGTTAATGATCTAGCTTTTTCCCTTTTTCCCACATCAAAAAAAAAAAAAATGAAAATAGTGAACATTGGCATGAACTTGTGCACCGATCTAATCACACCCACAGAACAGGATAAGTCTGGAGCAGAAAACAATTGTGTCTACCTGCCATGACCATCTATCATCATTTTTTTCCCAAAATTCTTGATACTGACAATTTTTGCCTGCTAGATGAGTGAAAGATGTGCTGCTTGTTAGCATACGCATGTTGTTGAAATGTTCGTAAGGTGTTTTTCTTTTTTTTGGCAGACATGAAAGGTGAAATCATAGTTCAGAGTCCCCCCTCCAGCAGAGAAAAGAAAATAGTCTTTGCTTCATTGAAGAGAAAGCAGTAAGAGGGTCACGGGGAGAGGATGACCCAGGAGGTTCCTTGGCCCTACTCTGTCTGGACTCACACAGCCCATTCTTCCAAAGATCTGCTAATGAGTGTTGCCCAGTGGTGATTTCCTTCATTTTAGTGCCAACATCGTATGAAATAACGTCAATTCAATATGTATTAATGTTTAAGTTATGTTGAAGCTATGCCCCATTGTAGAAACATTTGGATATTTCTGCAGTGTTACCGACTCTCTCTCTCCATCTCTCTCTCACACACACACACAAACTAAAGTATTCACGGGGTGCTCTGATATAGAGAATATGTTATTGCAAACATTAAAGAAAAAAGAAGTAAATGAAGGATGTCTGAGGAGAAGAGAAGGGGAAGAATGATTATCATAGAGTTATACCTATGAAATATGCAAAATATGTGATGAAAGAAATTAGATCTAAGATTATTCTCTGGGCAGGATTAAGGATGCCATTGCATGAAAAGCATGTTTTTCTATAATGATTTACATTAACTTTATTATTAAAAATGTATAAATATTCATCTTTTTTAAAGATTTATTTTTATTGGAATGGCGGATATACAGAGAGGAGGAGAGGCTGAGAGGAAGATCTTCCATCTGATGGTTCACTCTCCAAGCAGCAGCAACAGCTGGAACAGAGCCAATATGAAGCCAGGAGCCAGGAGATTCTTTCAGGTTTACCACGCTGATGCAGGGTCCCAAAGCTTAGGGCCATCCTGGACTGCATTCCCAGGCCATCCTGGACTGCATTCCCAGGCCACAGGCAAGGAACTGGACTGGAAGCGGGGCTGCCAGTTTAGAACCAGTGCCCATATGGGATCCTGCTGGCGCTTTCAAGGCGAGGACCTTACCCACTATGCTATCGCCCCAGGCCCTAAATCTTCATCTTGTTACAAAAAGGAGACATTATCTGTGTTGTAATTGTTCCATAAAATCATATCAATCATGACTTGATCATAACCAGTGTGTAACCAACGTTGGTGAATATAGTGATTAAATAATGTCAGCAACACCATGATATTTAATATCATCTTGTATACTGGAAAGTGTTTTTGGAGGGCTAAAAGACTTTTTTCAAATGTTTGTGTCTGTGTATGTCTATTTTGATGTATGTGTATTAGAGATGTCAAATTTACTATTAGAATTGTAAAGAAAAAGCAACACCATACAGGTAGGCACCACAGCACACCATCACAGAAGAGGCACTAAATGGGCACTAACTCCCGAGGACTCATTCCATGGAGAAACATTCCTGGAGATGTAGGATGGATACAAAGAAACACATACCTTACCCAGAAAGGTACAGTGAAATGCTGATGATGTAGGGCTTGCACTCCAGCTCATGGTAGAGGAAAGCAGACATAACGAGCTTCGGCACATAAACCTGATAAGCATTAAGCTAAGCATGGCTGTACCTATTACTACTGCTATTGAGTGATGCATCTAGGATTTTGCAAGAAGACTCTAGAAGCTGTACAGAAACAAAACCAGGTAATAAAGTCCCTTGGGAGAGAGGAGATGGAGTGAGTGGAACTCTTCAAACAGATCAGACATGAATTACTAAAGCAAAGAACATACTGCATTATATTTATTGCTCTACATCTGATAGTAAATTTGTTGTACATTGCCTCATATTAAAACTATAATCTATATCAAAAATTCTCCTCAAGACAGATGGACAGTCAACATGTGTGGGAGTATCCATTGAACACAAAGCAAACGTGCTGTGATACAAATTGAATTTTGATCCAAAGGTATTGAAATTTGCCCACCAGCTAGCTGAAATTCCCATCCAAAGAGCTACTGCAGGGCTGGTATGGAAGTCTTCACTACAGTCCTCACCTTGCATGTGCTGGGATCCCATTTGGGCACCGGTTTGTATCGTGGCATCTTCACTTTCTTCTAGTTCCCATCCTATGGCCTGGGAAAGCATTTGAGGATCATCCTGATTCTTGGGACACTGCACCTGCATGGGAAAACAGAAAGGATTCCCTGGCTCTTGGATTAGGATCGGCTCCTCTCTGGCCATTGACACCACGTGGGGAGTGAACCAGAGGATGGAATATCACTCTGTTTCTCCTTCTCCCTGTAAAGCTGACTTTGCAATAAAAATTAATAAATCTTTAAAACAAAACTACTCTTGCTGCTAGTTATATCAGTATGAAAAAATGGAGAAGGGTAATTGCAGTAAATCATATCATAGAAAAATATTTAACAGAATTCAAGTCCTCAAATATGTTTCAATGTACTCAAAAACAGGAAAAGTGCATGTGTATGCTGATGTCATCACTCAACTGATCAGTAAACTGTAAGATGATTTAGAAACTCCCTTTTTGAAGCTGATGTCGGAACCAATGCAGGACAGAACAAACCTGCATCTGAATCTTTGCATTATCTACATTACAGGAAGTATAGATTTCAGTTGATAATCATGAGAAAGATAAGTCTATAGTAATTCTGAAAAATGGCTTGCTGTCCAACTTACTTTAAGGAGTTCTATGTGGGTTTTCATAGTGTCTCCTTGCATCCACAACATTAACAGAGCCCAACTTTGTTCTCCGTATTTAACATCTTAAAAAGTATGTTAGGCTGAGTGTTAAGTTAGTTTGCTTATTTACTGAAGTTGCTCAAGTGAGCAGAGATGATTTCAACAAAGATATTTTGATATGAAGTCAAATTATACCAGGATTCACAAACAAAGCAAATTATAGACATTTTGCATAGCATGCATCCTGAATATTTGTGTCGTTTTCAGGACTTTTCATTTGCCTGACAACACTCTTGGATGCAGGTGATTTAATATTAGCAGCACTCAAAGAAAAAACTGCAGTCTTTCAGAAAAAGAATATTTAATGTAATTTTGGAAAAGAAATCATACACAAATATTTTAAGCATGTTTAGGCAGAGATAATTTAACTGGAATAAAATCAAAGCTTTTGAAGTGTCTCTTGGGTTGGATCATTTCAGAAGAGATTCTTTAACATAAAGTCATATTGGATTCTCAAAACATTTAATCAATCAAAGGCATCATTAGGAACAGCCATTTTATGAGAACTAAGAGCCCAACTTCCTGGACTCTAATGACAAGTTCCCAGACAGTCCATGCAGCCAGCAGGAAGAGTCTGTTTGCAAATCCACCACCTCCAGGGATATATAAGGGCCCATCCAAGTGAGGGTCAGTACGAAAGTTGGTTTCATCTGTTCCCACAAGCCCAGCTTGCTCTCCAAAGCCTTCCTATGGCTTGCCAGAACTACTGCTCTGCAAACTGTGGTTCAGGGTCCCACAGGAACACCTGCCACATCCCTGCCTCACCATCTGTGACCCTCTGCTCTACCAATGGGAGCTGTGGAGATGTCTTCTACTTACCCAGCAGTGGTCAAGACCAGGCCTGGCTCTCTGACAACTGCCAAGAGACCTGCATGGAATCAACCAGCTGCCAGCCACTCAACTGTGTGCCCAGCAACTGTGCAACCTCTGGGGGCTCTTCCACCGTGTACTATGTGCCCAGACCTAGCCAAGGCACCAGTTTGGTTCCTGTATCTTCCATCATCTCCAGCTCCTGCCTGCCAGTCTCCTGTAAGCCTCTGAGTTATGTGCCCAGCAGCTGCCGTCCACAGAGCTCTCTGCTTACCAATTGCCAGCCCATAAGCTGTGGGCCCACTGTCTACCGCCCAGTGACCTTTCTGCCCACCAGCAGCCGACCTCAGGGCATCCTCACTTTTG
Source organism: Ochotona princeps (assembly GCF_030435755.1). Lineage (NCBI taxonomy): Eukaryota > Metazoa > Chordata > Mammalia > Lagomorpha > Ochotonidae > Ochotona > Ochotona princeps. Next base: position 37,135,383 of record NC_080834.1, read on the forward strand.
GATGCCAGCCAGGAGGTTCTGTGACCTGTGGTCCTCAAGTGGTGCATGTGGTATCCAGTAGCCCAAGGCCTCCACAGCCTCCATCCGGCGGTTGCCAACCTGTGACCCATGTGTGTGGCACTTTCCGTCCATCTTGCTCTGCTCAGGGATGCCAGTAGCTTTCTTGTTCCAGGCAATGAGAATGTTGGAGATGCACGATGAAAATTCCAATGGACTTTTTGCTGCTTCCTTGGTAGTGCCTGAATTTCAGTTGCCTGCTCTTCCTGTACCTGACCTAGACAGGAGCTGCTACTTCTATACTTTCATCTTTGCTTAGCATTAAAAAGGGAAAAGAAAAGAAAAAAGAAAAGTAATAAAGAAAACATCTGCAATGTTTCCAGTGTTGCCTTGATGTGGGAAGCATGTATTTGGTTCATGCTGTAATAAAAGTCAAAACTAAGCATCTGATTCACTGGTTTGTCTTTTATTTCTTCATTTCGACACAGAAATGATCAAACAAAACTTCTCACAAGTTTTCCCAAAAAAGATAGGTGTGATACCCAACCATATACTCTTACTGGGCATTAAGAGATTGTTTGATGTTATTATTCCTCAAGCTGCCTTATGCACCTCAGATCCCTTGCTCTGGAGAGCCCAAGAAATGCTGTTCGGCATGCATTTTACAAAGGTAATACTAGGAATAATGTCTCTCATCTCTCTCTTCCACTATAGTGCCCTTTTTCATCACAGATGTAGCCATAGTTTAGTACTTAAGTCTTCATTGACTTCCAATAATCTAGACCCCAAAGTAACAGCCCAACGCCTAGAGATGACACCTTTCTTCATAGTCTTCTAACTGCTCTGGCTACTTTCCCCTTTGTTGCATATTAGCTCTTCTCCCATGTCTCAATCCTAACACGTAGACCACCAAACACAGTTCTGACAATCATCCTACGTTTTGAAAATCTCATTAGCAAGATTAGACTCCCTGTGTTATCTTTCTACTTGCACTTCTTATTTTTTCCTCCTTTATATTTTGTTCTTATTATTTTCTATCATACAGTTTTATAGGTATAGTGATGCCATCCTTTGAATTTTCCTCCATTCCTTCCCATTCTTCCTTCATTATTCCAATTCCCCCCAAGATTTTTACAATATTCCTTTAGCAATAGGTTGAAAGTCTTACATTCTGCTATTTAGGTATATCATGTTATTGTACATAAACACAACTGTAGCAAATGTAGTATCAAACTTTCAAAGGTATATGCAACAGTTTCGTTGGAAGTCTTTCCTGTGCAAGTATTCACCAAGGAAAGAGTAGAAACATTAAAAAAAAATGAAAACTTGCTCATAAAAAAATTTAACTCCCTCAAGTCTTGAAAACTATTTCGTCAGAAACCAAGAATGCTCAAAATAAAGAGTTAAATCATTGACATGTCAGCCTTTGATGTGGAGACATTGGTGCTGTGTTCATTCTGTGCTATAAAATAATGTTTCAGAGGAAATTTATGCTTTAGCCAATTTAGATTCTTAATTTGACCCTGTGTACTTTTTTCTCTGCAAATGAAGGTGTCTAGGGCCAAACCATCATGTGAAAACCTGCTGATTTTAGTATAACTGCATATTTGTTGACAAGCTATTGCATTGCATTTTAATTTCATGTTCTATTAAATGGGGAAAAAGTCTATCTGAAATGATAGTTCTTACTGTAAAGACACTTTCTAGATTTCCTAAGTACTGGGATGTACGGAGGCCAGGAATGGAGCTTGTAGCGCACGGGCAATGATTGCCCTAGCAGCCTGTGTGACCTCACAGTGGCCTGTATTCTCCCGTGGCTGTGCAGTGGATTATGGGAAATCCAAGTTTTTACCTACAAGAAACATAAGACTTATGCTCACTTTTTTTTCTAGTAAGAGAGAATTAATTACGATCTTTGTTGCTGCCAAATAAAATGATCAAAGAATTAAAGACAAAATAATTTGTACTGTGGAAAACCAAGGGCTAAAAAGTTGAACCATGTGCATCCACATGAGCAGATTAACCATCATCAAAAGTACTTGGAAAGTTCCTAAAGAATTCTCTCTCACTTTTCTTCCTCCTTTTAAATTACCTATTTATTCTTCCTGTTTCTGGGAAAAGGGAGGAGATAAAGGAAGTTGCCACACCCAGCCTTCCAGTGCCCCAGTACCTAGGGATGGGGAATGGCCACAGAATATCCCCCAGGGTCCTGATATGTTGTAAATTTCAAGGATCATGCCAAGGTAGTTTTGATAGTTCCAAAATACTTCCAATGTACATTGGCTGACATAGTCCACCTTACATATTTGCTGTAATCTCCTGGCTGGGGTAGTTTTCCAATTTGCTCTATGCTCCTTCCTCTGCTGTGGTATCAGATGTCTTCTGTAGTTCCCAATGGGTGGAATATTCTCCATGTGCAACAGGTCCTGCTGTCCACTGTTCTGTATTTTCCACTGCAGAGGACCAGTTCTTGCAGGTGGGCACAAGGACCAAAGATAGGTGAACTGGGCTTGGCTGGAATCCTGCTCAAGGAGCTCAGAGACCCAGCACCCACTGTGCACAGAATGGCATGGCTTGCTTCACCTCAGCATCCACCAGCGGGTGTTGCAGCCTGCCTTGGTCCAGTCTGCTCCTAGTTCCAGCTCCTACTCCTGAGTGATGCAGCCTATCCTGGCCCAGCCAGCACCCAGTCACGGCCCTAACGTGCACTGGCTGGTGTTGTGATTCAACCTGGCCTTTCCTGCAGCCTGTCCTGGTTCTCAGCTCTGTCCATGGCTGTTATGAAATGGACCAGTCTCGTCTGTTCACTGACAGGACCCACATGTATGACTGTGGATACTGTAACCTGAATGGTCTGGCTTGCTCCTTGCTTTCATTCTTGTTCTAACCTGCATCCCAAAGAAGGAGTTTCCCAAGTTCCTCTTTCAGATCTCCTGCCAGTGGCAGATCTCACGCACACCAGTGTCTCCTTGGCCAAGGTAAACTTACTCTACCTCTTGTTCTGGCAGGTACAATGTTGTTACCCAGCTGGTGCATACCCATCCAGTTGTTATTCTTGGGAGTTACATTCCAGATGTACTCGGTCCACTCTCAGTCACAATTCTCATGTGGTTCAGCCAGAGCTGAGACATTGCCCAGATAGTTCTATGCCCTTCCTGGCTCTCACAAGTACCAGTATATGCTGGTATCTGGCCCAGACTAGTGCTCCTCAGACTCAGTCCACACCTATGTCAAGGGGGACTTCAGCCATGTCCACACGAGACTACCGTATCCAATCCATACCCATGCTCACTGATGGGAACCTGAGTCAAGCTGGGGCATCCGCTTGGCTCTCCAACTGCATCTGTTCCCAGTCACAGATCTTGTGAGTGCCAATGAAGCTTGCAGTTCCATAAAGGTGAGCCCACATGCCCCACTTTCAATTTTGTCCCCAGGTCTGATTCTCTTACATGTTGGTTACTGTCATGGGCCTGCCTAACATTACCTGTCCCCTAATCTGAATCCTACTGGTGGATACTGTTGTTTAAATCAATAAGCAGGCTCTCAACCCTAGCTTTAATGTGTGCCAGCAAGTGGAATTTCACTGGTGGTCGATGATAACTGCTCCAGCTCAGGTTTCCCATGCATGCTGATGCTTTGGTCTGATCCTTAAGGGACCGCCCCGCCCACCCCCACCCGGCCTCGCTTTATTCCCTTTCTACCTGTTAGGTCTCAGTCCCATCGCTGACCTGCAAATACATTATACTTGTCTGTGGAAGTCTCTCAGTAGACATTCCTAACCTGACATGAACCCTCAGGTCTCAGCTTGCTCTAATCTGAGCCATCCCCAACATCACTGTAAGCCCTCCCGCCAAGTCCCCCAAGTCCCCAGAGCATGCCATTGTGAGCAACATTGGCACACAGAGTCGCAAGACTTCCCCTCCCTGGGTAGTTATGCCACCTGACTACTGTATCTGTGCTGGTTCAAAAAGCACCCAGACCGGGGGCCCTGGGGCCGTGCTGGGCCTTCCTTCCCGTGGGAAGTTAAGCCGTGATTACCACACCTGTGCAAGTCCAATAAGCCTAAAAACTTTTCTGAAGAGTCATTTGCTATCACATTCACTGATTTACATGAAAATCTTGTTAGAAATATTTTAAATAAAATCAAGGGGAAATAAAATCCACAGATATCCTATATAAAAACAAGAAAATACTCTTTCATTTTTTCCTTTGAAGATGTATCTAGCAAAAATCTGTTAGAATGTTGGACATCTTAGCAACATAAAAGCAAGCAAGTTTATAATGTCCTGAACATAATTATTTTTCAGGTGACACAGGAGGCAAATTGAATAAAACAGATTTATGATGTGATTAGTATGAGATATGTCCATGAGAAAGAGTTTAAATTGGAAATTTAAAAAACAATTAGAAATTAAACCTGATTAGGTAAAAATTGAGGTTGCCAATTGGTGATTAAGTTCGACATGAACTGTAAGAATTATTAGGATAGGGGTCAACATTGTGGCATAGTAGGTAAAGTCTCCTCTTGAAAGTCTGGCACCCAAATGGGTGGCATCTCACGCCGTGTCTGCTCCACTTCCATTTCAACTCCTTAATAATGCCCTGGGACAAGCAGGGGAAGATGGAGTACACACTTGGACCCCTGCAAACAACGTGGGAGACCCAAAAGAATCTATGGGCACCTGCCCTCACTTTATCCTGGCCTGACCCCAGCCATTACAGCCATCTGGAGAGTGAATAAGTGGATGAAAGATTCTGTCTCTCTCTTTACATTTAACTCAGATTTTCAAATAATAAATCTGTATTTTAAAGGAGTAAGAAAGTAGGATATAGCCAAGTGTGGTCAAGATCACTGAACATTCAGAACAGCAGATGTGAAAAAATGATGTGAAAATATACACAAAAGTCTTACTTTGCCCTTAAATAAAATATTGCAATACATAATGTAATTAAACATGACAGAAAGAAGCACAGTAGTTCTGGATAAAGGATTTTGGAGGAAAGAAAAAAACAGAAAAAAGTTCTAAAATGAAACATGAAAAGATTTTAGGGGTAGATAACATAACTATTTTCTTGGTTTGTGGCACATACTAGCGACAAAATTTAAATTGTTTTTTTGTCTGTACATTTATTAACCTTAGTCTATTGTGTCTCAGTTCTATTTCAATCCAACCGATAAAAAGTATAGACCAATTTGATTTTGGATCTAACTGTAGCTCCTAAATCAGCCCCATAATCCACAGGCAGGTTTTCCATGAGGGACAAGCTGAGCCACCAAATAAGACCATGTCGGCAGAGAACATGTAGAGCCTGATCACACTATTAATAATAGGATTTCCAACCATAGCACCAACTGAATGTTTAGCAGCAGTAGTCAGATGTGACCCAGTGTCACTGAGTCAGAATCCTGAAAGCTGGGACATTAAGTTAAGGCTCCTTCAGATGAGCTTAACATTGTCCAAAAGAGCCTATAATGATTGATCTACTCTATCAAGTGCATAGACATCAAGGTAAGGCTACATGAAAAAAGATTCAAAAATAATGCAACCTTTCACAATCAGTAGAGTTTGAGCTAATTATCCTAAAGAAACAGAAAGCTACATATTTCCTGACAAAGCAAACACTCTTATGAAAGAAGCTTAATGAACTCCCGAAGAGCAAACTTGTACAACTGAATGACTCAGGCAAGCGGTTCCTAACAAACTGGGAAGTCTGGCAATGGAAGAGCAGTCATAAACATCAGTCAAGAAGACATCTTGGAGTTGAAGAATAAAATTATTAATTGATAATCTTTATAGTCTTTCAACAACAGATTCACACATTCTGAAGAAAAGAAAAACATGAATAACGTTAGACAATCTGAAGCGATCTGAGTGATTTGGTGGACAAGTGAGCTATTCACAGGCCAGCAAACCTGGGCTTGTGCCTAACCTTGGAATACTAAGACACAGACCAAATTCCCTGGTGTTGTCTCTCCTTTGTGCCTTCCTATGGTTAAAAATAGCAGAAGAGAGAGTCCCTGACCCCCATTCTATCTTTTCTTCTTGTTTTCCATGAGCTACAATTAATGAATCAAAGCATACCAAGAATGTGTTAATGCCTGCTCCCTATCCTAAGAATTGCCAGCTTCACATAAGATAAAGGTTCTTTCTGGGTATAAAAGCTGTGTTTGCTGAAACAAAGGGCATTCATCCTGAAAGTGTGGCTGATGGACACAGCGTAGAAGAACAAAATCATTTGTCTGTTAAGAATTTTCTTGTGGTTTGCTTGATTAATCTTGACAGTGGTCCAAGTAGAGAGGGAAAAATGGTGCATACTGAAGCTGAGTCAGCCTTGTGACTGAGGCGGTGGAATGCTGCTGGTGATGCGAGCAGCCCACATTACAGTGTTTGTGTGATTCCTCCTGCCTGACATCTGTCCAAGATCTCTGGTAATAAACCAGAGAAAGCAGCACCATAATGCCCAGGTAACTGTGTGCCTGGAGCCCGTCTAACAGGCCCAGAGGGGCGTCTAGGCTTTCGGAATTTTCCCTGAGCTATCCTGGATGTTAGAGCCCTGTGTGGAGCAAGACACTTAATGGAAGTACTCTCTCTTCTAATAAATAAACACATCCTAAATTGACAAGAGAAATGAAGTCCATATAATGATGTCCAAAGTATCACAAAATGCACTGAAGACCAACATTTTCAAAAATCAAGCACAAAGCTTGAATCTTGAAAGAAGCATGTGAAAAGCCTCTCACCAAGAGCAAGTGAACTTTGAAAAGAGTTGAAGACATTTTTTTCATCAGAGCATATTCAAGGCCTAAGAGAAGAGAAAATTACATATCACATGTACTGAGGCAAAAATACTGCCAGTCAATAATTCTGTCTTCAGGAAAGCTGCCCTTGAAAAATTAAGCAGGGGTAAGGACTTTCTCAGACATAGAAAATATGAGCCAGCTGAATACTAAACCTGTCTTACAAGAACTGCTAAAGGGAATATTCAAGTTTAAATGAAAACACAGTATTGAAAAAAAAAGTATGGCATTCTTAAAGATAAGTAATCTCAATTTGAAATATTTCATGTAATGAGAGCATAAAAGAAGGATCATAAAAATTCCACAGAAAAACATGACTGAAAAGATTACGAATGCATCTTTTAATTCTGCACCAAAATCAACTTACCATTTGTTTATACTTTACTCCAGCAACTTGAAGTACCCTCAAAAATAACATCCAACTGCAGTATAAATGTTTAAAAAAGAAAATTATTTAAACACTGATAGCTTAGGAAAATTAATTGTACTTGTTAACTTGACATGGTGAAGATTACTCAGAGAATTTGAAAAGAATTTTCTGAAAGATATTAGGATAGTTTACGTTCTTCACCAAACTATATGGAGTGGTTTAATGGATTTTATTTTTCAAACAAACAGCAAAGTAACTAAATGTTCTATAAAATGGAGTCATTTGATTTGACATACCTAGTCTGAAAGTCAATGGACAGTAAAACTTGTATGCAAATAGTTACCAAAAGTTAACCTTGGTGCACACATGTATATCAGACATAATCACTAATAGAGAACCGTGGTGGCTATATGGAGATGAGACAGAAGACTGTTGTTAAAGACTTTCAGAAGTGATAAGGAGGCCATACCATAAGGATCTTTTCACAAAGGTTATATGATGATCACAACTATGTTTGTGTATAATTCCAAAACAAAGCAATATTTGGAACAAATGCTAACAGAACTCAAGGGAGAAATGTCTGTCACTACAGTGCTAGTAGGGAACTTGGTGCCTCAGTTTCAGCAATGTATGTATCATGCAGACCAAAATCCTGAGTAATGGACAGTAGACCAAGCAATGCTGTAGATGAAAAGGAACGAACAAAATGGAAAAGTCTTTTCAATAAGCTAATGGAAAATATGTATATGAAAACTGTGTGGATTAAAAAAAAATGCACAAGGCCATCAGTGAGAGCTCAATTGGCTAAAAGTCCCCTTGCAAACCCTGAGATGCAATATGAGTGCAGGTTCATCCCGGCTGCTCCTTTGTTCAATCCTCCTCCATACTCACAGTCTCAAAAGTTAGCAGAGGATGGCCAAAGTCCTTGGGTCTCTGTGCCCATGTGGGAGACAAGGAAGTATGTCCTGGCTCCCAGCTTCAGACTTGCCCGATTGTGGCCCTTATACCCATCAGGGGAGTGAATCAGTGAGTGAAAGATCTTTCTCTCTGTGACTACTCATGTCTATGACTCTGCCTTCCGAATAAAAATGAGTAACTCTTAAAAATAAAATGAAATAATTCTTGCACAAAAATATAGTAATGTTAGCTTTTCACATGTCTGAAGTGAGCCTAGTTTGATATATTAAAACAGATAAAATGCAAGCTAAAAGATATAAAAGACTGTATCAAATCATCAGAAACTTATGTAGGTTGCTCCTTTCATTTCTTTGTGCCAATAAAAGGAAATTTTGTGAGGGATTTGAAAGTCATTTATTAGGCATCCATGTTACATTACTCTTTGGCTCCCCCTGATTTCTGCTTGTATCCAAATATTACCAAGTTTCTTAAATCACATGCATTATTCCTTGTTATAAAATCTATAAAGGGGCCCAGTGCAGAGGCCTACTGGCTAAAGTCCTCGCCTTGAGCATGCTGGGATCCCATATGAGCACCGGTTCTAATCCCGGCAACCCAGATACCCATCCAGCTCCCTGCTGTGGCCTGGGAAAGCAGTCGAGGATGGCCCAAAAGCTTGGGACCCTGCACCCACATGGAGATCCAGAAGAGACTCTTGGCTCCTGGCTTTGGATTGGATTGTCTCCAGCCATTGCAGTCACTTGGAGTCAGTTGGAAGATCTTCCTCTCTGTTTCTCCTCTTCTCTATATATCTGAATTTGCAATAAAAATAAATAAATCTTTTGAAAAATAAAACCGATACAGGTGCAATGACATGTTTGCATTTTCAACCGCTGTGGATGGACTGGATGTAGGCTGATATTATACTCAAATAAGTCTTAAACTTGCTTGTACTCATGTTGTGAAATAAAGGCGTTTTTAACTTTTAACTTTCATTCCATATCCAATGAACTTTGTTGAAGTCCTGTTGTATGGCAGAATATTCCATCAAACAGAAACTGAATCAGTGACTTATAGATCAATTCTCAGGTGAGATTACACATTAGTTCACAAAGCAAGTCTTAGCAAAATAAAAAGATTTTAAAAATATCAAGAATACTTGCCAATAATGGTTCTACTGAAGTGAAAATCATTAACTACAGTAAATTAGAAAATTTACTTAAACACTCTTAAACAAAGGCTCAAAAACACACAGTTTTTTTTCCAGAAAAATCTTCAGAAAACCAATGGTAGGAGCATATTATCAAGAGCTCTAATGACCAAAGGTAGTTTGAGGAAGTCTGTAGCTATAGTCACAGAAATTCAAAACAAAACAAAACAAAATAAATCTTTAGCCTAGAAAACAAAAGAATAAAGACGAAACTATGTCTAGTGTTAGCAGAAGGAAGTAAAGAAGGAAGACTGAGTAAAAAAAAATAAAAATCAAATAGAGAATAACAAAAACAGTGAGAACAGGGCGAGTGCGATCTCCAAGTCAGGCATGAGTACTTAGAGAGCAAAAGACGCAAACCAGAAGGAACAGACACTGGGAGTGCACCTGTTGAAATTCTGCAAAGCAAGCATCTAACAAGATGAAGAGGAAGTCCACACGGAGAAGAACTTGTGTGACATCCTTCTGGTGGGAGGATAATATCTAAAATACATAAAGAATTGATATAACTCAATAGGAAGAACAACATCAGAAAAAACTCACTTAAAAATGAGCAAATTAAACAGACCTTTTTTGAATAAATAGATGATCCATAGATATGTGAGAAAATAGTGTGAGAAGACTATATGGACAAATGTATAGCATATTTAATATATACATATATAGCATATGTATATAGCTTGATTTAATATATATTTAAATATAAGTATTAATCCCTGTAAGATACCATCATAGTCTTCCTTAGAAAAATCACTCATCCCATGACAATATGGGTATACATGTGTTTACTGGAATAAAATGGACGCAAAAAGACAGATTAACATAATCTCACTTATTACTAAAGTGTAAGATAGTTTGCCCCCAAGAAGCATAGAGCACCATGGCAGTTGGCAAAAGACAGGGAATGTTCACTCTGGGTGACGTTGGTGAAAGGATTCAACATGCAGGTTATACGGAAGGAGAAAATTGGGGACCTAACATACGGCTAAAGTCACTTCAGTTAGTATTATTTAACTTTATATATGCAAGTTTTCTGAGAAAGGAGAGCTTAAGTATTCTCAATACAAATAAATATACACACAGAGTGAGGGAATAAAGAAATTATAGTCATAAAATGATGAAAATATTAATTTTGTTCATTGTGACAATCATTCTACCCTGGATAGATATTGTGTATAGAGGGTTGCATTATATAAAATATTGCATTACATTAAATGTTTCAGCTTGGCCGCAGATGCCTGTGAAAGTTCAAAAATGAATGCATTCTACATATACATGAGACACGATAAAAAGGTTCAAATTAATACATATACAAATTGTATTTAAAATGAACATTCTCTGTTAAAATTGCCCTTACATTTAAAAAATAAATAGATTCACAAGGAGGGAAATTTAAAAAGATTTGGTAAACAAAAAATGATCGATCAAGTTCAATAATGAGACACAACTCCACCAGTGTTTTTTTATTACATAATTTCAAAATACATACTTATTTATTTGAGAGGCCAAGTAACAGAGAAGTGGGGAGGGGGAGTAGAGGGTGAGTTTTCTTTCTTGCACCTGATGGCTCACTGCCCAGCTAGACTCAGATCAGGAGTCAGGAATTGCATCCTGCCAGCCCACTGAGCAGGCAGAGGTTCCAGTACTCAGGCTCCCTTCTGCTGCCTTCTCAGTAGGTTTGCAGGTGGTTGGATTGGAGACAAAATAGTGGAGACTTGTATCAACTCTGTGCTGTGGAGTGTTGGCATTGCATGCCGTGGGCTACAATGCCATCCATGTAACTGTGATATTGATAGAAAGAATGGGTTAATTGAAAAAAGGCGATCTTCTAATTTTATAAGGGAAACATGGCACATGTATGAATGAAGGGAAAGAGAGCAGAGCTTATTTTCTTCAAATCATGTACAAACTAAAAAATTCAGGTATAAATGGGTGATAACTCAACAGCCTGGTCTCCTCTCAGAATTCTGAACCGCTGATTAGAGAATTTTTTCCCATTGCAGCTCAGTGATTTTACACATGGCATCCAACAGGGGGTGCTACACTTACTTCTCTTAATAGGTTTAGACTACACTGAATTTATTTCAAACAATTGGATATTTCTGCTGAGTCACACAAGGTGATTGTTACTCAGATAGAATGAGAAATAGTAATATTTGACAGAAGTGTGATGTATACATGAATTTTCTTCATTCTCTACTTTTTCATTGCAGGGACCTCCAAAGATCCATGAAAAATACACCTTATGAAACAAAACAAACAAACCAAAAATCTACATGAATTTCCAAAGTTTTGCATCAAAATAAATTCACATTTAATACTGTTCCTCTGTGAACTTTTAAACAGCCGCATACTTCTAGAAAATTGAGTTGAATTTACTCCTGGTAAAAATGGATAGATGGTGGGAAATTTGTAAGCTGAGATCTGATTTGTTGAAGTATATGTCAGGTTTTATTTCTACCGTGACCAAAAACTTGATGTATTATTTTAAGATCTCTGTGTAACTAGTCTAATCATAGGAATACTCCCTTAAGACATACTGTTTTCTCCTCTGCATGGAAAATACTGGTCATAGACCTCATGGATATAGGTTCTGTGAGAATAAGATCAGCTAACCTGTTAAAACACACACAACTGTACTACTGTATGGTTAGACCTAACTACACTCTGCCAGTATCAGCTCTATCAAATAGCTGCGAAATTAGACACACGGAAAAATCACATTTTGTTTCATAAGCAAATTTTTTGAGTATACGCATGTAAGAGTGAGAGACAGGCAGACACATAGGGTCCAACTCACAAGGGGAAAAATGCATAATGTGTGGAAAGTGTTAGGTTTCTAGTAATGATCTGGACAGGATTATCATTAACAACACAGAGGCATTATTTACCTGAAAGTAAAAGGACGGATAAGATTTCAAGAATTTTACAAATAAACAAAGAGGGACAGAAATGGATTAATTGAAAAATGAACAGCTAGAAATGTAAGAGAAAATTGTTTGGAAAGCAAAGAAAAGCTGGTCATGAATTGAATAGAGCAATACTATCGACATTTTTTGAGTGAGAGAATCATGTCATCATGCTACTTTAAACTAGTTTAATCTGAATAACTTATTCAGTAAGATATAAAAAAAGAAGAAAAAACATGGATAGGGATTCAAATGTGGCAGGCAGAACTTCATCAGTGATTAACAAAATTTGATTTGAAACTGCGTAGAGAGCAAAATAAGGGAAATGAATAAAACGTCTTCATTTTGGAGAATTGAGGTAGAAAATGCTGTAACATATTCTATCATTATCTAGTCTATGCTAAACTATAATTCCAGTACTTTCATTTCAGAATTCGTCGCTGTCTGGCAAGGCTATTAGAATAATATCTTACCTTCTTTGTCAATGACTGCGTGGTATCCAATGTGTGAGTTGTTACTACAGCGTAACGCACTGGAACTGTTGTTCAGCTTTTTCTGTCTTTACATCATTTATATTTTTCCTTCTATAAATTTTTCCTTTATCGCAAACACCTTGTCATTTCCAAGTATCCTTGAAAATTCATTCCCAATGTTAATATTTGGGTAGAGTTAATGATCTAGCTCTTCCCTTTCTTCCACATCACTGTAAGAGTGAACATTGGCATGAACTGGTGCACCTGTCTTATCACACACCAGAAAACTGTTTTGTCTTCTTACCATGGTCAGTATCTAATACTATGTTTTCAAGAGTCTTGGTACTAAACAATTTTTGCCTGCTAGATGGGTGCTGTTAGCATACATATGTTGTTGAAATGCTCATAAGATTTTTTTTTTTGCAGACATAAAAGGCAGGTTCAGGATTCAGAGTCCTCCCTCCAGCACAGGGAAGAAAACAATTTCTGGTTCATTGAAGAGAAAGCAGTAAGATGGTCATGTGTAGAGGATGACCCAGGAGGTTCCTTTTCCCTACTCTTCTGGACTCATACAACCTATTTTTCTAAAGAGCTCCTAATGAGTGTTGCCCAGTGGTTGATTCCCTTCATTTTAGTGAAAAAATCACTATGAAATAGCATCAGTTTAATATGTATTAATCCTCAAAATAAATTCAAATTATGCCACTTAATGAAAACTTTTGGATATCTCTACATTGTTTCGTATACACACACACAAGAGTTTTCATGGGGTGCTATGAAATAGATTATATTATTGTAAACTTTCACAATAGAAATAAAATAAATAAAGGACGTGTAATGAGGAGAAGAAAAGGGGATAGAAGGATTATCATAGAGCTATACCTGTGAAATACGCAAAATATGCATATTTTATATGCATATCTTTATAGTAATCATTTTAAAATGAAGTGAAAGAAATTAGATCTAAATTTATTCTCGGGAATTCATTAAGGATGTCATTGCATTAAAAAAAGTTCTTGTATCATGTTTTACATTAACCTTATTATTACACATCTATAAATCCTCATCCTGGTGAGGAAATGGAATATATTATCTCTGTTGCAATTGTTCCATAAAATCATATTGATCATGGCTTAATAAGAGCACATATGTAATCAACTCTGGAAGGTATAGTGATTAAATGTTAGCAACACCATGCTTTTTAAGATTTTATTGTAAACTGGAAAATGTTTTTGGAAGTCTAAAGGACTTTTTTCAAGTGTTTGTGTATCTGTTGTTTTTTTTTATTTGTGTATTAGAAATGTCAAATTTACTATTAGAATTGTAATGAAAAAGCAACACCATACAGGTAGACACCACAGCACACCATCACAGAAGAGGCACTAAGTGGGCACTAACTCCCGAGGACTCATTCCATGGAAAAACATTCCTGGACATGTAGGATGGATACAAAGAAACAGATACCTTACCCAGAAAGGTACAGTGAAATGCTGATGATGTAGGGCTTGCACTCCAGCTCATGGTAGAGGAAAGCAGACATAACGAGCTTCGGCACATAAACCTGATAAGCATTAAGCTAAGCATGGCTGTACCTATTACTACTGCTATTGAGTGATGCATCTAGGATTTTGCAAGAAGACTCTAGAAGCTGTACAGAAACAAAACCAGGTAATAAAGTCCCTTGGGAGAGAGGAGATGGAGTGAGTGGAGCTCTTCAAACAGATCAGACATGAATTACTAAAGCATAGAACCTCTGACCTAGAACATTAAGTAACACTTAGCACATTAGTACAGAACTGCACAGACCATGTCATTTTAATTTCAAAGGACTACCCCAACAGTGTAATTGTGATACATTGCCTCATAGAAAAAAATAATCTATATCAAAACTTCTCCTCAAGACAGATGGACAGTCAACATGTGTGGGAGTATCCATTGAACACAAAGCAAACGTGCTGTGATACAAATTGAATTTTGATCCAAAGGTATTGAAATTTGCCCACCAGCTAGCTGAAATTCCCATCCAAAGAGCTACTGAAGGGCTGGTGTGGAAGTCTTCACTACAGTCCTCACCTTGCATGTGCTGGGATCCCATTTGGGCACCACTTTGTATCGTGGCATCTTCACTTCCTTCTAGTTCCCAAAATACAGCCTGAGAAGTCTGCAAGGGATGGCCTAAAAGCTTGGCACTCTTCACCAGCAGCTGTGAAGAATAAAAGGAAGGAGCTCCAGGATCCTGGATTGGGACTGACATATCTCTTGCCGTTGTGGCCACTTGAGGAGTGAGACAGCAGATGAAACAATTGTCTCTTTGTTCTCCTTTACCTTGCAAACCTGACTTTCCAATAAAAATTAATAAATTTTTAAAAAATATCTATAGGAGTTACTGGATATATCAGTATGAAAAACAGAGAAGGGTGGTTGCAGTAAATAACTATTACACATCATAGAAAATATATTTAGCATAATTAAAGTCCTCAAATATGTTTCAATGTACTCAAAAACAGGAAAAGTGCATGTGTATGCTGATGTCATCACTCAACTGATCAGTAAAGTGTAAGATGATTTAGAAACTCCCTTTTTGAAACTGATGTCAGAACCAATGCAGGACAGAACAAACCTGCATCTGAATCTTTGCATTATCTACATTACAGGAAGTATAGATTTCAGTTGATAATCATGAGAAAGATAAGTCTATAGTAATTCTGAAAAATGTCTTGCTGTCCAACTTACATTAAGGAGTTCTATGTGGGTTTTCATAGTGTCTCCTTGCATCCACAATATTAACAGAGCCCAACTTTGTTCTCCGTATTTAACATCTTAAAAAGTATGTTAGGCTTAGTGTTAAGTTAGTTTGCTTATTTACTGAAGTTGCTCAAGTGAGCAGAGATGATTTCAACAAAGATACTTTGATGTGAAGTCAAATTATATCAGGAATCACAAAGCAAATTATAGACATTTTGCATAGCATGGTGGTTGAAGCATTCCTGGATATTTGTGTAGGTTTCAGGACTTTTCATTTGCCTGACAACACTCTTGGATGCAGGTGATTTAATATTAGCAGCACTCAAAGAAAAAACTGCAGTCCTTCAGAAAAAGAATATTTAATGTAATTTTGGAAAAGAAATCATACACAAATATTTTAAGCATGTTTAGGCAGAGATAATTTAATTGGAATAAAATCAAAGCTTTTGAAGTGTCTCTTGGGTTGGATCATTTCAGAAGAGATTCTTTAACATAAAGTCATATTGGATTCTCAAAACATTTAATCAATCAAAGGCATCATTAGGAACAGCCATTTTATGAGAACTAAGAGCCCAACTTCCTGGACTCTAATGACAAGTTCCCAGACAGTCCATGCAGCCAGCAGGAAGAGTCTGTTTGCAAATCCACCACCTCCAGGGATATATAAGGGCCCATCCAAGTGAGGGTCAGTACAAAAGTTGGTTTCATCTGCTCCCACAAGCCCAGCTTGCTCTCCAAAGCCTCACTATGTCTTGCCAGAACTACTGCTCTGCAAATTGTGGTTCAGGGTCCCACAGGAACACCTGCCACATCCCTGCCTCACCATCTGTGGCCCTCTGCTCTACCAATGGGAGCTGTGGAGATGTCCTCTACTTACCCAGCAGTGGTCAAGACCAGGCCTGGCTCTCTGACAACTGCCAAGAGACCTGCATGGAATCAACCAGCTGCCAGCCACTCAACTGTGTGCCCAGCAACTGTGCAACCTCTGGGGGCTCTTCCACCATGTACTATGTGCCCAGACCTAGCCAAGGCACCAGTTTGGTTCCTGTATCTTCCATCATCTCCAGCTCCTGCCTGCCGGTCTCCTGTAAGCCTCTGAGTTATGTGCCCAGCAGCTGCCGTCCACAGAGCTCTCTGCTTACCAATTGCCAGCCCATAAGCTGTGGGCCCACTGTCTACCGTCCAGTGACCTTTCTGCCCACCAGCAGCAGACCTCAGGGCATCCTCACTTTTGGATGCCAACCAGGAGGTTCTGTGACCTGTGGTCCTCAAGTGGTGCATGTGGTATCCAGTAGCCCAAGGCCTCCACAGCCTCCATCCGGCGGTTGCCAACCTGTGACCCATGTGTGTGGCACTTTCCGTCCATCTTGCTCTGCTCAGGGATGCCAGTAGCTTTCTTGTTCCAGGCAATGAGAATGTTGGAGATGCACGATGAAAATTCCAATGGACTTTTTGCTGCTTTCTTGGTAGTGCCTGAATTTCGGTTGCCTGCTCTTCCTGTACCTGACCTAGACAGGAGCTGTTACTTGCACACTTTCATCTTTGCTTGTCATTAAACAAACAAACAAAAAAAAAATTGCAATGTTTTTCATTGTTGCCTGGGTGTGGGAAGCATGTATTTGGCTCATGCTATAATAAAAGTCAAACTAAGCATCTGATTCACTGGTTTGTCTTTTATTTATTATTGTAATGGTCAAACTCAATTTCTCATCAAAAAATTTAAAACTTGTATCAAATCACCATGAACTCATGCTGCTTTGTTTCTTTCATGTATTTTTTTTTCAAATAAAGGAATTTTTTGAATGTTATTATAATCATTCATTGGGCATGCAGCTCACTATACTCTTTGGCTCCTCTTAATTTTCTTTTAAATCCGAATATTTGCATATCTTTAAATTGGGTTCATTATTTTTATTATAAAATCTATTAAAGCAGCACTGACATACTTGTATTTAAATTTTTGTGATTTACTGAATATAGGCTGATATTTTCACTCAGAGGAAGCTAAAACTTCCTTGTACTTTTATTATAAACTAAAGGCATTTTTAACTTTGATCTTTCATTCCATTTTCTAATGAAATTGTTTCAAGTCCCCTTGTATGCAAAACAATCCAGCTAACAGAAACTGAGTTAGTCACTCCTAGAACAGCTTTCAGTTTGGATTTATATTTGTCCACAAAGAAAGTCGTAACCATTAAAATGATTTTAAAAATATCAAGTAGTTGCCTATAATTGTTCTACTGAAGTGGAAACGATTAACCACAGAAAATGAGAACATTCACAAACATGTTAAAATTAAACAAAGCCGTCTTGAACAATGGCTGAATCAACAGGCACAGTTTTTTATTTTAGAAAAAATCCTGAGACAACAAATAATAGCGGCAATTTAAAAATCATGATGACCACAAGTAGTTTAAAGAAGTTTGCAGCTATAGGTACAGAAATAATAATAGAAAAAAAGTTAAATAACCTAATGTTATAAAAACAAGAAATGTTTTAAATGTTACATAAGAACAAATAATACACTATATCTAGTGTCCGGAGAAGGAAGTAAAGAGGGAAGACCAGAGTAGAAACCAAGCCAGTAGAGAACAACAAAAATGTTAGAACAGGATGAACACAATATCCAAGTCAGCCGTGAGTTCTTAGAACAGACAGCAAAGCAGAGTAAACAAAAGGGGAACACCCACTGTGGACGTGCAATAAAGGAAAAAAAATCTACAATGCAAACATCTAGCAGAATGAGAATACAAATTCACATGAAGAAATACTTGAAAACACTTTTCTTCTAGGAATTTAATATCTAAAACATACAAAGAATTCATACAACTCGATAGAAAGAATAAAAGAAGCAATTTGAGGATGAGCAAATTAAGTAGACCTTTTTCAAATAAATAAAAGATCCAGAGATACATGTAGCAGTAGTTAGCACTAGTAATCTATTGGAAATATGTAGATTATATTCATTATGAGCATATTTAACATATATTTATGTAGATAAGATTGACATATATTTAAATCCAAATATTATCCTTTGTAATATAGCATTGTGATCTTCCTAAGAAAAATCATCCATCCCATGACAACATGGGTGCATATGTATTTATTGGAATAAACTCTACAGAGATAAACAGGTTTGCACAAACATATTTATTAGTAAAACCTAAATTAATTTGTCTCAAAGAAGCACATAATATGGTGGTGGTTGGCAAAGACCGGGCATGTTCACATGGGTTATATTGGCGAAAGGTTTCAACATGTGGACTACACAGAAGAGTAATTCTACGGATGCGGCTTATGGATATAGTGACTACAATTAATATTATTTTACATACACATTGCAAGTTTCCAAACAAGTAACGTTTACCTATTCTAATCACACACACACACACAATCAGGAAAAAATAAATAGTAGTAATCATGTAAAATGATGAAAATGTTAATTTTGCATATTGTGACAATCATTATATTCTGGATATATATTGTGTATAAATCATTGCATGGTACAATTCAAATATACACAATTTTTATTTTCAGTTTAATTGCAGATGCTTGAACAAATTTAAAATTATTGTAGTCTACAAACGCATTATATAAGATACAAAGATTCAAAATAATAGATATCCAAAGAATATGTAAATTAACATGTCTATGTGAAAAATTGTCTTTTGCATTTAAAAAATAAATAACTGGTAAGCACAGGAACCAGGGCAGGGGGCGGGACTGGTGGGGGTTATTGCCGGTTGCTCGGACGAGGCTGTAGTTCCCACTGCTTTGCATGAGGGCCTAGCGTGCAGTGGGTAGAATCTGGCTGTGATCCAACATCCACTGGCTGGCAAGGAAGACAGGGCTGGAAACAGAACTGACACAGCAATTGCAACACTAGTGTGTGCAACAGACTGTTTCATACCCTGCATTGCCAAGCACAAACCTGAATTGGGTCCGGGATCACCTCAGATGAAATTTTTGTGGCAATCTCCTCAACTGAATTGCTGGACTCAGAACCCAACCATGGAGAGAATTGCAGGTTCCACGATCTGACAGTGGAGTGCATGTGTCAGAGCTGGGCCTACTCAGTGGCTTAGACAGAGCAGTGGACGGCATATCCAGGTGCACTTGGGGAATATGGTAGTACATTGGAGCCTGCAGAGGACACCTTCACCGTAACAGAGGACAGAGGACAGAATAAATTGATTAACTACTGCAATCAAGTATTGGCAGTAAATATCTGGGCAAATGGAGACTCTAAGGTGAACAATGACAATCAATGGATTCTGGAAAAATTTCATCGGCAGTAATTCATAACCGTGAAACTTTCAAAACATCTTGAGCAGGAAACTTGGAGCTTGGCCCACATTGGGGACTCTGGGTTGGCGTCAAGTGGATATCCTCCATTACAGGGTACAGAGGCATTTGGCAGGTTGGGTGTGGCTTCTCCACTTGTCTCCTCCCTTCGCCAAGAGGCAGAAAGGAAAAAAAAAGACAATGTGGAAATAATGTTCTCACCCACTCTCCTGTAGCTCTTGATCCTTTGAACCCTAGTCATCTATGTAAAAATCATCGTAGATAAATAAATTATAAACAAACAAACAAGGGGGATTTTAAAATATTTGTGAAAGAATAAAAAGTTCAAGGTCTAAAATGAGACACAGCTCTACCGCTATTTTTATTATATAATCTTAAAGTATATATTTATTTCTTTGAGACACCAAGTAACAGAGAAGTGGGGGAAGAGTAGAGGGTGAGTTTTCTTTCTTGCACCTGATGGCTCACTGCCCAGCTAGATTCAGATCAGGAATCAGGAATTGCATCCTGCCAGCCCACTGAGCAGGCAGAGGCTCCAGTACTCAGGCTCCCTTCTGCTGCCTTCTCAGTAGGTTTGCAAGTGGTTGGATTGGAGACAAAATAGTGAAGACTTGTATCAACTCTGTGCAGTGTTGGCATCGCTACAAAGAGGTGAGAGCTCAACAGCATGAAACTCAGAACTCCAAAATGGTGACCAGGGAGTTAATATTTCCTGGCTAAATCTCAGTGTCTGACACATGGTATCCAACAGTAGGAAACCCAACATGATATCCAACTTGTTTGTCTTAATAGGTTTAGGCTACATTGAAGTTCATTTAATCATTTTGGTATTTCTGCTGAGCCACACAATGAGGATTATTACACAGACATGAAAAAGAGAAGCAATGACATTTGACGGAGTGTGAAGTATACATGAATTTCCTCCATTCTCATATTCTTTCATCCCAGGGACCTGAAAACATTTACGAAAAATACACATACATATTTTTTAAAACCGCCTGAATTTCCATTTTTTCATCAAAATAGACTCGTATGTAATACTGCATCAATCTTGAAAGTCTCATACATTTAGAAAATTGGTTTACTTTTGGTAAAAATGGAGAGATGGTAGGAAAAGTGTGTAAGCTGATTTGGTAAATTAAATGTCAAGTTCTACTCCTCCCTCCCAAAATTGAAGTATTATTTTCAGCTCTCTGTAATGCGAGGCAGATATATACGAATATTTGTTAAGGATGGGCTATTTTCTCATCTCTATGAAAAACAGCGATCTCACCTGAATGAAGGTATTGTTGTGAGGATAAAATTAGCTAATATATGTAAAACACACATAACTGTGTTTCTCTATGGTTAGAATTAAGCACATTCTGGCAATAGCAGCTCTATCAAATAGCTGCGAAATTAGACACACAGGAAAATCACATTTTGTTTCATAAATAAAATTTTGAGTGTACGTATGTAAGAGTGATAGAGACAGGCAGACACATAGGGTCCAACTCACAAGGGGAAAAATGCATGATGCCATTCCACAAATTAAAGTCTGGAAAGTTTTAGGTTTACAGTAATGATCTTAAGAGAATTAACAAAAACAACCCGATTTAACTGAAATTTAAAGGATGGATAAAAATGTCAAATATAAGACAGATAAAGATTGGGTAGATAAGAGAGGAGTTGACCAAAAAAAATAAATAGAAATGGTTCAATTAATTATGCTTGGAAAGCAATGGAAAGCCAATCGTGTACTGAATAAATGTTATAAACAAATGTTATAAACAAAGCAAAATCATTGACAATTTTGAGAGAATCATCTGATGAAGTTACTTTTACTAGTTTACATGAACACAGTACTTAGGCAAAATGGAAAAAAGTTTTAAGAAGCAGGAGTAAGGATTCAAATGTGGCAGGAACAACTTCTTAGTGAAGAAAAAAATTTAATTTGAAACTGCACAGAGAGCAAAAAAAAACCGGAAATGAATAAAAAGTCATCATTTTGGACAGTCAAGGTAGGAAATTTTATAACAATTTATATCATTATCCAGTTTATACTAAACTTTAATCCCAGCACTCTCATTTCAGAATCTGTTGCTGTCTGGCAAGGCTATTAGAATAGTATCTTAACTAATTCCTCCATCACTGAGTGGCATCCAATATGTGAGTTGTTACTACAGCTAGCACACTGAAACTGTTGTGTCAGGTGTTCTGCTTTATATGTTTTATATTTTTTCCTTCTATTGAAATGTTTTCCTTGATCGCAAACCCCTTGCCATTTCCATTTATCCTTGAAAACTATTTTCCAATGTCAACATTTAGGTAAAGTTAATGATCTAGCTCTTCCCTTTCTTCCACATCAAGAATGAACACTGGCATGAACTGGCGCACCTGTCTTATCACACAGGACAGGATGAGTCTGGAGCAGAAAACTATTTTGTTAATCTGCCATGACCACCTATCATTTTTTTTCAAAATTCTTGATACTAAGCAATTTTTGCCTGCTAGATGAGTGAAAGATGTGCTGCTTGTTAGCATACGTATGTTGTTGAAATGCTCATAAGATTTTTTTATGCAGACATGAAAGGCAATTTCAGGATTCAGAGTCCTCCCTCCAGCACAGGGAAGAAAACAGTCTCTGGTTCATTGAAGAGAAAGCAGTAAGATGGTCATGTGTAGAGGATGACCCAGGAGGTTCCTTTCCAGAGACTCTGTCTGGATTCAAGCGACCTACATTTTAAGTGTTGAGCATGACACTGTGTGTGCAGGCTTCCAGACTATGCCTACATTTGAAGGATTTGGAGTTATGGCTAAGTGACTGCCTTCATTTTAGTGACATAGTCACTACAAATAACCTCAGTTTATTATGCACTAATGATCAATTTCATGAAAATATTTGGAAATAATTGTAATGCTATCATTTCTCTCTCTCATACACACCACACCTCACACACACACACACACACACACACACACACACTGAGAGATTTCATCAGGTGCTTTGAGATATAGATTACTTATTGCAAACATTAAAGAAAAAAAAGAAAGAAATGGATGATGCCAGATTGAGGAAGAGAGATGGGGGAAAATGGTTATCTTATTATACCTATAAAATATACAAAATGTGTTTTCTTTAAATATATATTTATATAGAATATGTTATATATATATATATGTTTTTGTATATGTTTTGAAAGGAATGAAAAGAATTAGATCTAAGATGTTTTCTGGAATGGGTTAAGAATGCCTTTGCATAAAAAATGTTCTTGTATAATGTTTTACATTAACCTTACTTTTAAAAATCTATAAACCTCATCCTGGTAAGGAAAAGGAAGATATTATCTCTGTTGCAATTGTTCCATAAAATCATATTGATCATGGCTTAATAAGAGCAAGTATGTACCAACCCTAGTGGATATAGTTATTAAGCAATGTTAGCAAAACCACTCTATTTAATATATTATTGTAAACTGGAAAATGTTTTTGGAGGTCTAAAAGACTTGTTTCAAATGTTTGTATCTGTGTATGTCTATTTTGATGTATGTGTATTAGAAATGTCAAATTTACTATTAGAATTGTAATGAAAAAGCAACACCATACAGGTAGACACCACAGCACACCATCACAGAAGAGGCACTAAGTGGGCACTAACTCCCGAGGACTCATTCCATGGAGAAACATTCCTGGACATGTAGGATGGATACAAAGAAACACATACCTTACCCAGAAAGGTACAGTGAAATGCTGATGATGTAGGGCTTGCACTCCAGCTCATGGTAGAGGAAAGCAGACATAACGAGCTTCGGCACATAAACCTGATAAGCATTAAGCTAAGCATGGCTGTACCTATTACTACTGCTATTGAGTGACTCATCTAGGATTTTGCAAGAAGAATCTAGAAGTTGTGTACAAACAGTATGAGCCAATGAACTTCGGGAAGTAGGAGATGGAGTGAGTGGAGCTCTTCAAAAAGGTTAGACATGAATTCAAAGACAGTATCCTCTGACCTAGAACAATAAGTAACATTTAGCACATTAAGTACAGAACCACACAGAACATATCATTTTTATTTCAATGGCCTACCTCTAATATTAAAATTATTGTACATTGAAACATAGAAAAAATAATTTTCTGTTTAAAAAATTATTTTCCTGAACGATGGAGACTTGACATGAGTGGGCAATATCCATCGGACAGCAACTTGGTGTAGCAATTAAACTGAATTTTGATCCAAAGGTTACTGTAATGTATCTGCAGGATAATTCATACTTTTATCAAAATGGCTACTGGATCTACTGGATATATCAGTACAAAAAGCAGATAGGGTTGGTTGCAATAAATCAATATTACTCCTCCTAGAAACGAAATTTAAAAGTTATAAGTCCTCAAATATGTTGCAAAGAACACAAATTTAGGAAAAATGTTTGATTATGAAATTGTAATCAACAACATGATTTGTAAAGTGTAAGATGGTTTATAAAATCCCTTTCTGAAACTGATATAAGAACCAATGCAGGACAAAACCAATTCATGCCTGAATCTATATATTATTTACGTGGCATGAAGTATAGATTTCAGTTGATAATCATGAGAAAGATAAATCCATAGTAATTCTGAAAAATGTCTTGCTGTCCAACTTACTTTAAGGAGTTCTATGTGGGTTTTCATAGTGTCTCCTTGCATCCACAACATTAACAGAGCCCAACTTTGTTCTCCGTATTTAATATCTTAAAAAGTATGTTAGGCTTAGAGTTTAAGTTAGTTTGCTTATTTATTGAAGTTGCTCAAGTGAGCAGAGGTGATTTCAACAAAGATATTTTGATATGAAGTCAAATTATATCAGGAATCACAAACAAAGCAAATTATAGACATTTTGCATAGCATGGTGGTTGAAGCATTCCTGGATATTTGTGTAGGTTTCAGGACTTTTCATTTGCCTGACAACACTCTTGGATGCAGGTGATTTAATAGTAGCAGCACTCAAAGAAAAACTGCAGTCCTTCAGAAAAAGAATATTTAATGTAATTTTGGAAAAGAAATCATACACAAATATTTTAAGCATGTTTAGGCAGAGATAATTTAATTGGAATAAAATCAAAGCTTTTGAAGTGTCTCTTGGGTTGGATCATTTCAGAAGAGATTCTTTAACATAAAGTCATATTGGATTCTCAAAACATTTAATCAATCAAAGGCATCATTAGGAACAGCCATTTTATGAGAACTAAGAGCCCAACTTCCTGGACTCTAATGACAAGTTCCCAGACAGTCCATGCAGCCAGCAGGAAGAGTCTGTTTGCAAATCCACCACCTCCAGGGATATATAAGGGCCCATCCAAGTGAGGGTCAGTACGAAAGTTGGTTTCATCTGCTCCCACAAGCCCAGCTTGCTCTCCAAAGCCTCACTATGTCTTGCCAGAACTACTGCTCTGCAAATTGTGGTTCAGGGTCCCACAGGAACACCTGCCACATCCCTGCCTCACCATCTGTGGCCCTCTGCTCTACCAATGGGAGCTGTGGAGATGTCCTCTACTTACCCAGCAGTGGTCAAGACCAGGCCTGGCTCTCTGACAACTGCCAAGAGACCTGCATGGAATCAACCAGCTGCCAGCCACTCAACTGTGTGCCCAGCAACTGTGCAACCTCTGGGGGCTCTTCCACCGTGTACTATGTGCCCAGACCTAGCCAAGGCACCAGTTTGGTTCCTGTATCTTCCGTCATCTCCAGCTCCTGCCTGCCGGTCTCCTGTAAGCCTCTGAGTTATGTGCCCAGCAGCTGCCGTCCACAGAGCTCTCTGCTTACCAATTGCCAGCCCATAAGCTGTGGGCCCACTGTCTACCGCCCAGTGACCTTTCTGCCCACCAGCAGCCGACCTCAGAGCATCCTCACTTTTGGATGCCAACCAGGAGGTTCTGTGACCTGTGGTCCTCAAGTGGTGCATGTGGTATCCAGTAGCCCAAGGCCTCCGCAGCCTCCATCCGGCGGTTGCCAACCTGTGACCCATGTGTGTGGCACTTTCCGTCCATCTTGCTCTGCCCAGGGATGCCAGTAGCTTTCTTGTTCCAGGCAATGAGAATGTTGGAGATGCACGATGAAAATTCCAATGGACTTTTTGCTGCTTTCTTGGTAGTGCCTGAATTTCGGTTGCCTGCTCTTCCTGTACCTGACCTAAACAGGAGCTGTTACTTCCACACTTTCATCTTTGCTTGTCATTAAACAAAAAAAAATTGCAATGCTTTTCATTGTTGCCTGGGTGTGGGAAGTATGTATTTGGTTCATGTTGTAATAAAAGTCAAAACTAAGAATCTGATTCACTGGTTTGTCTTTTATTTCTTCATTTCGACACCGAAACGATCTAACAAAACTTCTTAGGAGTTTTGTAAAAAGAAAAAAAAGATAGGTGTGATACCCAACCATATACTCTTACTGGGCATTGAGAGTTTGTTTGATGCTATTATTCCTCAAGCTGCCTTGTGCGCCTCAGATCTCTTGCTCTGGAGAGCCCAAGAAATGCTGTTTGGCACACATTTTACAAAGGTAAGACTAGGAATAATGTCTCTCATCTCTCTCTTCCACTATAGTGCCCCTTTTCATCACAAATGTAGCCATAGTTTTGTACTTAAGTCTTCAATGACTTCCAATAATCCAGACCCCAAAGTAACAGCCCAACGCCTGAACATGATACCTGACTTTCTCTGTTTTATTTATTTATTTATTTATTTATTTATTTATTTATTTATTTATTTATCTTTATTACAAGGTCAGATATACAGAGAGAAGGAGAGACAGTGAGGTAGATCTTCCCTCTAATGATTCACTCCCCATGTGACCCCAACTGCCGGTGGTGCGCTGATCCGAAGCCAGAGGTGTGCAGGGTCCCAAGGGTTGTGGCCATCCTTGACTGCTTTCCCAGGCCACAAGCAGGGAGCTGGATGGGAAATGGGGCTGCCAGGATTAGAAAAGGCACCCATATGGGACCCCAGCGGGTTCAATGTGAGGACTTTAGCTGCTAGGGCACTGCGCTGGGCCTGACACGTGACTTTCTTCATTGCGTTCTAGTTGCTCTGGCTGCTTCCCCTTTTGCTGCATATCAGCTCTTCTCCCATGCCTCAATCATGACACGTAGACCATCAAACACAGTTCTGACAGTCATCCTACCTTTTGCATATCTCATTAAAAACACTAGAGTCTCTGTCTGATTTATCTGTTTGAAATTTTTATGTGCTATACTTTATTGTTATTATTAATTTCTATGATATAATTTTGTAGGTGTAAGGATTCTTGCTACTTCCCCTTTTTCCCCCTCCCATTCTTCTCCTGAACACCACCGTTTTCCTTCATATTTTTACACTCGTATAGTCCTTCAGGAAATGTACAACTCCAAAATTCTGCTGTTAGGTGTATCTGGTCATTTTTGGTATAGGCAACTGTAGTGAATGTAGTATCAAATTGTCAAGGTATCATTAGCAATTTATTGGTAGTCTTCCTTTTATTCAGGTGTAGAGACATATACAGCAATATAGATTCATTTCCTAATATGTTAGACTCCAATATACCATTCCTTATGGGAATACATGCATATGTATATTTTCCTATGAGAATATATATGTATATATGTATTATATTGGTTTTGATTTTTACCCGAATGATGCCTTAAATTAGAGAAAACATGATATTTGTCCTTTGGTGTTTTCGATTTCATGGATACGGTGGGCTCTGTTGGGACCATTTTGTTGTAAATGATAAAATTTAATTCTCTTTATAGACTGGGTTTTTTTGTCCTGGTCTGTACTTTGGAGAATTTTTCTAAGAAATCTTTGCCTATGTCTATTACTTGTAGATTCCTTCTTATGCTTTCTTCTAATGTTTGATGACTTTTTGGTACAGATTTAGCTGCTTAATCCAATTATAACTGATTTTTTATGTAACATGAAAGGTGGAGGTCTGTTTCTTACTTCCACAAGCAGATATGCAAACATGGTGCCATGTTTCATTTATTGACCTGTTGATATTTTCAGATAAGAGGTTAATACTTTGCTACTATGTACTAGGACACCATGTTCCTGGAACAAGTAATACACTGAATTTACCAGCAGTGGTATACCACAGACTGCATCTTTTTCCATGATACAGTCTCCAGTCACTTAACACTAACATGTATGTAAGTATATAATTTAGTATTTAAAATAATACCTAAATATATTCATGTTCACATAATTAAAGACCTATGCTACATCTAAGTTGACATTTAAGAAAGATAATATTCTTAGGACTAATTAATCCTTCTTCCTTGTAGTTATGAAATAATATCTAAACTTCTCGCTCTTGACACTTCATATATACATTTCATTTTTTTCTATACATTTCTTGACACTAGAATGGTGTGTCTGTTCCTCTGATAGTCACGTTCATACTGCCAATTGAAAATCCACCATAGTTCAGTCTTTTGCCTTGTCTGCATGGGTTCCCAGGGTATTTGAGCTTATGGCATTCACCTTCTTTTTTTTTTTTTTAATGCCTTTTCTAAGGTGGCTGTTTTGCTATTGAGGAAATCGCAACTGACTCAGCCTGGATTGTATCTCAGATATGCATCCATTCTGAACCTTGTTAGATTGTCTTTTAACAGAATTGAAAATGAAATTTAAGCTGACATACACAATGAGCACAAACCAACACCCTGCAGTTTCAACAATTCCTCCAAGATCCAACCGAAATACTGATTTCCTATATTAAACCTCAATATACAAGTACAGGTGTCTTTGTATTATTTTACTGATTACATTTGTGATGTCCTTTCACCTTGCTATATGAGTCATCATTTACACTGATGTATAACTCAAAAATACTAAAACATCAACAATTCATTTGCATATTTTGGTTAACAAATATTAAAGCTGTTTCCATTTTTTTATCTAATAGAAAGAGAATATTATTTTATTTTGTTCATATATCTCGTATGCACATGTAGATATCTGCCCTAAGTGATATATTGAGAAGTGAATGACTAAGTTACGCGTGGCAGGTGCCTGTTGATTCTGCTTTGAGACTTCAGTTATGACAACATTGACTTCTATTAGGATATCAAAATTTCACATATCCTGAATCTTCTCTAATCCTTAAATTATCAGTTTTGTGTTTTTTGGTTAAGACATTCTACTCAATATGTGATTATAGTGACTTTTTTCAAATTTGATGACTCATGGGATTAAGAACAAAGTCTCTGGTTGGTTTTTTTCCATTTTGATATACTTGTTTGTAAATGAACACTTTTTTAACTAACATGTACTCTTCTTTCTTTCTTTTTTTCTTTCTTTTTTTCTTTCTTTCTTTCTATAGTTACAGAGAGTGAGAGGGAGACAAGGGATTTTTCTTATCCAACTTCATTCCCAAAATGGATGCAATGCAACCCAGAGCAGGACCAGGTCAAAGCCAGGAGTCACGAGATTCACCCATGTCCCCAGTGTAGGTGTCAGAACCCCAGGCCTTGTACCATTTGGAGCACCCAAGACTAAAAGCATGCCAAATTAAAGCCATTCCACAGCTCCTTGCCAGTACATATACTGTTGCCTTTTACCAACATATATGCAAAAACAAAGCAGGATGGAAAACTCATGTAGCAAATACTTATCAACAATGGTAAGATTTGTGTTTCAATTAAAACCAGCCAGAAAGAATTCCAATAAAACTGCACCTGTTCTTTACAGTAATTAATGTATAACCACTGTGTTTGCCTTTTGGAAAGAATGTAATAAATACAAATCATTAGAGACTATGAGAACTCAGTGGTTTGGTCTCTGTATCAGGTTTCCGATTACCATGGCAGTTTGTAAAAAAGTAACAATGTGACCAGATAAAGAAGAGTAGGGCACACCAAGTCTGAATTCTTGAGTTCAGAGACTGCTGGTGCCAGACACCAAGGTAAAACACTATGGACAACAGTCCAAGAGCAGGCAAACATCTGAGACCAAAGTCAAGTACGGTAGTTGAGGGGTTGTAGTTGGGAAATAAAACTGTTTGCTCTAAAATACGTTTGATGGCCAGGCATGCTGGTTTGATTGGTTAATCATTTTCTTTGCAAGCGCTGGTATCCCATAGAGAAGCCAGTTTGTGTCCTGGTTGCTCCATTTTTCATTCAGCTCCCTGCTTGTAACCAAGAAGGTAGTGCAGGATGGTGCAAAAACTTGGGATTCCATATCCATGTGAGAAACCCAGAAGAATCTCTTAGCTACTGGCTTCAGATCAGTTTAGCTATGGCCATTGTAGCCATTTGAAGAGTGAACCAGCAGATGGGAGATCTTTCTGTTTGTCTCTCCTTCCTCCTCTCCGTAAAATCTGCCTTCCTCCTCTCCGTAAAATCTGCCTTTCCAATAAAAATAAATCTTAAAAAAAAAGATACCCTGGAGACAATCACATACTTATTTTTGTACTTGGGCCACACTGTTGCTTTGTGATCACCAAATATTAGCTGGTTAACATCAGTAAGGAATGCAACTGTCAAAGTTTGTGCCATGTTAATTCCTGTCGCTTGAGCCACCAAGCACTTCAACCAAAGACCAAGGCAGCAATACTTCTAGGCTAACCTCCCTCCTCAGAGAAGGGGGTTTTCCTCTCTCTCTCCACTTTTATAGTCTTTATCTGTGTCTCTTTTCTTATTTTCTCAGTTGCACACTATGTGCTTCTCCAACTCTGCTCATGCCACACTAGTTGTACTCTTACCAGATTCTGCATTATCGATTTTAGATTTTACAGCCACAAAAACTGCAAGTAAAACTTTGGGCTTTGCAAATTACAGAGTCTCAGATGTTCTGTTACAGCAATACAAAATGGGTGGGCATGGAAATTAACTGCATCTTTTCCTTGCATATGATTTGGAGATTTTGATGATTTTCAAATTTAACCATTTATTATTTTTTCAAATTATTTTAAACAATAAGTAAAAAAGGATGATTGTTTCATATTTGATGTGAAATCTACTTTATGTGAAAATAGTGCTATTTTCCATTTTTTTGATGGACAGCTAATATGCTTTCTTGATTAAGGCTCATTTTGAAAGAGCAATTTAGTATTTATATTTATATTTGACAAATGTATGTCATTTATTAGGATATAAAAATACATTATATTCACAATGTTAACTATAAGGAACATATTGGTACTTAGATATTAATAAAGATATTTAAACTGGTACTAAACAAGAAGCTGAAAAATATTTCTTCCACTTCATATTCCATAAAGCAAACAAATATATGCTTTGATTTATTGACCCAAATCAGTAAATCCTCATGATTTGAACCGTGGTGGTAGTGATCATGCAATGCCATACATGAATATAGAAAGTAAGCACTTAGCAGAGGCAGCAAACATTGGTATTCCATGGGTACCTCTCTGGAACTGTGTCCTGAAGGTCTTATTCTGGATTAGTCAGGGGGGATGGCAGCATCAAAATCTCCAAAGTATGTGGGATTTTCTCCTGTGGTCTTGATAAGTTGTACCTGGTTCTCTTCTGTGACTTGAAGCAAAGGGCTGCTTGACTACAACCCTTACTTGCTCTCCTCTTTCCAAATTTTGTTCTGATGGTGGCCAAGCAGGCAGTTTTCACAATTTTTACTGTCTGATTTTCTGTAATTATAAATGCCATCTTTAAGTGATGTCTATCTTACTGTACAGTAAACATTCCCACCAAGAGTTTGCAGGATCTTCAGTACTTCGTTGCCAAGATATTTCTTTTGCTAACTAGTCTAACTCACCATTCTGGATGGCCTTGTCATCCATCAAGTCTTAGGACACAGATACAATGCTTCCAAGTTTTTTTCAACTGTATAACAAGGCTGGCTTTCACACATATTTGCTCATTTCTGCCTGAGATTTAAGTTGAATGTCCTTTACTCCTCATCTTTACAAAAAGATTCTGATCATAATCATTCCAGTCATTTCTCAGACGCTCCGACTTTCCCTATGGTTCTCTATTCTGGTCTGTTTATGATAATCCAAGAATTTTTAGTCTGTTCCTCCAAACTTTCCCACCTCTCAGCATCGGCTGGTTTCAAAGCTCTTCTAAAATTTCAAGCGTTTATTCTGACAATCAGCCCCACTTCTCTATTCCAATGTCTTGTTTATATTCATGATCTTGTAACAGAATGACCAAGACTCCATAATTTAGAAGAAGTCATACATTATTTCCTACAATTTTGAAGGATGAAAAGTCAAAGATTGAGGACCAGCATCTTGGGAGGGCCTTCTTATTCATGCATTCTATAGCAGAAAATCAAAGAAAAAGAAAGAACAGGAGACAGAATCCACAACTCCCAGACCTATGGCATTAAGCCACTCAGGACGACTCACACGTTTTCCAGGTCTCACCTCTTAACACTTTCAGACTGCTGCTATGCATACCTTCTTTCTAAGAAATGCATTCAAACACAGCATTTCATCTGACTGCTCAAATATTTTGTGAGTGAATTTTTGAATTTTGCTGAGATTTGAGCACAGCCTAGTGTGACTGAGAACCTCCTGGGCATCTTAATCTGCATGTTATTTCACAGTTTGCTGCGTCTACCTTTAGGAACTCTACTAAATTTTTACAGTGAAGGGCCAAAGAAGAGGACCAACTGGTTATGTCAAGGGAAGGAAAGAAATAATCCTAAAGAAGCTGGTCCAGAATCTCCTCCGTAGGAAAGTCCCGATGTATAGAAGAAAATATTTATTTAAATTTATCTTCCTTGAGCATAGGAAATGGTGTGTCCCTGCTCTCAGTAGTTATGGCTCTTACAACTCTTGAGGGGGGGTGTTGGATGGAGGATTACAAAAACCACCTGTGAGTGTCACGGCTAAGGAACAAATTTCTACTTAGAAACTGAGATTTAACTATACAGCAATAAATGTTATACCAATCCACCTCACTACCATCAACAGTAAGGCTTCAGCACAACAGTGGAGTTCCACTGAAAGACAGAGAAATTGGGAAAACCAAAATTAAAATAAAATAGAAACAAAACCAAGAATAGTAAGGAAAATTAAGCTTCTACTGCCTACAGCTATGGTAAGTATTCAACACAGGCCACCTCCTAGAGAGATTAACTTCAGTCTTCACTATAGACCTTTTTATCTCAGACTGCATTAGGGAGCCCACTGTGGCTGACTGTCAAAACAAGAAGAGACGTAAAAAATGCGCAAGCAAAAACCTCATAAAAAGCATAAGCATCAAAGTTACACTCAATTGTTATACATACATGAGACTCATCAGAAAAGAAATTTAAAATAATTATGACTAGTTAGTTTTGAACTACAGTAGGAACATGAAAAAACACCACACAGAAACTGATGGACCATGTAAGCAGAGAAAACAGAAATCCAAAGAGTTTTGAACTGCTAGAAATCAAGCCACTGCCACAGAACTGAAGGATTGCTTGGCTGTAGTCATTAGTGGACTAGATATGGCAAGGAAACAATCAGTGAAAATGAAGATAGGTTAACAGACACTTCCCAAACTGAAATGTAGAGTCAAAGGGAATGGAAAAACCAAAAAGTACATTAAGAAAACATGAAAATTTCAGAAGATGTAGTACCTCTAATTGAAACACTGAAAACAAAGCGAGGAGGCAAAGAAGCAGAAAAAATATAATTGAACCATTAATGGCTGAAAATTTTCAATTTTTAGTGATAAACAGGTTCAGAGAGCTCCAAGAATAAAGCAGGAATGGTAAACAGAAGATAAACAAAACAGAGCAAGTGTTTTACCCAGGCTTATCACAGTAAAACTGCAGGGAGGAAGAACAAAGTGAAATCTTGAAAATCAAGGCCAGATAAATACATGCCCTATCTAAAGATGAGCTAGGACACAAATTGTAATGAAGTTGTTAGCAACCATGCAAATAAGGAGAGATTCAGTGAGTGAAATAGTTAAAATTTGTGGAACGACATTACTAATAATTATTCTGTTCATCATTTATATCATTTACCCAGCCATGTGCCTTTTTTTTTTTTTTTTGGATGAGGTTCTCTGAAAAGATTGAGAGAACTTATTTAAGTATGTGAACAATTTTCCATTTGTAACTCAGCTGTAATATCATTGGGTCATTTGATAAAGCATTTACCTTTTTTAAGCAATTTTAGCAGGCAAAAGCATTCAGTAAACAACAATAAATCCCCATACAAGTAAAGCAGCCTACTGGATTCAGTCATGTACAACTCAATGTACAACTATGATGTGAAGTAGATACTGAGTACTGATAAAGAAAAACGGTATTGAGGGTCTGGCTCAGTGACCTAGCCACTAAAGTCCTTGCCTTGAATGCGCTGGAATCCCATATGGGCGCCGGTTCTAATCCTGGCAGCCCCATTTCCCATCCAGTTCCCTGTCTGTAGCCTGGGAAAGCAGTTGAAGGTGACCAATGCCCTTGGGACCCTGCGCCCAGGTGGGAGACCTGGAGGAAATTCCTGGCTCCTGGCTTTGGATCAGCGCAGCTCTGGCCATTGTGGTCACTTGGGGAGTGAATCATCGGAGGGAGATTTTCCTCCCAGTCTCTCCTCTTCTCTGTATATCTGGCTTTGCAATAAAAATAAATAAATCTTTTTAAAAAGGAAATATGGTATTGTGATTGTATAAAATAATATAAATGAGGTAAACATTGCATGATAAGCCTGAAGTTTTGTCCTGTCGTATTTCAGGTTGTGCAAAACAACGGCTTATGACTTGTAAAGAGCTACAAGAGGAATACTATAGATCCACTAAAGACGTTGAACTTCAGATGGAAGGAAATAGCAATGGGAAAACTTGCAGATAGTGTTAATAGGTAAGACTCTTTCAACAATAATAGGTCCAACTTGTTGCTGGTATGTTTAAAATATGATGAGCAAATAATAGTTGTCTTCTAAAGGTAAAGGAAACTCAGCCACACCTCATTGGCATCCAATTAGAGATGAATATTTCACATAAGCTTGGTGTAAATCATGGTGCGTTGCAGAGATAGTAAGACTGGGTCCTGGTTCTTGGTTTCAACTCAGCCAATTTGGGGAAGTGAAAAATGAATGGAAGATCTCTCTCTCTCTCTCTCTCTCTCTCTCTCTCTCCTCTCTCCTCTATCCTCTCTCCTCTCTCCTCCTCTCTCTGTAAATCTCCCATTCCAAAAAACAGTAATGTTTAGAAAAACATCTTACAGTAACAGCTTTTAGGATCTTCAAAGCAGTCATTCATGCAATGATTCATTAAAGTGACTAATTTCTGATCTGAGAATTTATAACGCGCAATGGCTGTGAGTGAGAGGTGCAGGAGACCTAGTCAATGTGAAGTCTCAGCCGTTGTGTGAGAACAAGCAACAACATTCTCCTCCAGACAGCGTCTCTCCTGCCACCCCTACTCAGGCTTTCATTTCACCAGCTGCATAAAGACAAACAATTGCATTTGAGCTTTCTGATTTGTAGAGAAGAAAATATAATGTGTGTAAATACTTCAAATGACAGAAGCAAGAAACATGTTTAAATATCTTAAGGATTGCATGTGGAAGTTGCCTTCCTCACTGGGATCAGAAGAAGAGTGTAGCTCATTTTCCCGGAAATATTCAGCTGTTCCAGCTGTAATATGCTTATTAACTTTCAACACACATATTTTTCAAGCCTTGAAACACCTTGCCTATATTTTGGATGTTAGGCATCACCAAAATGAATAGTGAGATGTCAAAGTAGTACTGGTCCGAAGCTTCAAAATAAACAAGTAAAACAAAGCATTGTCAAGTTGGTGCCTTTTCTGATTTAATTTAAATGACTATCTAGTTGTTAGGTTTAGTTCAAGTTGCAAAGGTTTTCCACTTTCAAATTATTTGGACAATTCTTCCTTTTTATACTATTTTTGCTTTTATTTTGTATAGCAAATTCCTCTGAAGATCTCAATACATTTTTTTATCAAGTAAACATATTAACCATTGATAGCACAATTACCACAATCATTTTCTATTCTATACTGAAAATGCAAACGTTCAAAATTTGGATTGAAGCGTTAAGTTAATTTTTCCTATTAATGCTCCTTGTGTTAAGAGATGTCTTGCTAGAAAACTAAAGATCTGCTTTAAAATGCAACATACAGTGATTGGCACTCATCTGTGTCTAGAAATTGCTTCAAAAAATAATGCTATTTTGGAGAAATTATGTGAACTAGTGGCATCACCGATGCTCTGAGCACACTCCTGTGCTTTTATATCATGGAAAATGGTGAGTGACATTTATTAAGTGGGTAAGTGACCTTTCTGTGACATTTTGGTTTCCAGGATGTCACAAGCTGTCAGGTTACTACACATAAGGCACATATATAATGCTCTGTACATAGAAATGTATGTGTTGGGCCCGGCGGTGTGGCCTAGCGGCTAAAGTCCTCGCCTTGAAAGCCCCGGGATCCCATATGGGTGCCAGTTCTAATCCCAGCAGCTCCACTTCCCATCCAGCTCCCTGCTTGTGGCCTGGGAAAGCAGTCGAGGACGGCCCAATGCATTGGGACACTGCACCCGCGTGGGAGACCCGGAAGAGGTTCCAGGTTCCCGGCTTCGGATCGGCTCGCATAGGCCCGTTGCGGCTCACTTGGGGAGTGAATCATCGGATGGAAGATCTTCCTCTCTGTCTCTCCTCCTCTGTGTATATCTGGCTGTAATAAAATGAATAAATCTTAAAAAAAAAAAAAGAAATGTATGTGTTATGACCTAATGGGCAGCAGTCATATTCCAATAAAAGTGGACTAGGAAATACCCCTTCTATACAGACAAAATAATCTCACATGTGCTATCCTGATAAAGATCTCTCATCTTAATCCAGTGAAACAGTGCTATAAATTGGATATTGAATTTGTGATGAAATGCTGAACTTTTCTGTGTTAGGAAACTAAGCCAAATATAGTTGTCATAGAAATTCACTCTGATCATGAAATTATTGAACTCCATGGTTCCTCAAAAAATATATCAGTTCTGCTTTGTAAAGTCTTTAAATTCCCATGCTAAATTCATCTATATGTGAAATTAATAATGAATACCCATGTCATTATTCCTCATTTCAGAACACACAATATGGAGTGAAGCATTCTAATTTATAACTACAAACTAATACACTATAGAAATATCAAGGTATTTTTTCTTAATTACAACTACCCTGATGAGAGACCTTCACAACATGTAAATAAAATTATTTATCAAAACACTGCTTTATTCACTTTAACATTTTATAAACATTGATTTAAGCCTAACTTTAAACAGAATTTTATTAATAGCATGAGAAAGAGCAATATGCAAGTGATTCTAGACTCTAAAGTTGCATGAAGTTTTATAATACTAGCAATTGCATTTATGGTATCTCAGATTTCCTTGTGAAATTACCTAGCATTATTTGTAATGCACCTGTTCTTTTATCAACTGACTGTGGATATAAATTTACAACTTCTTAACTCTGTGAGTTCTGGATCACAAAGATTCAGCTTTGTATCACCTCAATGGCATCATACTTTATTTTTCTCATCCAAGACCAAAAGCAATGCACCTTTGGAAAAAGCGCTCAGAATAATAAACTCCAGTCTTTGACCATTTGCATCTCTTGGTAGTTATTTCCAAAATCAAGGAAGGATGTAAGTTTTGAAATTTGGATTACACTCCCATAAGTGTAATAAGTCAAATTTTCTTCTAAACCCAAGCCAGGGCTTTACTGAAAATGTTAAAGTCATTTTATTTTCATGATCAGAGAAGCTGACTTTACATGACATTCAATTTTTCATGGAACTTTCAGAGGACCAATTTAGCTTTGTTTGGGCAGTTAAAATCAGTGGCTTCAGAGGAAAACTGAAAGGACACAATATAACAAAATTCCTGCTGTCCTTCTAATCCCATACATAAGTGCAAAGCAGCTCAAACTCCACACAGATAGAATGTTTTCGAATTGAACTACACGGTGGGAAAGAAAACATATAAGAAAATATTATGAGGTCCAGACATAACACCTCGTCTATTGCTTTCTGTAACAGCAGTTGTACTGATGCTTCATTAAATATGTGGTACATATAGCACATGTAGACTCTTCTTGTTTGTTGTAACAGCAGTTGCATTGGCGAGCTTCATTCACCATTAAAATGGAAGAATACTTTCCATTATCCTTCCAAAATTCTTATTGGTTGATAAATATCTGGTCTCATGAAGTCATCAGGAATTTTATCTTTGAAGATGATTATAGCCTGCAAGACAGATATGCAAGAAAAGTTGCAAGCGGTGGAGTATAAAGCTATGTTGGTGATACATATTTTAATATTCTTGTTTAAAATTGCATAACTTGAAAACATTTGTGGTTCGGTGAGTTCAGTGGTTTGCTGGGAGTTATCCATGACGGAGCGCCTAGGAGAAAATCCTGTCCATGCATCTGATCCAGCTTCCAGCTAATGCATGTGGGAGGCGAAGATGATGATCCAATTACTTAAGATCTTGTCACTCATACAGGTGACCCACACGCAGTTCTGAGCTCTTCAGCTTGACTTGGCCTAGCCCTAGCTGTCTTAGACATTTAGGAAATGAGCAAGTATATGTAAGTGTGGTCTCTCTCTCTCTCTCTCTTTCTGTGTGTGTGCGCGCCCGTGTATGTGTGTACTGCTCTTCGTAACTCTGTTTTTCAAACAGATAGAATACTTAATCAAAATATATCCCACACATTTATTCAGGACAATTTAATCCTGAATGACTTTGAGATGCTGTTACATATTGCCCTCAACATTAGGCGTTGACTGTGATCCATTTGTAAGGACCCCAAATCTAATGAATTTTCAACATCTATAAATAGGGAATTCATAAATGCTACCATTTAATATTTTGGCAAAATAGAATATCATTAACTTTTAAAAAATATTTATTAAATGGAAAGTTTTACAGTGTAAGAGATAAATGTAGATTCCCCATCGGATGGCTTAATTCGCACATGGCTACAGTGGCTTGAGCTGGGTCAGGCCAAAGACAGGAGCCAGGAGTTCTACCCAGGTTCCCCACAAAGTTTCAGGGATGCATGCTATTGGACTATGTTGTGTTGCTTTTCTCTGGCACATTGGCAAGGAGCTGGATGCCAACATTAAGGCATTGTTTCAAAATGCCAGCTAAATTGTCAATATTTCATGTTAGCTTGTAACTTCTTAATCAAGTGTCAAAAATTTTATTTGAGAGTGATGGCAGGTTTTGTTGTTGTTGCTTAAAGCTTTGAGGAAAGCTTCATGATAGTTTTCACCAGCAAATTTTAATGGGAAAGAGATTATGTGTTAAGATATTGTTACGTGCAACCAGCTCATTGTATTTTATGGAAACACAGCTAATCTGAGGTTCTGAGAACTGAAAGACACCGGGATGATTTTCTTTTCCATCGGAGCCCAAACCAAGCTTTCTAGAAGCATTTTCAGTAAATCAGTTTCTTGTATCAAATGACAACTCTCTTAACATAAGCCTGTAAGTGATGGGCTCCAAAATGTGATTTACTTAAAGTCCGTATACTTTCCAAAGCCAAGTTTACTTCGGTACTAAATAATCCATGGAAACTAATTTTTATGAGATGCTTATTTTCCATCTGTTTTCTCAGAAAAATCTCCTTTTATCAAATAAATGTTTACCATATGATATAAACGTTAGAAAGTTAAATAATCCAATAAAAATATATCAGTCATCCAGTGTTTACCAGAACAACACTATAATACTGGGTTCTGTGTGCAAAGTGGCAAAAACAAATAATAGTAAGAATCTATAGAGTTATGAAAGAGTGGACAAAGCAAATACTCATCTACTGAGGGGTTTGAAGACATGTATCGAAAGCTTTAAAAATATTATAAATTCAGTAGATTCGTTTTTAGTGTGGGACCGGAATGATGAAGAAGGAATAAGGAACAACAATATTCAGTTCTAAAGAATATCTCAAAATGATCGTTGTCATGGAGGTTATTGGAAACATCTGCTGTGTATTTCAGGATTCTGGAATCGTCTTTAACTCAGGTACAACCATAGTTAATTTGAATTTTACATGCTAGCATATGCGGCAACAGGTGAATTTATAAAGAGGTGATTGTCATATAATCTCAGTGCTGATTGAGATCTTGTTTTGAAGAGTCTGGTTGAAAAGTCCACCATGTTATTTCATTTCTTTTCTCTCTTTCTCTTTCTCTCTCTCTCTCTCTCTCTCTCTCTCTCTCTTTCTCTCTCTGTCTCTCTCTCTCTCTTTCTCTCTTCTTGTCTTTCTCTTTGTTTCCTGATGAGGACAATTGTGAAAAGTTGAAGAATGTTAAGCCAACCGGTCCTTATGAGCCCTTGTCCTAATCTTAGATGCTGTTTTTAACACAGATAAGAAAGAACATTTAGGTTCTGACATCTTCTTGCACAGGCCTTCAAATGTAATTCTATCTTGGCTGTTTATGGCCACGGATCTTTCCTGGGTATAATAAAAAATAATAAGGTTGAATACTAACAAAAAGCTTCTGGAAATGTAAGTAAAACCATATGAGAAAGTTGGTGGGTATGAATGCCTCAACAATTGTGAAGCAAATTATGTCAGGTAAAAAGATCTTGGCAACAAGAAGTGATTATGTACATGGAGCTGCTGGAAAGCAGTTCTCTAATTGATTGTCATGTGTCTAGACCCTCTCAGGATACTAGCTTTGTTCTTGCTACTTCCTGTAACTCCAATTGAGACTTCAACTAGATCCTCAATTAATAGTTACAATCTCTTGACCTCTGCTATCTTTGAACACTTAAACTACATGTCTGGTAGTGGCATCTGTTTGATCTATAACGACTGCTGTTGCCAATCACTGACTAGAGATGCTTAGCAGTGAGCTACAACTACTTTAAGGTCCAGTGATTATACCCTTGGTGATTTATAGTTTATAGTCTCTCTGGACAACCTCAGACACACCTTCCAATAAATTTGGTTAAACAAAAACAATATTAAAATTCAGGTTTCTTGTTAAAAATATCTTGCAATATATATCTATAAGTCTCCAAGATGAAAATATTTCCTTTGCATTAGTTGTTTCCTGAATCAGAAGCACAATATCCAGCACAGGTTATACTCCCAAATCTTTCAACATATGAGAAGATATTTAGCTTTATTATCAATAAATATGCTTCTTCATGTTCTAAAATATGTCTTTTGTTAATGTTGCAGTGATTATTCTACTGAATTCCTGATGTTTTTAATTCCAGTGAATTTAGATGTTTATAATTAACGGCAGAACTCTATATGCTTGATGAAGGAGAGAAAATGTAATGAATTTTGTGACTTTTTTCAGTGATTCCTTTAGCAAGTAGTCATCATGTTGTTACATGTTGCTAGCTTACTTATTTGCAAGGGGAGATAAGAGAGAGAGAGAGAGATTTTCAATCTACTATCTTACTGCCAAATGCTGGAGCCAGGAACGCCTTCTGAATCCCCATGAATTAGGAAACCATGTCCTTAGAACATAATCTACTACCCAGACCATAAATGGAGACAAGACTTGGTCTCAAGACCCGTATAGGATGTGCGTGTGTGTGTGTGTGTGTGTGTGTGTGAGAAATGACAGCTTTATATACTGAACCACAGTTCCCACACCCCAGTATTCATTTCATTAACTTTTTGCCAGACAACATGTTATGTCACTTTCCTTGGGTCTTTCTAGATTTTTGTTTCCTGAAGTTTTCCTATCCTTTTCAAAGCACTCTGATTGAAACCACTTTGAAGCCCCCATTCTGAGGCTCTCACAGACTACCAAGGATTAAACCCTTCTTTGATGATTGCTCACAATATTCCAGAAAAATGTATAGAGTCTGACCTATTTTTCATAAATTCCAAACATGATAGGCAATCAGAGTGCCATAAATGTCTTAACGAGTATCCAGTACGATTAAAAACAAAATAGTAGTAAGTAACATGCTGGAGCAAAGGTAGGGAAGTACCATCCATGTTGATGAGCAAAATGTGTGGGCAAATGTTTATTAATTATTTAGTGCCTGTTGCAGTCTGATGCACTTTTGTACAATTGAGAAAATTAAGTTTAAGTTATTTTTAAATACTCTTAGAATCAACTATTCCAATTCATGCAACGTATGAATTTTTGCAAGCTATGTATTACTCCAGTTTGATACAGTAGTGTATGTGTCCACAGATAGCTTTTTTCTCAGTGCTTTTTTTATACACTCAAGTTTTCTGGTATTTCAGTAGCTTTCTGTAACCTGTTAAAATCAGGAAAATATCTTATTTGAAGCAGCAGCCTCCAAAACTCATGAAAATCTTAAAACAGTTTCACTGATGTCTGTGTGGCTGTTGCCAGTTCCTCAAAGTAGAAACACTGAATGGTCACAAATGTTTACTTGTTTCCACAAATGTTTCATTTGAAGGCTGTTTTTTGGGGGGAACTTCCTAAGAAAGTTTATCATCACGCAGGCAATTGGCTTCGCTTTATTTTCATTCTGAATTATTTAGTATGAAGTCACTGTCGGTCGCCCACATTTAGGTAACAGTCATATGCTACTTCTTTCAGATGTATCTTTGCATATTATTTGGAATCTTTCTTCATGGAACCTTTTTTTTTCTATTTTCCTTACTTTCTATTGATAGTCATATGGACAAGCACATAGATGTGTTTGTTTTTATTACAGCCTAATTCTGTTTCATTTGATTTTATTATTCAGTGTTCCAGTTCTGGTCTTGAAGAGTTATTTTATTTGGCAGCTGTATCTCTTTGATACAATTCAAAATTGGTTTGTTTTTGTTTTTGAGCCTCCTTTATTTTCTGGCATGAGAAGATGCTATCCTGTCATTTTGAATTTTCTCTGTGATGAATGTGTGTATTTCATATGTGCATTTCATATTTTATAATTCACAGATTCTGGCAGACTCATTTAGCATTTAGCCTTAGGAAGGTCTTGCTTAGGTTAGACAAACCAAGAAACAGTTCATAGTAAATTTGCACTGACATAAACAATCTTTATAAGTTTAAGGCAACTGCCCTGATACTATGCTTAGCATATCATGAAAAGAGAATCTTTTTGACAAAGAAGAAGAAAAATGACGTAAGCATAGGTGATTATACAATTCATAGAGAGACATACACAGTGGCCATGTCAGTTTGTATAGCATTGATGGAGATGAAAAATGTGTTATTTGACAAGTTAGCTTGCTTGCAGCTATAGCCTTCATCATTGATTCAGTGAGTACAGCTACTTATTTTAACTGAAAGACAGAGTCTGCTTAATAGCATTTACATACATCTGAAAATGTTAATGGAACCACCTGAATCTATCTAAGGTTCTCTACCAGTTTCTATTCTGACTGTTCCATTTATTCTGACTGTTCCACTTCCTATACAGGTTCCTTGACAAAATCGGTAGTAGATGATCCAAGTGTCTAGCCCTTGGGTCTGAGAGAAGTTCCTGGGTTGAGCTTGAACTGGCTGTTGCAGCCATCTGGGAAATGAACCAGTGCAAGGAATCTCTCTCTCTCTCTCTCTCTCTCTCTCTCTCTCTCTTTCTCTCTCTCAATACATAAATAGGATAGATAGATAGCAATGGATAGGTGGTCACAGAAGGTGGCTGGGAACTCGCATTTATCTTTAACATATTGGTTACTCATTACTATGTCAATTAATTCCATAATGATGTAAATTTTTGCTGATGGTATGTTGGAGCTTTCAATTGACTGGGATGATACTCTGCTGGCTCTGTCTTCAGACCAGAGAGGGTATACCTAAGAAGCCGTTGAACTTGACTGGACAATAAGATGTTGGACTCTGTGTTTGGTATATGCTTGCAATGGGGGAATCTCAACTGAACTTGAGCTGTGGTTATGCAACAAGGTGGAGGAATCCACCATGGTGGGAGGGTGTGGGGAGGGGTGGGGAGAACCCAAGTATCTATGTAACTGTGTCACATAATACAATGTAATTAATGAAGTTAAATAATAAATAATTTAAAAAAAGAAAAGAAAAAAATATATATATACAAAATATGCAAAACGCAAGATTTCTGGATATGAGACCTTCAGAAAAAAATTACAATTGCTTAAATATAGGGAGTAAATGACTAAATAAAAGTTACAGTGAATTGCAGAACATTATTGAAAGGCTTCATGAAATGAAACTAATTGAATGACGCAGGAGAATGCATAAAGCTAGGTAGAGGAGCCCATGGAAGAGTAGCCAGAACTCATGGACTGAGTGCTTTTCAATTCTAATGCTCTCACAGCTTTATAAATTTCACTTTCTGCCTGTTCAAATTGATGTATTACATATCACTTCACCAGTAACTTTCATGATTTATTTTGATATACATGAATGTATATATTTAAATAACTAAATAAATTATCTGATTATCATCCACCTAGCACAGCCACAATGAAGTAAACTACAAGGTTATTCAAGCTGACATGAACCACAGCAATCTGGACCAAGGAAAATTGAACTGAGCTAGAATTTTTAGAATGTGTTCATACTGACTTAAAATTTATGCTTCTAGAAAAATCAGCCACCCAACAATAAAAGAATGATATTCTGTAGTTAAAAGTACAGAAACAGCTAAACTTTTTTACTGGAAGTTCCAAAAATCCCCCATAGCTCATTTGTATGAATTTTGTAATAATATAAATCTTCTCATTCATTTTCTATATTTGTGTGTGTGTAGATAGATAGATAGATAGATAGATAGATAGATATAGATAGATAAAAAAACTTCCACACTGGCATTGCGCATATATATTTTCTGTATGTATTTCAAGCATTATATTAATAAGAATCCCTGTAATACTCATCACATTGTATTGTATGTAATGATCTTTGTATAAACTAGAGTAGGGCGGATTGTGTCAAGTTACAGTCTCTTTATAGAGGAAGAAATAAAATGT
The DNA here is from genome assembly GCF_030435755.1 of Ochotona princeps. NCBI lineage: Eukaryota > Metazoa > Chordata > Mammalia > Lagomorpha > Ochotonidae > Ochotona > Ochotona princeps. Next base: position 37,179,928 of record NC_080834.1, read on the forward strand.
TAGAACTAACAAAGTGTTACACTTTCCTTTGGAATTATGATTTTTTTCTTTTTGTTATCAAAATGAGCTGACCAACAATTAATCAAAAAAATGGGGGACACAGCACAACAGCCTAGAGGCGAAAGTCCTCACCTTGCACACACCAGGATCTCATATGGGTGCCGGTTGATATTCCGTTTGCTCCACTTTCCTTCCAGCTCCCTGCTTGTGGTCTGGGAAAGCAGGGGGGTTCGACCCAAAGCCTTCGGACCCTGTACCCATGTGGGAGACCAGGAAGAAGCTTCTGGCTCCTGGCTTCATATCAGCTTAGCACCAGCCATTGCAGCCACTTGGGAAGTGAGTCAGTGGAAAAATCATCCTCTTTGTCTCCCCTCCTCTTTGTATAACAGACTTTCAAATAAAATAAATAAATCTTTAAAAAAAAGAAAATAGGAACCATAAGCAGTGTATCTTTTTCAAATTCTGTAATTTAATTTTTTTATTTATGAAAAATAAGTTTACTGAGGACATAAAAATGTTACCATCCAAATACAGTTTTGTCACAAAAAGCATTTTTCATGAACATTTTTGTGCATCTTCTTCTTCTTCATATTATTATTATTATTTTATGATACAGTTCCATAGACCTTGGGATTTCTCCTAAACTGAGTTCACCTATGTTATTACTATTGTATAATTTCTCATGAACAGTCAAATGTCCATCATTGCTGACATGGTCGACAGCAGACTCCAGCATCCTATTGTCAGGATATAATTATCAGTTTCATTGGGAGTCCATCTCTAGTCTGGAAGTAGAGTAATACTGCATTGTATCTTCACATCTGAATATTATAATCTCCATTGCACAGTTACTATATATCCCCTTAAATGAAAAGCTACAACACAAAATCAGCAACAGAAAGAAAAATAAAAATTTACAATGCCATCAAGTTAAATAACACGGTACTAGAGCGATAGTCTCCATCTCTTCAAACCGTGGATGAGTCTCCATTGCAGTTACTATACATCCCCTTAAATGAAAAGTCACTAGACAAGATCAATAGCAGCAAGAAAAAAGAAATTAACAACACCATGAAGTTAAATAACATGCTACTGAATGACTAATGTGTCACTGAAAAAATGAAAAGGAAAATCAAGAACCTTCTTGAAGAAAATGATGCCTCTGTATGATCTATGAGTCATTGAATAATTTAATGAGTTTTGAAGAGATGAAACTAAAAAAAAAAAATCAAAATCCGTGAGATATTGTTTCTGCTGATCTTTGCTGGTGAGCTAGGTCACCTGCAGGCAACAAATAGATGGGTTTTGTGTTTTTTATCCAGTCTGCTAATCATGATGTCTTATATGATCAAGAAAGTAACAATGTTTCTAGAAATGTTTTCATGATTTATGTGCATTTATTCATTAAATATTCACCAATATTCATCAATATCCAACTATAAAATTGTGCTGTTGAGATCCTAAATAAAGGTTGTTTGGGGATTGTTATCACTTGTCTTTACTCACTACCAGTGGAAAACCATGTCAGAATTTGCTGGGCATCATTAGAGTAGAGTTTTTCATGTTGTTGCAATTGGGCACACATTTTTCTTTTGTATATTCAACTAGGATAGAGGTTCATGTTTGGTGAAATAGTAAGCATAACTTTCCTTTCAAAATACCATATTGACGAGTAGAATAAAGAAAAAAGTCACACATGTCAGTATGAGAAATACTGTTATCTCTTCCCCGAGGCCACAGAACCACAGCAGGACTCAACAAAATAATAGTCAGTTTAGCTTCATTCACCTTCTAAATATGAGATGATTTACAAGGATTGATTTTTTTTTTATTTATGAGCGTATTGATTTGCAGAAATAACGATGTAGGTAGCCTCTTTGAATAAGTTCTTTCAGGAACTCACAAAGGGTGACTTACTCATGTGCTGCGGTGCAAATGTGCAGGTCAGCAACACTAGCGAGATACAAGCATGTTATGATTTTGCAGAAGGGTCTGGGAAGTTGCAGTTACTTACAACTCTAAACAAAGTAGAAAAGGAGCTTTGAAAAAAACCTCATCTCTGGTTTTAAAAGATGCACTTATGGAAAAGTCAATGCGGTTCAGCAAGGAAGGGATGTGCTGACTTTGTCCAGGGGAAGATAACAGATGTGGAGGATCTGCATCTTCAGGGGAGAGCTGAAGAGAAGTTTGCAGCGGAAATTACACAGAAAAAAAGAGAGATGTCATGGAGCAGTCTGGACAGGGATGTCACCCCTGACCCACAGCTAGCGGTTGGAGGAGAGGCCAGAGTCTGAGAGTGAAGTAAGGGCAGCCCATGCTGCTGATGTTTTTGCCTGAAGAAGAATCTTGTGGAACACACTAACTTGGATTCACCTTGGAGCCCTAGGGGGGGCAAGGTATACACCTATCCCCTTGAAGGAAAAGTACATTTCTTTCTCCCCATCCTTCAACAATGTGGCTAGTGACCAGCAGAGAAAACACTATCTTACTGTCATTAGAAACAATAACATCTCTCATGTTCCCGATGTGTGAGCAGAAGATTTTATCAGAGGGACAAGTCTACATTCCCTAATGACTCGGAGTCTGGCCTGGAAGGTTGGCGGGAAGGTGAGCGCACTCAGGTCTGTGGTGTGCTCCCTCTCCTCCACTAAATCACTGTCTCCATGGCTCAAGCTGCCCACAGGACCCTGGCCAGGGCAGGACTGTGGGACATTTGCATGACATGTGCGTGGGAATTTCGCCACTGCATGACAGAGCTTGAATATAACTCTATGTGTCCCCTGATGTCCTGGGTTGGGTCACTGTAGCGGGTTCTATGCTCACCCGGAGGACCACACAGACCTGTTGTGCTGCTGTTCATGTGGCAGTGGGGTTGTTGTTCCCACCATGGGCTAAGCCTTGGTACTGGTCATCTTGGAAGAAATGCGATGTCACTATGATTATTTCAACAGGTGTGATTATAGCCTCCTTGTTGGTGACAATAGAGGAGGCCCTCCTAGGCAAGTAGGGTCCCTCTGGATTCTCACCCCACCACTGAACACTGACCAGAGCTTTTTGGCCCACCAGTCATGAGCTTCTTGATATCCAACGAAGGAGCATAAGCCACTATGCCACAGAAGCACAACTCAAAGAAAAAAGCCATGGATGGAGGAAACTAACAAGGATTTCCATAAATGCCCAGAAGTAAATACAGAAATACAAAAAAAAAGTAAAGAAGAAAACAGGGCTCAACGTGATAGCTTAGTGGCCTGGAATCCCACATGATGACTGATTTGTGTCCCTGCAGCCTAGCCTCCATCCAGCTCCCTCTTGTGGCCTGGGAAAGCAGTAGAGGATGGTCAAACGCTTTCAGACCTTGCACCTGTGTGGGAGACCCACGAGAAGCTCATGGCTTCTGGCTAAGATCAGCTTAAATCTGGCTGTTGCAGCTTTTTTTTTTTTTGTAAGATTTATTTATTGTTTGGTGACAGCATTTTTAAAATCATTACTATCATTTTATGGGACAACTCCAAGGTCCTGGGATTTCCCTTACCTCCTCCCCAACAGTAAAAGGTAATGCTAGATTACCTTCACAAGAGCTCCCAATGAAACTAATACCTAATTACTGATAAGAAATTATATGGATTAAGAAAGAATAGATAGATGTAGTGCAAGTTCTAAGAGAATTGTTAACCCAGAATACTATACCCAACAAAACTCATTCATCAATGGAGGTGAAATAATTTCCAAAACCAATGGAACAATGTAAAACTAGAAATTAATCCACACATCTACAACCAACTATTCTTTAGCAAAGGAGCTGAACTCAATCCAGAAAGAAAGGACAGTCTCTTCAATAAATGTTGCTGGGAAAATTAGATCTATGGGGCACGGTGCAATAGCATAGTGGTTAAATTCCTTGCCTTGCATGCTCCAGGATCCCATATGGGTGCTGGTTCTAGACCCAGCCCCACTTCCCATCCAGCTCCCTGCTTGTGGCCTAGGAAAGCAGTTGAGGACAGCCCAAAGCCTTGGAACCCTGCACCTGCATGGGAGAGCTGGAAGAGCTCCTGGCTCCTGACTTCGGATTGGCTCAGCTCTAGCCATTGCAGCTGCTTGGTGAGTGAACCATCAGATGGAAGATCTTCCTCTCTGCGGGATCTCCCCCACAGATTCCTCTAGTACCCCATTGCCGGAAGGGATGAGCCTGCTGCTTGCCACCCAGCCTCCCCGCCCGCAAGAGACAAACAGATGGACAGGGGTTCTGTCTAAGCAGTCCCGATTTATCAGGGAAATTCAATTTCTTATATAGGGTAAGGGATAACCTCAGGCCCGAAATTTCAGGAATTCCAGAAGGGGAGAAACTAGGAGCCAATTACTAGGACAATGACTGCGGAAGGCATCTCCCATAGGCCAGGGGTAGGTGACTGAGATGGCCCTGGTCAATCAGTATTTCATTGGAGCTACGTGACTCCTGCCCTGGTTCACGCCCAGGGCTTTGTCTTTGGCCGCCATTTTGCCTGCCAATGACCTGGACTGTTAGTTGCCATCTTATTGACTTAGTGACCTCTTTGCCCCTGAGCCCCACACTCTCTGTCTCTCCTCTATGTATATCTGCCTTTCCAATAAAAATAAATAAATCTTTTTTAAAAAAAGAAATTTAGATCTATGTATTAAGAAGCATGAAACAAGACACCTCTTTTATATATACTGTATTCCAAAATCAGCCAAAATATGTAAAGAATCTTAGTTTATGATCTGATACTCTCAAGTTACCAGAAAAAATATTGGAGAAACTTCAAGTCCTAGGTATAGGCAAAGACTTCTTGATGAAGACGTCAGAATCATACACAATTAAAGCAGGAATAGAAGATGGGATTACATGAAAAAAAAAGCTTTTGTACTGCAAAATCAACATCAATGAGGTACCACCTAAGGCCAGTAAGAATGGCTCACATATAAAAAACCACCAACAACATTTGCTGGCGAGGATGTGGGGACAAAGGAACCCTACTCCACTGCTGGTGGGGCTGCAGACTTGTACAGCCTCTGTGGAAATCAGTATGGAAAACACTCAAACAACTCAAAATCTGCATACCATATGATCAAGCAATAGCACTCCTAGGAATATATTCAAAACACCTGTTACATGAGAAACCAACATGCACCCCTATGTTCATGGCAGCACAATCAATAACTGCAAAAACTTGGAAGCAGCCAAAACGCCCATCAACAGAAGACTGGATAAGAAAGCTATGGTTTATTTACTCCATGGAAAACTACTCAGCTATTAAACAAAACAAATAAAAACAAAAAAATGAAATGCAGTTTTTTAGTGATCAAATGGGCCCAAGTAGAAATCATTATGCTAAGGGAAATGAGCCAATCTCAAAAGGTTAAACACCACATGTTTGCCTTAATTTAAGATGAAATGAGTTCAATTCGGAAAATAGTACATGTATACTGCAATATTATTTCAGCCCCAACAGTTTGTATCTCATGCAATAAGATGTGATGTAACCAACGAACCTACAATCAATGTGAGTCAGACTGCTTATGATCTACATCAAAGAATTGTAAAACCTAATATACTTTTAAGACCCTATGCTACTCGGAAATGGGGCGAGAGAGCAGAGAAATCTTCCATCTCCTTAGAATGTGTGAGGAAGACATGAAGTATAACCTACTGGGAACATAACAGGTAACTCGTAGACAACAGATTCGAATCAGCATTAGACAACAGTAAAACTACAAAGTCAGATAGGGGGAATCAAGAGCGATTCTGACAACCTCTTAACAGGAGGTCATATGCACAGAACAGGGGGCGGAACCCAGAGTGGAGCAGGTGAACAGGAGGAGGCTTATACCCCAATCCTGGAGACTCCCGGATCCTCACCAAGGACTATCAGTACGGGTACCAAGGACTATCAGTACGGGTACCAAGGACTACATCCCAACTGCCAAGGATACCATGGGAAATTGGAGTGCCTTCAGAGGCCAAGAACTCTGAGGTCACCCAGCCCCGTTTGGATCTACCACATGGGATGGAAGTAGCTCAAATCCTTCCTCACAGGATCCAATGTCATTGGAACAACAGCCAGGGGCCCTGAGCGGTCTACAGAAACAGAAGAACAGTAAACTTCCTTTGGGACTAGGGAAAGGAGATTTCTCTAGTCCTTACTTAGTTCCAACTTTGGCTCCCCACCCTCTCTTGCAATGACCATCAGGGTCACTCCAGACCACCCCCCAAAAAAAAATTAGATCGACAGAGAACAAGGAAAGCTTAGAACCAGACAGGAAATGATCAGCGTGGACTCACACATACCTTACTAGGTAGGACACAAAGATTAGTTACTCCTCACTAAGGTATTGAAGATTTCTCTGCACATCCCTTGTCTAACTTTATAAAGACTTAGGAAAGCTGTTCTTTCCCATTCAGCTGAAAGCCTAATTTGAGAATCTTTCATGCCATCCAACATGTGCTTTTGGTAGCCCAGCCCTCACTCTCTTGAAGTTATAGCATTTTCCTGTCACTTTAAGCCACTATGATCTATTCTTCTGTCATGAAATGCATTGATGCTGTGTCATTCACAACACACACAAAATCTGGCTTTCTATTTTTAAGATTTATTTATTTTTATTGGAAAGGCAGATTTTACAGGGAGTAGGAGATACAAACAGAAAGCTCTTCCATCTGTTGATTTATTTCCCAAGTGGCTGCAATGGTGGGAGCTGAGCTGAAACCAGTAGCCAAGAGCTTCTTCCTGGTCTTTCACATGGGTACAGGATCCCAAGGTCTTGAGCCATTTTCCACTGTTTTCCCATGCCCTAGGTAGGAAGCTGGGTGAGAAGTGGAGCAACTGGGAGATGAGCTAGTAACAACATACGATCCCAGAGTTTGCAAGGCGAGGATTTACACTCAGGCATCATGCCAGGCCCTTTAAACTTGATTGTAAACAACGTTCAAATATATGTGCCAAGCCTTCCATCTGTCACCAGCAGTATGTGCCCACAATTTGCGAAATTTTGTTGTATCCTTCCTCTATTTTTTGTGTATACTCACTGTGCTAATTAAATTATCTGTTTTCCATTAATTTGAATCTCTCGGTACTTCCAACCATCAAGGCATTACAGTTCTCCAAACTATTTGTATAGGAGTAGCTTGTCCCAACATCCTTTCCTATTGCTATAAGCCACTTATTTTCTTCAATCATGTATCTGCCGGTTTGAAACTGTTTGCTACACGTGCAGCAGTTTAGAGTCAGCTTATTCTTCCTTGGGAGTTCATGAGATCTACTGTTTAAAAAATCTTGCTGAATGTCATCTCTAAGTCATGGCTGGAAGTTTCCTAAGAAAATCCACTTCACATGAGGACTAGCTCTTGGGTTAACAGATCAATGTGCTTCTAGTTGTCACTGTTTCAATCTGTTATTGTTTGACTGGGTTCAATTCAAAATTATTTTAATTGTTCATTTCTTTGGTGATATATTTCCACTATCAAGGCTTCTTGACTTACGTGTCATTAATAAGTTCTTAACCAAGAAAAAAAAGTGATAATTATATGTAAATACATTTGCTTCAAATCATGTATGGAATATTATCCTTAGGTTTTTTCACCCCTCAACTTAAGAACCTTTTAAAACATACTTATTTATTTAGCAGAAATGCGGAGTTCCACACACAGCAGGAGAGACATAGATCTGTCACTGGCTCACTCACGCCCCAGGAACCAAGAGTTTCTTATGGATTTCTCTCTGCAGTGTCACAGACATTTGGGCTGTCTTCTGCTTCTTGTCCCAGGCCATTATCAGGCATCTGAGTCAGAGGGTAGCAGTCAGGTCAGAAAAGTGAGCAAACAAAAAGCGGATGTCTCAGGGGGGAAGCTTTACCCACTATGCTACAGTGCCAACCCCATGTAAAGAGCTGTTTTGACAGTAAAAATACAGATTTAAATCAAGGAGAGTGTCTTAATTAACACAGTGAATTTTCCCAAAACACAATGTAACATATCATACTTCTTAAATTTTAAATTTGCAGCTGTATTCTCTAACACTTAAAAATTGTGGATGATGGGCTTGGTGTGGTAGCTTAGCAGCTAAAGTTCTTGTAATATTGACAACAGTTCTAATCTCCGCAAACCAGCTTCCCATCCAGCTCCCGGCTTGTGGCCTGGGAACGCAGTCAAGGATGGCCCAAAGCCTTGGGACTCTGCACTCACATGGGAGACTTGAAAGAAGCTGCTGGTTCCTGGCTTCAGATCAGTTCAGCTTTGGTCATAGCAGCTACCTGCGGAGTGAATCAACAGACAGATCTTCCTCTCTGTCTCTCCTCCTGTCTGTATATTTGACTTTCCAATAAAAAAAAATTATGAATCATTTCAGTGGACATAGACTGTTTTGCCATTGTTAACAACCTCAAAATTCCAGGCAGTTAAAAGTGCAATAGTCTATTTATCACTCTTAAGCTGCAACATGGAATGCCTTGGTTCAAGTCCCGGCTTATCTTTGGGTGCCAATTTCATGCTAATATACACTAAAGAATTGAACATAAGGATTGAAAGAGTTGGCTTCATGTTACCCATTTTGGAGACCTGGACGGAGGCTTTTGATCTGAGTTTGCCTTCAGCCTACCTCAGCGGCAACTGTCTCAGATATTTGAGGAATAAACCAACCAGTTGGGATGTCTTTGTTGGTGTTGTCATTTTGTCTCTGTATTTTTGATTTTTTTGGCCTTTCATATAATTTGAAAAAAACAAACAAATTTAAAAAATGTATGCACCAATTACACACCACACATATGCACCTTATACATACATGAGTATATATATATATATATATATATATATATATATATATATATATATATGTAATTAATTCTTCATAGAAACCTTATAAGAAAATACTCCATTCCTCTCCATATTGAGGATGCTAAAATTGAGTTATAGAAACAGTTGCCAGTTTATTGAAACCAGTGATAGAATCAGTAGTAGGACATCTCCGTCCTCTGACCTTGTTCTTTACAATTGTGTACGTGGTCACTCAGCAACTAGCAGATGACTCATTGTCCACAGGAATATGGGCTATACAAAAAGAGTCATTAGTGATCTGTTGCCAAGAAAGGCATTTTTTCTTAACTATGTATTATAGAAGTGTTCATTTTCAGTAATAAATTTGAGAAAAGGCAATGAGTATTGTGCGATTGAATGTTAGCAAAATCAATTATGCTAAGAATAATAACTTTTAGTTTAATTGGTGCCTGGAATTCCCTAATTTAAACTTTTAGAAAATTAGAAAAGCAACATTTAATTTGTTTTTATCATATACAATGTGCTTCCCTGAGTATTTTCACATTTATTATCTCATTCTATCTCTAATACAGATCTACAAATTGCATGCTATTAGTTCTAGGTTTACATTACAATGTACTGAGTGCTTAGTGTACGTGTTCAAGATCCCATGTCAATCCATATGTACAAATCCTACTCAGAATTACTTAGGATATGATGCTGGAATGGTATCATATAAGAACAATTTAAATAAATTTAAAAAATAAATGATACTCTGCTAGAATGACTTGTAACTCATAAAGCCACAGTCCTGGCAAAGCCATCTCAAGATTTTATTATTTTTGTTTTGTTTGAGAAGGAGGGGAAAAGAAGAAACTGACAGAGACATGGAGAGAGAGGGACAGAGATTCTCTTACCTACTGATTCATATGTCTACAAGCCCAAATGGCCAGAGCTAAGCCAAGGTCAAACTAGGAGCCGGAAGCTACTCTGGTTCTCCCATTCAAGTAGGTGGTAGGGACCTTCTTGAATTATCACTCTGCCTTCTAGCATCAGCAATAGCAGAAATCTGGAGTCAGGAGCCAGAAGTTCATGTCAAACTCAATAATCAGGTATAGAATATGAGCATCTTAATTATAAGGCCTCAGAATGTTTAATTCTTATTACAGCTATATCTCATCATATATTGTATTGCCCTAAAAAGTTAAGCACGAACCACTGTCAATTCCCTATATTTATCTTCAATTGCATTATCATTTTAAAGATAGTTATGTTCATTAAGTTTTGTTCCCCAAAATTATGATTTTATTTGTCACTCTTTTGAAACCACTAATGATACTCTCATCAGTGGGATAAAGGAAAATTATCAATTTTTTAGACTACCACCACTAAACTTAGGAATCATTTTTATTCAATATTCATATTCAAGTACTAAGTACCAATTTGAATGCATTTTACTTTGTAAAACATGAGATCACATTTGCATCATTTAAGAGAACATTCACAAGTGTTATTAAGACACAGTTATATATTAGGTGGCAAAACAAAAGTTCAAATTTGTTGTGATCTGCAAGGCCAGCTATTTGGGCCATTATTTTCTTAAAGATCCACTTGCTGGAAATTTTAGCATTCTTTGTTCTTCTCTGTTTACCCGAAATGATTTTAACCTTTGTGGAAGAGTTCCATAGTTCTTTTTTTAATGAGTTGGAAGGAAGCTACTGGGTCATTAAAGAGAGTTTGTTTCTTATTCCCCAAATGGCATGAGTAGTTCTCTGAATTATCTGATGGCAGGAAATTCCATTACTTGAAACTAAAACTCACCTTAGGCCTAGAACATTAATTCCTCAAGCTACATAAGGAATATCTGTTCCATTTGTCGGTATTTTTGCTGACAGTGAATAAATTTCCTATGACTGCTGTAATAATTGTAACACAAAATAACATGGCTTAAAACAGCAAAAGTGTTTTCCCTCACAAATCTGAATGTCAGAAGTCCAAAGTCAGTTCTAAGAACCTAAAATCAAGGTGTCAGTAGGGACCATTTCTTCTGCATTATCCAGGAGAATATCTATTGACTTCCTGTTTCTTACATGTTCCAGACGTTGCTAGCCTTCTTGGCTTGTGGCTAAATACTCCAAGCTCTGCTTTGTCTGTGACAAAATCTCCTATCTCATTGTTCTAAAGTCTTCTTATTATAAGTACTCCTTGCTGTAGGCAATGTCCAGTCCAGTTCCTTGATCAAGCACATAAGGTCCCTTTGACTATGTTGGGTAGCATTCAGATGTTGCCCACATTATGAGAGGGCATCTTGGGCCCAGTACAATGGCCTAGTGGCTAAAACGCTCACCTTGCACATGCCGGGATACCATATGGGTGCCTTATCTAATCCTGGCAGCCCTGCTTCCCATCCAGCTCCCTGCGTGTAGCCTGGGAAAGCAGCAAGGATGACCCAAACCCTTGGGACTCAGCTTGCACGTGGGAAACCCAGAAGAGGCTCTTGGCTCCTGGCTTCGGACCAGCTCAGTTCTGGCCATTGCGACCACTCGGGGAGTGAATCAATGGACAGAAGATTTTCCTTTCTGTCTTTCCTCCTCTGTATATCTGACTCTCCAATAAAAATAAATAAATCTTTTTTTTTTTTAAGGAGGCATCTTTAGTAAGTGGGCTTAGAGATTATATTCAACCTTCTAAACATAGAATCATTCAAAATAGGGAAATTATTGGAAGTGATTTTCCTCTTAGTGATTGAGTGAAAACGGGGTGGTGTTTGTGCTTCTCTGAAGCCTCCCACATCACAATTCCCCTTGTCGCCTGCTAGAGCTTCTGTAATGCACCTGATATTCACTCTGCCATTCATGCTGCCTCCTCAGTCTCTTTTGAAGATGAACTTCAAGGGAACTCTGCAGACGTGTCATTCATAGAAAACATCGGAGTGAATGGGGGTTTGATTACATGTAATTTTGATATCCTGAATCAATAAGAAAATATAAAGGCAAATGCAAAGAGAAAAAAGGAAAGGAAGAAACATTTGGACTGAGTTAGGGCAAGAAAGGGACAAGTGTGATGAACTTCTTAGAATTGTACTTACAAAACAACTTCTGTTGTCTTAAAAAGCACTGATGAGGTGAGTGGAATTGTCTTTGTAAATTCTAGTGTTTAATTGTTTAGGATATCGTCCTATCAAAAGTTTAATCCTGTCGTTGGTCCTCATGATTTGAATATATTAATATGTTGGACATACTCTTGTCGGTGTCTCCTCATTTAATACTAAGATCAAAAGGGAACATGCGGCTTCACAACTGGCTGATTCCCTCTGTTACATGTTTTGTTTTTTGTCAAACTTCCTACAAGGAAACTAAAATAAAAGGCTTGAGGTAGCTGTGGTGTGGCTAATAGAAGCAGAAATGAAATTTTGTTAGGTTCTGTGCTTTGGCTTACATCCTAGATTTGAGAACTTAGTGGAAAGTTGGCCACCAGCTGTTTTTTGTATTTGCTTTCCTATCTCCCTACCTCAAGACTGAAATTTCCTGCAAAAAATACCAGGGCTCCGCACAGCTAAACAATTTGCTAAAAATACTCTCCCATCGCCGTGACCCTTTTCACCTGAGACAAACTCTAGAGGGTAACAAGGTAAAGAATTGCTTTTCTGTCACCTTTATTACAAGATAAATGCTGAGAAATGCAGTCAGAAAGCTTAGCTAAAAAAACAAATCAGAGAAATCTTTGTAGGTTTATTTTGATGTGTGTTTTAAACATGTAACTGAGAAGCCAGGAAAATAGAGTTGTTTTCGCTAAAGATCCTTTCATCTCATTCTACCTGCAGCAATTGGTACTGAATGCAACACTTTTAATAAACACATTGCTATTTTCGATTCAGTGAAGCTATGACTTACTATGCATATGCATATATACTTATACATATGTATGAACAAAATGTCAATTCTTCAGTTTAAATAAAATCTTAAGAAATAAAATGTTCTTTAGCCTTCATCCTAAGGAGTACAAAGTGTTATTAAAAACATGCAGTGATTGTAAGAACTAGAAAGGTTATCCAAACAAAAAAATTAAAAACTTTGGAGTTATTCCTTTTCATTGACATATGCTATAAGTAACGACGTTCTTCAATACATCAATGAAATAAAGTCTATGTGTAAAAGAAAGCAAATCAAAAGTAAACTGTATCTGAGAAATAATGAAGAAAGTATGTGCTCATCACAATTGGGTTACAGAAGAGAAATGGAGCACACGGTGGTGTGAAATCTTTGTCAACTAGGAGTGTACAATTACTAGATTTATTTGATATTACATGTGGCAGAAACTCTTCAAGAAAGGAAATTCATTGAAACTCTGGTTGCTTAGCAACCCCGACCCTTGGGAAAAAGTGCTTTTGTTTTCTTTTTCTTTTTTAAAATCCTGTTGTGGTTCACTGAATATACCAGAGTTGCTATGAGTCTCCATATGGAATTCTGTAAAAATATCAGTTGAGAAGTTGTCACTATCATGTGGTAGGAAAAATGTAGTAAATTTGGGGGAAATCAATTGTTATGCTTGATAGGTCAATTCTTTATCCTCTCTTAGAGAATAGGATGAAATTCTGTAATCTTTTTCAGTTGTCAATAGATCGGATAAGTATATCTTACTTGCTTTATATATATGCTTGTTAACCTCTTAATAGCCATGCCGCAAAAGTCCAAAGACACATGTGCTCTTGTTAACTGCTGGTTGATAGACGGAGAGTTCACCCATTAACACTGAAATCACTATTTGCCAAAGCTATGGTTCACAGGTGCTGAGGGACGGTGATGCTAAAGTGGTAACGATGCATGCTTTGAAGCAACAAAATATTTTTTCTGTGAGTGTGAAGACATCAGCAGCTGTGGCAAAACAACACTCTAATAAGATGTTGCTGTGTGTTTTTTCCCCACAATAGCACAACAAGAAGGAAGAGCATCAGAGAGGCTCCTGGGAATTCCCAGGGGATATATAAATGTCCTTTGGCCACAGCCACACCATATTTGCTCACCTGCTGCTGCTGCCATGTACTCAGGCACCATGCCATTTCTTGGCCATTCTGCAACTTGTGGTGCCTCATCCTACCACGCACATTGTTACATTCCGGTAACGTCTGCTGCTCTTTCTTCCAATGAAGTAAGCCCTGCCTTTGGGCTCTGCTTACCCAGCAGCTGTCAAGGAAATCTCTGGCTGCTAGATCACTGCCAGGAATCCTACTGTGAAGCACCAAGCTGCAACTCTCCAAGCTGTGAGCCTACGCCCTGCGCAGCAAGCTGTGATTTATCCAACTCCCGTGGGTCCTGCAACCCACCATCAGCGGGCCCAGTCATCACTGCCTGTGAAATCACCAACAGCAAACCCAGCCCAAGCTGCAACCCAGGCATTAATGCTAAAGGGTATGTATCCAGCTGCGACACACGAGCTCCGTGTGCATCCAAAGCCTGCCAGACGCTTCACCACGACTCTACCTGCTTCGGGCAATTTAGCTGCTCACACAAGAGTCTCCAGCCTCGAAATTACTGCAGACTGGGTAATTTGGGGTTTAGATCATACCAAAATCTTGGCTTCATCCCCAGTGGCTTCTCACCATCATGCACTATTGCCAGCAGCTACCAACCCCAATGCTACTTAACGAGTAAATGCCGGTATCCAAGTTATGGGTTTACAAGCTGCCGACCTCTGAACTATTCCTTCGGAAACTTTCGGTCCCTGAGCTGTATACCCAGTACCTTTCCACCACTGAGATATTTATGCAGCGGGAGCAGGCCTCTGAGTTGTTATTGACCAACAGACAGAATTCATAGAGGCTGGAAATTGCCCAAAGGGGGCACACTCTACTGAATAGCAGGATTTCTGTAATTCTGTCAATTATCTTATGCATCTTAAAAACTACAGCACATTAGACTCATATACAAATCCAGGTCTTGTTCACCGAAACCACTACCACCAACTAGCTTTTATCTGATTGATTTGCTAATACTCTCTAATAAGCTCTGTGGATGACCAGTCCTGTGGGTATTTCTGAAGTTATAGCGTACTCAACTGAAGAGACTCCACATGAATCGCAAGTGTTATTAGCCTTCTTACTGTGGGGCATCATTGTTACTTGCTTACCATTATGATCATCAGCTCCCTTTACTTGATGGATGGGGACGCCTTGTTTTGAGTGCTGATTTCAGTTCTTTCAGTAGGTCTAATTTTCTAATCAATAGTTTTGTCAGCTACCTAACTAGAATCTTGCTGTTCCTGTACTAAGAGATGACATTGTCTTAAACAAAATGAACTGTGCTATTTATTCCTTGCTAAACTGATTGATTGAAACCAAATGCAAATGGTAAAGGCTATCTGGAACTCAGAAGACTTCAGCAAATGTCTCAATGAAGGCATCAAACACAGAATTGACTGGCAACTGACTCTTGCTCACACTGCATGGGATCAACTTTGGAAGAAGATGAAACACAAAAATTATTTGTTGCAAAAATGTTAAAAGACTTTTATAGATACTTCATGGTTAGATTTAGTCTACCCCTGCTGGATTGCTACATTCTTGGTTTGGAAACATGCCTGGTTCCTGGATAGTAAACACATTTCTATCTGAAAAAGAATGGTTTTCTTTATGCTTTGTTTTCACTCAATATAGTTAGCCCGTGTGCTGAACTGTATGCATAACTGTTGAAACATTATGTCTTCATTTAGCTTATAATCTAAATTTTAAAATAAGAAGGTAGAATATAAAGCCATAGTTTTTCTTATAATGTTCCCACTTTATTTGCTTTCCTTTTGATTTTACTTTTTAAACAATTCAATGCAATTTGCATGAAAAAAACTCAAAGAGAATGATAACATTCCCCTTCTACATCTTTCCTACCTTCTCTCCCATTCTCCCTGTTTCCCTCTTTCCTCTCTCTCTTTCTCTCTCTCTCTCTCTCTCTCTCTCATAACTTTGAAATGCTGTTTCACATTTATAGGATATGAAAGGAATCCCAGGTTTTTTTTTGTCTTTTTTTGTTCTGTTTGCAAAACACACTGATTGTATTTCTCTTCGGAATTGATATTGACATGAAAATTAGTGAAACATTTGCAAAATGAGTCAGTTTAATAAAATGTGCATGATGCATTAAATTTATGTATGCTTCTGAACTGTATGTGTAATTATTGGTGTTGTAGGTAAAGACTGACAGTTGAATAGATTCAATTATGAACACCTTGAAAAGTGTCTTAACCTCTATAAGTTTCCATCCAAAAATGGAAATAAAGCCATCTATCTTAGGGTTAAAAATAACATACTACATACACTACACCTTATGGTAAGTAAAAAACTAATATTTAAAGGCAAATTAAACTGGCTCCTGATGATGAGAGTATAAATGCAGAATAGAAGATTGTGAAAGGATCACCAAAATCGAGTTAATGAACAAAATTATAGTTTACAAAGTTGGCAAATGCAGTTGGTAATTTAGTTGTACATTCAGTAGGCCTACTGTGCGCAAGAAAGTCTTCTGAAGAATGATCAATGCACTGCTTACGCTTCAACCAGCCTAGGCATCATCAAGCCACTCCTTCAAGCATTCATTCAATTTTCAGAGAATTGTATTTGCTGAAAATGTTTGCCTTGTATTGGGACAAATGTCACTGCTCTTGGCAGTCATCCACTTCCATATAGGACCATTTCAATTCCTTTAAAATAAGAAAATTGTTTAAGAATTTGAAAATAAGTTTTGTATGACCCAGATGACAATGGTGTGATGCAAACTAAATATGAATTCTTTCTGTTTGCAAACTTTAAAAGAGAAATGTTCTAGAATCATGGAGTGGGAGTCTTTAGGGACTACAAAATTTACAGATTCTAGGGAAGACCCTGAGCATTGCTGATTAAACTGCAATGCTGGGATACCCCATTTCATATCCCAGTGCTTGGCTCAAATCCCAGTGACTTTACACTCATTTCAGCTTCTTGCCTACATGTGTCTTAGAAACATCAGTTAATATTTCAAGTACATCAGTCCCTATCAACCACTGGGAGATGTGAATGGAATCGCAGGCACCTGGTTCCAGCAAAATCTGGGTGCCTGGGAATTTGGAGAAAATGGAGGAAAATGGAGGGGATGTTCTCTCTCTCTCTCTCTCTCTCTCTCTCTCTCTCTCTCTCTCTCTCTGTCTTCATCTCTATTTCTCGGGACTCCTTTTCAAATAGATAAAAATAAAGTTAAAAAAAAATAGTGCAGATCCTGGGCACAGCACAGCAGCCTAGTGTCTAAAGCCCTCACATTACACTCGCCTGGATCCCATATGGACGCCAGTTCGTATCTGGCTGCTCCACTTCCCTTCCAACTTCACGTTTCTGGTCTGGGAAGGCAGTAAAGGATGGAACAAAGCCTAGGGAAGATGTACCCAAATGGAAGTTCTGGGAGAAGCTCTGACTCTTGGCTTTGGATTGGTTCACCTCCAGTCATTGTGGCTACTTGGGGAGCGGACCAGCAGATGGAAGATCTCTGTCTCTTTCTCTCTGTATATCTGCCTTTCCAACAAACATAAACATTCTTTTTTAAAAAAGTAAATATCTTATTTTCAAGTAGTATAGAGTAATAGAGTAATGCATGGAAACAAACATGATAGTATCCCAACAATTTTAAGAATAAGGTAGGGCCAGTGCCATTGCCTAGTAGCTGAAGTCCTTGCCTGGCATTCCCTGGACTCTGATATGGGCACTGGTTCGTGTCCTGGCTGTTCCACTTCCCTTCCAGCTCCCTGCTTGTGGCTTGGGAAAGCAGTAGAGGACGGCCCAAAGCCTTGGGACCCTGAACTCATGCAGGTGACCCAGAACACGCTCTTGGCTTCAGATTGACTCAAATCCAGCCATTGCAACTGCTTGGGGAGTAAATCAGGGGCTGGAAGATCTTTCTCTGTCTCTCCTCTCTGTATATCTGCCTCTACAATAAAAATAAATAAATCATTAAAAAAGAATAATGTTAGAGCTTCTGCTAAAGGAAGGTAGATGACTTATAACTCTAAGGATAAGGGAGCACTTCATCTAAGAAATGGCACTGGAGTGACTGTTGAACAATGAAGTGGCTAGAGATGGAGAAAAAGAGGGTGAGATGAGAAAAAACATTTGAAAAGAACTATGATCAAATGAGACAAACAAAGCACATGAGTAAACATTCTTTCTAAACACACACACACACACACACACACACATAGCCAACTGTGTGAGTATGTATTTAGTTCTAATTGGAAAATCAGATATATAGAAAGGAGGGGAGACAGAGAGAAAGATCTTTTGCTTGATGGTTCACTCCCCAGGTGGCCACAATGGCCATAGATGAGGAGATCCAAAGCCAGGAGCCAGGAGCTTCTTCTGGATCTCCCATGAGGGTACAGGGCCCCAAGGCTCTGGGACATCCTTGATTATTATCACTGGCCAAGAGTAGGGAGTTGGATGGGTAGCGAGAACACCAGGACTAGAACTGGCTCCTATATGGAATCCTGGTGCTTTCAAGGCGATGACTTTAGCCACTAGGCTACCATGCTGAGTCTGAGTTGACATTATTTTAGATGAAAATGAACAAATAAACAATAGTTATTAAATGAAAAGCTTCTGAATATAATAAAATTAAATTAAATTTCTGCTTATAATACAAAATCTCATCTAGTAATTAAAATAAAGCAAAATGGCGTATAACGGTAGGAATGATACGGTGCAGGAGAACTCTCCATATTGCCTGCTGAATTTTTACTGTAAGCATTAGAAAAAAGTAACAAAAAGCTGTGTAAAAAAAGCTGAAAAAACATGTTAATACATTGTCATATGTATGCCACTGTATTATAGTCATAGAATAATAGTAATGCGTTGATATGTGTGTACTTCATTACCAGCATATCAATTGTTCTATTGCTAGTTATTAATCTCCTTTGGTGCCTAATTTATGAATTAACTTCATCATAGGTTGAGAATCTAAGAGAAAAATTGTTTATGCAGTGTTTGGTGCTATTTGCAACTTCAAGCATCTGCTGTGGATCTTGGAATGCGTCTTCTGTCACTGAATGGTGCCATAGATGTGTTACAGTACTGCTTCAGTACTGTTTGAGAACAATGACAGTGTCAACCAATGGAAGATTATAAATTCAATTGTAATCTAATCATGCTAAGAAATATTTTGTAGTGTGGCTGGCCCAGTAGTGTAGCAATTTGCTGCCTACCACATCAGCATCTCATATGGGTGCTGCTTGGAATCTCCCTGCTCCACTTCCAATTCAGCTGCTTGTGTATAGCCTGGGAATGTGGCAGAGGATGGCCTGCATCCTTGGGGCTGCCACCCAGGAAGGGAGAAGCTCCTGGATCCTGGCTTTGGACCAGCCCATCTCCAGTCAGCACAGCCGCCTGGAACCAGGAACCTCCTCCAGGTATCCCACACAAGTGCAGGGTCCCAAAAGCTTTGGGCCATCCTCAACTGCTTTCCCAGGCAACAAGCAGGGATCTGAATTGGAAGCAGGGTCGCTGGGATTAGAACTGGTGACCATATGGTATCCCGTGCATCAAGGCGAGGACTTTTACCACCATGCTATCACGCTGGGCCTCCCACTTTTTTTTTTTAAGATTTATTTATTTTTATTGGAAAGACGGATATACTGGGAGGAGAAGAGACAGAGGATTATCTTCCATTTGATGGTTCACCACCCAAGTGGTTGCAACAGCTGGAGCTGAGCCAATCCTAAGCCAGAAGTTTCCTCCAGATCTCCCACGCAGGTGCAGGGTCCCAAAACGTTGGGCCATCCTCAACTGCTCCCTGGCCACAAGCAGGGAGCTGGATGGGAAGTTGGGCCGCTGGGGTTAGGACCAGTGCCCATATGGAATCCCGGCACTTCCAAGGCAATGACTTTCAGCACTACGCTACCGCGCTGGCTAGGCCCATCCTCCTCGCAACTTCTAATCCACCTCCCTGCAAATGTGCTTGGAAGAGCAGTGAAAGATGGCACAAGTGCTTAGAACCCTACCACCCCATGGGAGGAGCCAGGTAGGATTCCCTGCTTCTGACATTAGACTTCACAATCCAAGATACTGCAGCCATCAGGGAGTAAACCAGTTGATGGAAGGCCTCCTTCCCCTGCCTCCCTTTATAACTCCCTTTTTAACTCATTTCCTGGGGCCAGCACCATGGTGTAACAGAATCAAGCCTATACCTGTGGCACCAGGATCCCCTGAAGATCTGAGTTAGAATCCTCACTGCTCCAAGTTCAATCTTGCCCCCTGCTACTGCAGCCTGGGAAACCAGCAGGATTGTTCCAAGTGCTTTGGTCCCTGCATCTCTGTGGGAGATACAGATGAAGCTCTTGGTCCCTAGCTTTCTATCAGATCAGCTCTTGCAGTTGTGTTCATTTGGGGAGTGAACCATCAGTTGGAATGTTTCTCTTTTGCTCACCTTCTTTCTGTCCACCTCTGCCTTCCAAAGAGAAATAAACAATATATGTTTTTTTAAATGTCCTTTTTCATGAAAATATTATTGCAATATGCATCTCAACTCCTGAATCAAAAGAGGATTACTAATTAAACTGTTAAATATACCTTGATAATATGGTTATCAAATACATGATACACTTAAGTAGCACAATGTTAGACTTGTGACTGTTGCTGAAAAAGTATAGTATTGTAATTTTAACAGGAAAATGATGGCTAGATGGCAATGGGGAGGGAGGAATCCCTATGCCTACAAAATTGTATCATGGAAAATACTAAAAATAAAAATAACAAATAATAAATCAAAGTAAAAATGCCATTTCCCGCAGCCATGAAAAAATTTTAAAAACTCTGTTTTCTCATTCTTTCTTTTATACACAACAAGGAAAGAAGTATGTTGGAAGAAGTGTATGTATACTTACTGTCCAAAGTGCTGTCAATCAAATAACAACAACCCTGGGATTTATTTAACACACTATATTTAATGAATGATGATGTCTGTCATCATTTATGTAAATGGTAGTTTGTGTTTGGATAATTAGCAAGTATATATAAAATAGAGCTCAAATGCCAATAACACTACTACATTGAGCTTACCATCAAAGACCTTAATACACAGTGTTATTATCATGCTATCTCTTTCTATCATCATGAAATTCTATTAATGATCACTATCTTTCTGAACACTGCCTCCATACATAGAATTTTCTTATGGTTCCATTAAACCTACATGATTTCTAAGACTAAAATGAAAGTTAATAGGTTTTTAAACTTGTTGTTCCATATATTCATCATACACTGTGTCACTTGAGAAATAAACGACATCTACCAGGATTACTACAATGAGAAGTAGTCCTACCTGACAGTTCCATTAACCATGTTGTCAGTCCCAATAGAGAGAGAATATTCCAGGATCATGTGGCTCTGTGTTTATTCATAAATTGCAGTGTTGCATTGTTCTTGCTACAATTTCCACCATTACACACACCTGCTGAAATCATGGTTGCTTCAGAAGCACATCAGAAGTGCAGGTGACTCATTGATCAAATAAGTGTACATATTGTCTCAGAACTAATAGGATTATCTTTGGTCTTCAACCATTCACTGTGTTCACCTTGCTTGTTCTTTTTATCTATTAACTTAATCTGATTGACAGCTGGGGTTCAGAACATCAACAAGCTGCCTGTCTAGAACCATTTCACTGACTGATCAGAAGCAAATGGAAACTCAAATCTTGCCTTTGTTTTATGTGCCTTATTCTCTGGAGACCTGAAAGCTCTGGATGATACTGTTATTGAATATTCTCACTGCAGAGTCTTCTGCATTTACTAAATGAGTTATTTAAACACAGGCATTAACCTTGCTTTTATGTACTCAAAAGCATATAATCATTTACATTTAAAGTATGAATTTTTTCAGGTTTATCAATGTAATGTGTGTGTGAGAGAGAGGGGGGGGGGAGAGAGAGAGAGAGAGAAAATGAAAATCTTCTATCCAGTCACTGGTTCACCACCACAGTGCCCATGGTAGCAGAGGCTACAGCAGGACCAGAGACTCCACTTGGATCTCCCATCTGGATGACAGAGACCAAAGGACTGAAGCCAGTATCCACAGTTACCCAGGGTGTGCAAGACAGGACGCTGACTCAGAAGCAGAATCAGGACTCAAAGGTCAGACAATCCATGCGTAATGTGCGTATGTTAACAGGGACTCAACACATTGCGCCACAGTGCCCATGCTTGAATTCTTATATTTAATATAGAGAATTTTGCTAAAGTCCCCCCTGCCTGCTGGCTTCAGCCCTGGATGCACAATGGCTGAGTCCACACTGATGCAGAATCATGCTTCTGGTATTCCACCACCAGAGCCCTGAAGGATGGCAGAGCCCACAGCCAGGTCCATAGCCTTGCCTACTTGTCTCATAGTGCTGGATGCCGGTGCCCCTGTGGAACTATACCCCTCTGAGGCTCTTGCCTCCATTCCTAGGTGGCCATGACACTACGCTAATCAGTCCCTGGACAATTCATTCAATTTATCTCTGTGCAAAACAGTAGTCATGTTAAAACCATGGCAAGTGAGCTCCTTCCAACGCATACCCACTACCTGCTTGCCCGAGGCATGCAGGACCATGTGCCCCTGTCACCTGACATGCACCAATACCACTGTGAAGTGCATATGAACACTGTGAGGACACGCACTGGCTGTACTACTTTGTGTTCTTCCTGTTCTGTGTCAGCAGGAATCTCTTTGTGGGCATGCTCTGCGTTGTGCTGACCGCACTCTTCTGCCTGCAGGACCTGGGCGTGTGCACCCTGTTGGAATTCCACTTCAAGGTATTCATGCATCAGTGATTGCTGCTGCTGGGTTACCCGTGTGTGGACTTTGCCCTCAGAACTAAGCTATTTGTCTAAGCTATTTATCCACGTGTTGGTCTTACTGATCGGGAGCCAGGCTGGTGCTTCTTGGGTCTTTGTGGATTTGTGAAGGGGTAACCCTAACCTTCTTTGCCTAAGATACCGTCTTCTCCGGATGTGGTGGGTTTGATGTGGGTCGCCTCCTTTCCATTCCCTCCCAAGGGCCATGCCCACAGCACATGACAGGTGGTGCTGTACCGGCAAGAAAAGGGCTGAGATTTTCTGGAACAGAGACACTTGCCATCCTTCCTGTATGTATGCTACACTGCAGTGACTGTCTCCCTTCAGATGTTGTGTACCCTGGTACAGGTGCCCTGTTCAGTACCTGCCTGTCCAGTCTAGCCACTATGTGACGTCCTCCAGTGCAGTTCACACTTGGAGACCCTGGGACATAGAGAGTTAAGCTACCCAAGAGCCTTAGGGACACACCACAGTGCCACAAAGCTTACTCTTCCCTGGGCCACTTGAATCTTGGCACACTTCCAGACGCCCTCTGTCACTCTGACAGGCCTTGAGGGTCCCAAGTTCAGTGTGGTTTTAGAGTCACCTTGATTTGCTTAGGCCAGCAGGGGTCCATATATGTCCCCAGCAGAGGTCTGTCGGTAGGATGCTGGGGAACCAGGGCACCACTGATGGGCAGTCTGAGGAGTACTGAGTCAATGCTGGAAGTCTACAGGATGGATTTGGGGGAACCAGTTCACATCCTTTCTGGCTTTAGTCTTTTATTTGATGGGATGCCAAGAGCTGCCACTTTCATGTCTTGAGAATCTCACATATCACTGTTTTGAGGTACACCAAGAAGATGTGATCAGCCTATTTAGAATATTGGGTGTGTGCAAAGGTTGGGTGTGTGCAAGCCAGAGCCGCACGGCTGCCCTGATTCTGTCATTGTTAAACTGTTTATGGAATAATAAACAAAATGATAGGAATCAAGAAGAACACCCACAGAGAAGGGCACCCCAATCCCATTTCTCTGCCATGTGGTGGGCATCCTGCTTACCAGCGTCCTGTGGCACCTGGTTATAGACAGGATTGGGGCAGGTGAGAAGTCTACAGGGCCCAGATATCAGACAGTGACACCAGATTCTGAATCTGAGAATGACAACTAGACCAACACTGCTTCACCCCAAAGTATCATCCTACAGAAATGGGGGTGGGTGGGGCTGGGTGGGTGAGGTTGGCCCCTGTGAACCTGACCTGCCAGGTAGACCAATGGCCAGCAGATATATCAGCATATCTGTGCCAGAAGAGTGAAAGAGAGAGAGAGAAAGAAAGACAGAGAGAGAGAGACTCAAGTGGGCAGCATCTACTCTACTGTGGATCTTTTTTATTTGTAGCTGTAGGTACCTTCTCCTCCCAATGTCTCTCATATGTTCAGCTGGTAGACCATATAAGGCACCTATCTGAAAATGCAATGGACAGGGCCCGGCGGCGTGGCCCTGTTCTCGCCGGGATCCCATATGGGCACCGGTTCTAATCCCGGCAGCTCCACTTCCCATCAAGCTCCCTGCTTACGACCTGGAAAAGCAGTCGAGCATGGCCCAATGCATTGGGAACCTGCACCCATGTGGGAGACCTGGAAGAGGTTCGTGGTTCCCGGCATCGGATCAGTGTGCACCGGCCTGTTGCAGCTCACTTGGGGAGTGAATCATCAGACGGAAGATCTTACTCTCTGTCTTTCCTGCTCTCTGTATATCTGACTTTGTAATAAAAATAAATCTTAAAAAAAAAAAAAGAAAATGCAATGGACAGGACAGAACTCTCCGGAACACCCTCACTTTTTGCTGCATGAAATCTTCTGCACCAAATTATTTTGTTTCAACAAAGGTGTGTGTGTGTGTGTGTGTGTGTGTGTGTGTGTATGCAGGCTCTCTGAACCATCAACCCCTTGCTGAGGATAGTGGGAGTTCACGATGCCAGGAGGGTTTTGGCTGTGCATCGTTGATCTGAACTCCGCAGCCCAGGGAATGAGGAAGTGCTTGTTTTATGCTGACACACAGCTGCTCAGTCTCAAGTGCCTGTTTAATTGTTTATGAGATGAACCACTAGCATTAAAGCAATTTTTTAGTGTTAAAAAAGTATGTTGTCAAAGTTTGTTTTTCTAAATAATAGATACCAAATTCACAACTTTTTTTCATGAAACAAACAACAACAATTCTAAGTCTAGAACCAGTAAGACCAAGAGAATATGTATTGTGATGATCATGAATTCTTTGTCAGTGGTTGTGCAAGTGCTAAGAATCAAGCTGCACTTTGGAACAATAGCTTCCCCTCTTGTCTAACAATCTGTTTGCTCAGAAGTTTTCAAGCTCTTTTCTCTCCAACTGGGAAACAGCATACATCTAGATATTGTGTGAGAAGTGGGCAGAAAGTGAATCCTGGGTAAATCTGATACATACATATACGCACATATATTCATATATATGCATATATATTCATATATACATATATATGTATATGTATTATGAACACATATATGCGTATACACACACACATATATATATTGACACATGCAAAGGAAAACACGAAATATTTCTTTGTTCAAGATTCCTATGCCACAAGCATGGCAGAATGATCTGCTGGAGAACCGGGGTTTTAATCCACAATCAGGCACTTAAAGATTGTGAAGTTTAATCCTCTAGGACTTTAGGAGTTAGGGAACTCTGACAATTCACAATGACAGAATATAAACTGCCCTGACACAGTACCTAGTATACTACTCATTCTTAAAAGTGAAGATGAGGGCCAAGGTTGTGTGTGTGATCACGCTGGAGTTGAAGGTTCATGGCCCTGAGCTCGCCCTGCCCTAACCATTCAGGCCATTTGGGAAGTGAACAGCAGATAGAAGATCCCACATTCCCTCTGTAACACTGACTCTCATGAACAAAATGAAGATGGAACTGCCATCGTAATATAAATGGTTAAACCACCACCAGCCTCACATGTCTAAAATCCTGGCTGCTTCATTTCCCATCCAGCTTCCTGCTAATACACCTGGGGGACACTGAAGCACTTCGCCCTCCTGCTGCCCACATGGCTGACCAGGATAGAGTTCCTGGCTTCTTCCCTCAGCATGGCTGTTGTGGTTAATAGGAGGAAGATTCTCTCTCTCTCATTCTGTGTGTATGTGTGTTTCCTTCCATTTCTTTCTGCCTTTCAAATTAATACATCTTTAAGAATGTGACGAGACTTTCACACTCAATGGCTTTACAGTCCTTTCCTGTTGAAAATGTCATTTAGGGGGCCTGGCACGATAGCATAGTGGTTAAAGTCCTCGCCTTGCACACACCAGGATCCCATATGGGCGCTGGTTCTAATCCCGGCTGCCCTGCTTCCCATCCAGCTCCCTGCTTGTGGCCTGGGAAAGCAGTTGAGGACGGCCCAAAGCCTTGGGACCCTGCACCTGCATGGGAGACCTGGAAGGGGTTCCTGGCTCCTGGCTTAGGATTGTCTCAGCTGCAGCCATTGCGGCCGCCTGGGGAGTGGACCATCTCTGTCTCTCCTCCTCTCTGTATATCTGCCTTTCCAATAAAAACATAAATAAATCTTAAAAATGTCATTTAGAATAAAAATCTAAGCTACAAGAGCTGGACAGGAGGAAAACAGAACCATAATCTAGATTCTGTGTCTTCTCCTTCTTCAGTGTACTTACAGAATAATCTTTTAATGGCTACTGCTTCCTATAAGTAAATGTTTTCTTATTAGAACTCTGTGGTATCTTTTTTATCACTTGCTCCTTTGGCCTCTGGAAAGGAAAAGGTGCCTTTAGTTTTAACAAATGTCGTAGAGCATGTTGGTTTATGACCTTCCCCCTCTTTTCCCTGTACAAACTAACCACGTGTGCAGTCCCACTGCTCTCTCCAGTGGGGGAATGTGAAAGCTCAGCCTTGCTAAGGATCAAACTGTGGAGTGGTGGGATTGGTTGCCAACAAGAACATTTATGTTAGGAGAGGTATTTTCTACATCTTGATGTCTCATAATAATAATAATAATAATGATAATGGGGTATAAGCTATCTGTGCCTGCAAGTCATTTCCATTTCTAAACATTTGGATCCAATTAATAACAAGGGATACTTTTTCTGAAATCCAGAACCATGAATCTCAAGATGGGCCACATAGCTAACCATTTAAAGAGGATTATCCACATCCTACTAAACAGTTCATTAATTAATATGTGTATCATACAATTTAACCAGGGTGTAATTATTTTTAAAGTGTTTACGGTATAAAGTAAATCAGACATACAGTGAAATGTTTCCTATTATGGTTAGTGTATATAGGAAGTACATTAACTTGAAATTGGAAAGTATTTGACAGAATGTACACTTGCTCTTACATTTTGGAGCCTAATGTCATGGGAAAAAGATGTAGATATTGAAACAGGAAGTGCATGAAGAAGGAACAGATTACTTTAGATCCAATTGGTCCTCCATGTGCACTGTATTTGATGCTCTGAATTGCAAAATCTAAAGAAAATATACCAAGAACAGTACATGTCCAGTGTACTTATTACTTTAATTTCAGCTCGGTCATTGCCGGATGATTTGGATAATAGGAATCCTACAACACATAGACCAAAAGAGTGAGTGGACATAGGAATCCTACGGCACAGAGAAGCTGTGGACATGAGTCAGTCTTTCTTTAAGTCCCTGGATTCCAAGAGTGAAGAATGGCTAATCTCTACAAAGTAATATAAAAAATAAAAATTAATAAAGCAATCAAAAATCGAATCGTGGTGCAGAGTTGTTCTAGAAGTTAAGCATCTGTTTAGAAAATCCTCATCTCTTTATGGGTATGTCTAGGTGGAGACACTCCCAATTCAGCTTCCTGTTAATGCCTATCCTAAAAGCGTAAGTGATAGCTCAAGTACTTGAGTCCCTGCTACCAGGTGAGAGACCAGGGTTCAAGTCCTGGTTCCTCCTTTTGTCTGGTTCACCTCAGTCATCATAGGAATTTAGGTCATTGCTCTCTCTCAGTCGTTCAGTAGAAGTTGAATAAATAAAATCTATTTTTAAAATTGTATGTAAATGAAAGCAAAAAATTGGGGAAACAAATTT
Source organism: Ochotona princeps (assembly GCF_030435755.1). Lineage (NCBI taxonomy): Eukaryota > Metazoa > Chordata > Mammalia > Lagomorpha > Ochotonidae > Ochotona > Ochotona princeps. The sequence goes on from NC_080834.1 coordinate 37,207,632, forward strand.
GTAGAGCTCAGAGATCATATTCTCCATCTTGTATAGATACAGGTTTAAGGAAAATACTGTATGATAGGAATGCAAGCGCCTGAACAATTTTTCAAAGAAAAATGTCTGAATTTCTATCTACAGAGCTTTTAACCTCAACCTTGAAGCACTTTGCATCTGTTACCACCATCAGTGAGCAATGAGGGCAGATAAAAAGGAGTGGGGATAAGAGAGAGGACTAGGAAAACGAGAATGGAAGGATTAGGATAACAAAAAAGAAGGACAGGCCCCGACATTGCAGCTCAGTCAGTGGCAAAATACTCTCCTTGCACCTGACAGGATCCCATGTGGGCATTGGTTCGTGCCCCGGCTGCACCCCTTTCCATCCAGCTCACTCTTTGTGGCAGAGAAAAGCAGTGGAGGATGGCTCAAGGTTTTGGAGCTCTATACCGACATGGAAGACCCAGAAGAAGCTCCTGCTTCCTGGCTTAGGACCAGCTCATCTGCAGCTGTTGCAGGCACCTTCGAGTAAACCAGTGAAAGGAGGATCTTTCTCTCTGTGTATCCTTCTCTCTGTAGATTTGATTTTCTAATGAAACTAAATATATCATTAAAACTTTTTAAAAAATAAACAACAACAAAAAAAAGGAAGATAGAAGGGGGAAAGAGAGAGAAGCGAAGAGGCTATTTAAAATGTCCTGAAAATCTCCTTTCTGTCCTCATAAAGGAATGACTAACTTGGAAACTCACGGCCTGAATGTCCTGCTAAACTGGACAATCCATTGTAAAAATCAATGGGGGCGGGGAGGAGGGAGGGACCTTGGGGTAGGTCACGAGCAACCGCAGAGCCTATGGAACTATATCATAAAACAAAATAAAATATTTCTAAATGAAAAAAAAAAATCCTCAAGCTAGAAGTCAATCAATCTGACCCTCCAAATTCTGTCTCCCAAGCTTATGAATGCGCTCATGAAAATTTTTGAATTTCTGCGAATAAAAAAAGTGGGTTCTCGGCCCAGCGCGATAGCATAGTGGTTAAAATCCTCACCTTGCACACACCAGGATCCCATATGGGTGCCGGTTCTAATCCTAGCAGCTCCGCTTCCCATTCAGCTCCCTGCTTGTGGCCTGGGAATGCAGTTGAGGACGGCCCAAAACCTTGGGATCCTGCACCTGCGTGGAAGACCAGGAAGAACTCCTGGCTCCTGGCTCCAGATTGTCTCAGCTGCAGCAATTGCGGTCCCTTCGGGAGTGAACCATCAGACGGAAAATCTTCTCTGTCTCTCCTCCTCTCTGTATATCCATCCTTCCAATAAAAATAAATAAATCTTTTTTTTTAGGTGGGTTATTTGAAGATATCTGTACATGTACACAGACGCATATACACATTTTTATCATGATTCTTTTTTTTAGATTTATTTTATTTTTATTGGAAAGTTGGATATACAGAGAGGAGGAGAGACAGAGAGGAAGATCTTCTGTCCATTGATTCACTCCCCAAGTAGCTGCTATGGCCAAAGCTGAGCTGATCTGAAGCCAGGAACTTGAAGCCTCTTTTCGGTCTCCCATGTTGGTGCAGGGTCCCAAAGCTTTGGGCTGTCCTCCACTGCTTTCCCAGGTCACAAGAAGGGAGCAGTAGGATGGGAAGCAGAACTCCCAGGGTTAGAACAGACACCCATATGGGATCCTGGCATGTGCAAGGTAAGGACTTTAGCTGGCTTTACGTTTATGTTTAACGCTTGGGCATACTAATCATAGTAAGTATGACACCTGCATAAATTAGAAAACGGTTGTTAAAAAGGGACAATTTAGCTGCAATGCTTTTCTTTTTTTCTTGTCTCTCTTGAAATGTGGGTAATGGAGTTTTTGAAACGTAACAGTGCAATCCACCCTTAGGCACAAAACATCTACATTTCTTATTGCTTTCTGGACAACTGGAATATTGCAATAAAATAGTAATAGAAGCATAATATAAAAATCACAAGGATACCAGTGAACTGGTAGGATAGCTCTAATTGACAGAAATAAGATGCTATATATTTTCATTTCAGAAGCAATAATTCATTAGTCTAAAAACCACCTAATCAAAATGAGTGTGCAGGTATGGTGGTTGGCTGCACCACAGGATACTCGTGACCATGATTCCTGAGAGATTTCTCTAGGAGGCACACACTGAAACAATGGCTTCAGGTGACGGCACTTACATCAGCCTCAGTTCCAGCCCGAAATTCTTTCTAATCGAAATGCAGGACCCAGTTGCATTGTTTGGATCCCAGTGCAGTTTCTCATTTTTGCTAATCAAGAAATTTAGGAGACCTGTACTATCAGTCCCAACCCTAAATATCTCTTGTTTCCAGTGCTTGCAAAACAACATTCTATGTAATCAACATCTGTTTATGACATTGCCTAATTTTCAAATACACGGAAAAATTTGAGCATTTTTTCACTACAACTGGTAAGAAATTTTAGAAATTCAACATACAGTATTAAAAAATTGTTAAGGTTAGAATATTATCACAGTCAATGCTAAATGGGACCTTGGGAAATCAGTTTAACAGTTATAAGCAACAAGGTTGTTTTAAAAATATCTGTCATGTTTCTACATACAGATTTTTTTTTCACTTGAAAAACACAGTAACCAAGAGAATGAAACAGAAAGAGGGAGAGAGACAGAGAGAGAGAGAGAGAGATAGACAGAGAGAGAGAGAGAGAGAGAGAGAGAGAGAGAGAGAATGTTCCTACCCTCTGTTTCACTTCTTAAATGCTCATAACATCCAGGGTCAACACGGACCAAGATGAGAGCCAGGAAGTAAATCCAGTTGTCTCACATTGGTGATTAAGATCCATTCATTTGGCCCACATTTTATCACCTCTAAGGATGATCATTTGCAGAAAGTTGGAATGGTGAGACCAGGACTCAAACCTCACCACTCCGACATGGGACACATGATCTGTTTTGCCACAGATGCTCTGGGAAACAACATGGAGCAGAAAAGCAATTCCAGCAATGTCATGACGCCTACATAATCAATCATGCAAAAGTCAGTATTTTTTGAGTGCATAGTCCTTCCATTTTTTTTTTTTCAAAATAGAAGCCAAAGTCTTCTTCAAAGCCTTCACTGTGGCCCCTGGAACAACATGCATGTCTATGGAAAGTCAACATTAGTTTTCCTTTCACTGTAGTCAAATCAGAGCAGTTATTGGGAACTAGAGGAGTAGTTTCTCCTCAGATAAGGCCAGACTTGGAGCTTACTGACTGTTCACGTGTGCTGGTTTTGCCACTATTTATTTGTGTGATCAAGATTACCAACCCACCTATTGTCATTTCAATGCTTGGCTGTCCTATCAGTGACGCAAGGAGGCTGAATTTAATGAACGTTTGTAACGACTCTTTCCTTCCAGAAATAACCTGTGTTAAAATCTTTTATGATGTTTTCTCACAACTTATGTATGCACTCCCTTCCCAAAGTGCTTCTCAGAATCCTTCCAAGCCTCACAATGTCACTTAATGATACAGGCATATTTTAATTACATGCCACAAAGAAACTATTAAGCCATGGGAAATGTACTGAGGTCTGTTTCAGCTTCATTATTAAGCTGCCACGAGTTACCAATGGAAGCTTTATATCTAACTTGTTTGGAAGGCATTGCATTTGCTTTAATGGTAAGGCATGTTTCAAGAAAGGACAATCAGAGGAGATGCCAGAGGAGATCAGAATTTCCTCCACAAGCGAATTTCTGAGGCTCTGCTCATTGCAGTCATTCTATCTTACCGACTCCACCTCTGTGGTAAGGCAGTGTACCAAGGCACAGTAGTAAAAACCTACCTGAACCCTCAGGCCAGATCATAAAAGCTCTACACTGAACACCAGCCCTTACGCCAGCCAAATTCAACTTCCCAACTGAACACTCTACATGCCATAATAAGCTAATCAGAAAGTACCAACTGATGCTAACTATTCAGTAGCTATACCATATTAACCCTTACAAAAGAGTGACTTAAAAAGTTTTACATATTTTTAGAAACAACTTCCTACAGTTGGTGAGGATTATCAACTTAAATGTTCCTTCTTCTGGTGGGGAATCTGAGATAACATGTGTTTGTAAAATTAACTAACTGGGAAACAGGGCAAACAAGCATGCTGATGAATGCAGTCACCTGCCTTAGCAACTCAAGGAAGGCTGACGACAGGTTTCGTAGTCCAGTGGCAGAACGTGGCCTGACCACACAACAGAGCGAGGAGCAGTAGGAGTCTCTGTAAAGAAATTGCCTTTACATCACTTCTCGGCCTTTTGGCTAAGACCAAGTGAAGAAATTTCCTTTACACAATGCAGTCTCTCTCAAGCTAGAAGAAGCGATGTCCGGCATTCCTACTGAAACAGCGTTATGTGGATTTTTAGTAGCTAACTCACTCTGATGAATCCTACTTTAATGTAAGCAAGAACGAACAGTTCTCTCTCCAACCCGCCCACCACTTTCGTGCACTTTCTTTCTCTCATTATTCTTGCCTGGAGGCACCGTTAGTTGTAAAATATCTGAGAAACAATTTTAAATAGTGTGTGATTACATTAAGCCAATTTCTCAGAAACCTGTCCTAGTGCCAAGATCATGGTTTTCGCCTCCTGCTGTGATTGTGAAATCTAATGTTCAGTGAGCACACATTTTTTAATGTTCACTTTTCTAAACATTTTATGTCTAGAAGTGCTGCTGTGCATCAGTCTGTCCACACAATGACTGATTTGATGAAGGAGCCGTGCTGACACATTCTGGAACTCTCTAGGAACATCACAATGAAGAGCGAAAGGCTTCATGCCGCAATAGGGCGAGAGAAAGGTCAGAGACATTGATTTATGTTTGCGCTGCCTTTACTCCTGAATGTCCTGGGAGGATCATTACCCTCTCCATGCCAAAAAAGACTCAGCAGCACCAGCCCAGGGCCTGCACAAAACCAAGCTGGGAGAGACATAAATCACAGTCTGCCACAGAGGAGTTTTTCACTGCCAGGTTCAGTTTCTTGTGCGAGGAGGTCACATTTATGTGGAAGGTTTCAGGGATGCAGTCATTAAAGCATTACTTTTGTTAAATGTTGGAAGTATGAAACAGAATGCTAGCACCATTCTAATTGTGAACTATGGAGGCTAAAGTTGACCATTGCTAAATCCATGTCGGACTACCACAATGATAATTTAGTTTTTTCTGAGGAAGACCAATGACCCAAGAATTAATTTAAGCATCTATATATTCAATCTTCCATCCCTGTGTTGTTATTTACTCCCTAGAGCAGGTATAGCTTTTAGATTATGTATCATGCCAGAGTAGATAATACCTACTTTGATGTGTATGATTTAATGTCTCACATCTCAAAATTACTCTTATATCCTGACTATCCTAAATCTTTTGTTAATCTTCTTTTAATTTATTATTGTTATTATCATTTTATGAAACAGTTAAAGAGGCTCCTGGGATTTCCCTTATCTTCTCCCCATTTCCCCCCTCTCACCTAGTTCCTCTTTATCATTACTAAAGTATAGTTCTTCATACACAGTCATATGTCCATCATTGCATGCGTGGACAATGGTAGAGAGTCCAGCATCCTATTGTCAAGATATAGTAAATAGTTTCATTGTAAATTCATCTTTGTCTGGAAGTAGAGATGCATACTACACTTTAGTCTCACATCTGGATGTTAGTCTCCATTTCACAGTTACTGTACATCCCCTTAAATGAAAAGTCACAGTGCAGAATCAAAAATAGGAAGAAAAATAGAAATTTACCGTGCAATGAAGTTAAATAACATGTTACTAGATATGACAGTCTCCATTACATAGCTACTATACATCCCCTTAATGAAAAGCCACAAAACAAAATCAACAACAGAAAGAAAAAAGAAATTAAGAATACCATGTAGTTAAATGACATGCTACTTAATGACTAATGTGTCACGGAAGAAATGAAAAAAAAAGAAACTTCTTGAAGAAAATAATGCTACTTTATCATCTATAAGTCATTGAAGAATTTACTCAGAAGAAAGTGCTTTGAAGAGATGAAACTAACAAAAACAAAAAAAAATCAAAATCCATGAGATACAGTTTCCGCTGATTTTTGTTGGTGAAATGTGTCTTCTATAGGCAATAAATAGATGGGTTTTGCTTTTTAATCCAGTCTACTAATCTATGATGTTTGATGGAGCTTAAGCCATTTACATTCAGGGTTAATATGTATGGGAGGTAAATTGGTCTTGTCATTTTAGGAATGGGCTGTTCACTGATTTAGTTTTCTGTTGTCATTTTACTGGAATGTTCTTCTCGTTTGACTTTGGTTTTGGTGGGTGTTATTCCTCTTCTCTGTGAAGAGAGCATCTTGAAATATCATTTGTACGGTAGGTTTGGAAGAGGCATATTCTTTTAACTTTTCTTTACTGTGGAAGAATTTTATTTCATTTTCAAAAACAAAAGAAAGCTTTGCTGGATATGTTATCCTGGGCTGACAACTTTTTTTCTTTTAGAGTCTGGAATATTTCACTCCATTCTCTTCTTGACTGTAGAGTTTTCTGTGAGAGATCTCCTGTGAGTTTAATTGGCACTCCTTTATAGGTCTATTGATTTTTTTTTTTTCAAGTGCACATTTAAGGATCTTTTCCCTATGTTCAACTGATGAGAGCTTGATGATCATGTGTCGTGGTGAAGATCGCTTTTGATCAGGCCTGTTGGGAGTTCTGTGCTTCTCCTGGATGTTGTTTCCCAATTCTTCCTCTAGATTCGGGAAATTTTCCTTTATCATTTCATTAAATATATTTGTCAAACCAGTTCCTCTTTCTGCACCTTGTGGGACTCCCATAACTCTTATATTTGGCCTCTTAATAGTGTCTTTCAATTCTTGAATACTATTTTTGACCTGATCCAGCTCTGCTTCCAGCTTTTTGCTTACTTTCCGCTGGTGACAGGAAAAATCTTCCAATTCTGAGATTCTTTCTTCTGCTTGCTTCATTGTATTTTGTAGACTCTCCACTATACTTTTAATTTGCTCTACTGTGTTCTTAATTTCTGACATAGCGATCTTGATTTGCTTTTTCTTGTTTAGCATATTCCTTAAATTCTTTGAACTATTGTATGTGCTTCTCATTGTTGATCAGAAGCTTTATAGTGAATTTTCTGAATTCTGTATCCCCCATTTTCTCAATGTCTTCCTCTGTTAACTCTGAGTTTGTCATAGGGTTTGCTCCTTTACAGGGGAGCCTTCTGTAATATTCATTTTGCCTTTGTCTCTTCTTTTGCTCTTGGTCATTGTACTTCTAGTTATGATTCTTCTCCTTGGGGTAGGTTTCTAAGCTGTGTCACCCACAGGTCTATAGTTTGATTTTACTTATTGCGGTTGGTACACAACTCTGTGCTTGCAGCCAATTGTGTTACTCCCTCCAGCAAGTTCCAGGTTTGGGTTCTTGCGTCAGATTTCCACCATGGTCTCCACAGCCCCAGCTCTTGGCTCACCACTCTCCACCTCCTGTGATACCGTGCTGAGCCTGCACTGTTGTCTCTGCAACCTTTCTCCCACTTCAGGTTGGAGCAGGTCCCAGATTTAGGGAGGCACAAGGTGTCCTATAAAGCTAGACTGTTGGTGGTGCTGATCTTGCCCAGACATGTTGGACGTTAGGTCTGGGTGCCACACGGACCTATTTTGACCCATACAATGCCACAGTCGGTATTATTTTCCTGTGGGATCAGTGGAATCCATGGAACTCAGTGAGTTCTCGCAAGCTCAGCACATGCACAGTTCACTGTTGTCCCCTGCAGTCCTAAGCTTTTGTCACAGTGTAGAAAATGGTGCCTGACATGCCACTATTAGAGTTCTTGATCTGCTAGCCGTTATGTCTAAGGACTACCCAGACCTGTCTTGAGATGGAACCTGTAGAATGCCATGTTGATGCAGTTCACTGAGTCAAAGAATTCACTCCTACCTCATTGTATGCTTAGTCCTTTCCCTTGCCTTTGCTTCCTCAAGCACAATGGTGCCCAATTCGGCTCTAGGAGGCTGACTGGGCTGTGAAATCCACACTGCTCTCTCACTGCCCATCTAGGATCTGCTGCTCTGTCTCTGCTCCTGGTCAAATGAAACGGACCAGCAGGACGGACAGTTCTTTGTCTGGGTTCACCTTCCAAGCTCCCAGTGAAAGTCTATTCCCACCTGGCTGCTGGTGGAGTTCTGGCTGCTGGTGGCGTTCAGATCGCTGTGAGCTGAATGCAACTGAATGCAACTGGAGTATCAGTCACTGCCACACCACACCAATGTTTTCGCTGCTTTCCTGTGTCTGTCAGTCTCCAGGTACCCCTCTGCTGTTGTTCTGTCCTCTCCTGTTTCCTGGAATGTGTGTCCTCTCTGCTTCATCCTTATTAAACGTTTCTCCATCCATTAAAATGTGTCCTTACTCTATTCTGCCATCTTGATTCCTCCTGACTATCCTAAATTTTTATCAAGAATGTTGGGTGACAAGTTTGGTAGCTTTAATTTCTCTCAATACGGTGTGTTCTCTGTAAAGTTTTGATATCTAAGAGAGGATATTGAAACAAAACAAGTAGATATTTTTATTTAAGAAATTAATAAAAAATACTTGGAAAAACATTTTTCTGTAACCAAGGCTAAAAGATCTTAGCTACCTATTTGTAATGAAAAGGGCAACTCTAGCAAGAGGAGACCATTTATTTATGTTATGGGTTGATTTACTGGTAGGAAATATTAACAACAAATAATTCAAAACCTTTTTTCCTGGTGAGTCATTTTCTGGATAAGTTATTTTCCTTTTGAAAAAAAAACTGCAGAATCTCAATTTTTCACTGCAGGACAAAGCAGTTCATACTACAAAATCATCTTAATTCAAAAAATATTCCACAAAGTAACTGTTATTTACTCATAGTTATATCTTATACATGACTGAAAAGGGATGATGGGAAGAGGCAGAAGCAGGTGGACCTCAGTATGAGAAAAGAAATATGAGGGCGAAATGTGTGGTATGTAACAACGTAGAATGAATCTAAGACTGAAAACCTAGAAATTATTCATTATTTTCTTGATCGTGTGTTTCTTCTTCTACACTCCTAAAACTGGCACTTTGAACTAATTGAAAATGAGATTTACCACTATGTGGATGTGGTATATTTATGTCTATGTAACAAATTTATGGGAAATGCTACTACACTTTTCGTACATGTTTATTTTAGTCAAGATTAACTGAGCCACAAGGAAAAAAAAGTTTTTAGTTACTTATTTCAAGTAAAAAGGAATTTACAGCATAAAGGATATATCCTGACAAGGCATAGAGATACAATCAGAAATACCAGAAATGGCCTCTGTCCTCTTTTGTCCATGTTTGTCTCCCTTATCTGTCCACAATTCCTTCTTTGTTTTTAGAGATTTTCTTCATTTTATCCCTATCTCTTTTTTTTTACCCATCCTATTTTACACTCCTAAATTCATATGCTAAATATTGGGAGGCCCGGTTGCAACAAACATGTTATCTTCTCTGCAGTTTCCTCTGAATTTCAGCTAAAAAAAAATCTGAAAACAGTTCTAAAGTATCAGGGCACTTTTCCTGTGGTCTCCCCTCACTGACATCACTGTCACCTGAGAGATGTGCTGTAGAACTCTTGGAGGAAGTAAGGCACTAATTGTATATCACATGTATTCTGTATCTTTCCAGATTAACAAATGGGAGCCTAGGGCTCAGCGAGGTGGCTTAACGGCAAAAGTCCTCGCCTTGCACAAGCTGGTTCTAATCCCGGCAGCCCCACTTCCTATCCGCTTCTCTGCTTGAGATCTGGGAAGAGAGTCAAGGACAGCCCAAAGCCTTGGGACCCTGCACTCATGTGGGAGACCGGAAGAGGCCCTGGCTTTGGATCAGCGCAGCTCTGGCCATTGGAGCCATGTGGGGAGGGAATCATCAGACAAAGATCATACTCTCACTCTCCTCCTCTCTGTATAGTTGACTTCCCAACACAAGCAAACAAGCAAATAAATAAATAATAATTTTTTTAAAAAAAAAAATGGAAGTCTAGAATTGCACTATTTGATTATACTGGATTTCTCCAAATTTAATGTTGAGACTCTAAGAAGATATATTCATCTTAATAAATAAACATTAACAAAATATTTTTTTCCAAGCAATGTTACCCTCAGAGTATGATAGTGCAATCCTTGAAATAAGAAACCACATGAGGGGTAGAGTTTATGGTTGTAACCAGGAGACTTTATAAAGCTGGTTTCAGCCATAGGGGCCTGCAGTCGCCCTAGAAGTGAGTGGGATCCAGTGGCAGAACTTTGCAGGAATAAGGCAGCACTGCGACGTTAGTAACAATCTATATGTGATGGAGAAGTAGATGAAAAAATCATGTTTTTGTAAAAGATAAAAAAGAAAGCAGAAAGGAAGGAAGCAGGGGCATTCAGGGAGTAAAGAATGGTGATCTAAAATTTTAAGTATAATATATGTGAAATCTGTTATCTATGTTAATAAAAAATTTCTTTTCCCTTAGCTCTGCTGTATTCACTGTGCATTCTTGGTTTTCTGTTCTTTCCTTGATTTAAGACAATTGTCGCAGTATCAACTGTCACAGCGAATGAGACATCTCACCGTGGAGGAGAGACTCTCTCCAGCAAACAGATGAGCGCTGGGTCTGGATTTCCTACCCATTCCTGCAATCACCTTTGTTTGGCTGCGGATAGCTGTCATTCACTTCTCAGAGTTGACAGGAGGGTTATTTGCAAATCAGAATTTTATTTGGAGGTTGAAATCAAGAGCTACAAGATGGGTACTTGGAGCAGTGGTTGAACGCAGCTTGGGATGCCATGTGCCCTGTGGCAGTGCCTGAGTTCAGAGGCCCAGCCCTAACTTCCGGCTCTGTGTCTGAGTGGAGGATCCTACTGACGACCACGCTAGAAGGCAGTGATAAGAACGGACAAAGCTGAGTCCCTGCTGCCCGTTTGGGAGATTCTGACTGATGCCGTGGCTCTTCACTTGAACCTGGCCCAGCCCTGGATGTTGTGCTCATTTGTGGCAGATGGAAGTTTTCTCCATATCTCCTTCTGCCCCTGAAATAACTTTGAAAAAAAGTTAGAATGTGGGTGACTTTTGGAAATGTAGCCTAATGCATCTTCCCCAAAGTGATTCAAAAGATTTATTTGGGGCCAGGCAATTGCCCTTACCATTGGCATGTCTGGGACCCACACTGGATCACCCAGATTCTGCAGCCTGCCCCTGGCTTTAGCTTCCAGCAGGACTGTGGTGGAGAAGGCTGACTAGGCTGAGTTCCTGCCACTCATGAAGAAGCCATGAAATTGTGCTCCAAGCTGGAGTCTGCACTATCCCAGACCTGGCCTTTGTGAACACTGAGATAGTCAACCGATAGATGGAAGCTCTGTCTGTCTCTGTCTACTTCTCAAATAAATGAAATTTAGTTTTTATTTTAAACCAGTGTTACAATATTCCCTCTTGATGATACAGCCAAGAAAATCCAACAGTCGGATGCCAGAGGCTAGACGGCACAATGTTCAAGATTCTTTTCATTAGCAAACACACCAATATAGCATGAAAATCCAACTGAGGTGATAGATATGCCAATTACTGCAGACTAATAATTATAGGTACCAAAATTTCATATAGTACCTCACAAACACAAGGGAATTACAAACAAATTTTAAATTCTATTAAAGTTGGTTTAGTGCAATATTTTTGATACCATGCGTAAGTTTTCCACAATGATCACCTCTTCTGAACTTTTTTTAAAATCATTCAGATCCATAGACTACATAATTCTTTCTCCCAAACGAATCATAGCCTTTAATTTCATTTACTGTGAACTTTCTGCAGCACTTGGAAATGCACCATTACTGTATCAGTTAAACATTGTTTTAAAGAAGTAAAAAAAGATTCTATAATGCACTTCTCATTCCAAATGAGGCCTATGGAGAAGAAAATAATCAGCCTGGAAATGTCATTTCTAGTTGGGCTGTAGGTATTTAGACCATAGCCCGGATGTGTTTTTTCTTTGTGTTTGCAAGGTAACTCATGCCTCTCTCCTTGTGCTTAGGCAATATGGTGCTATAAACATGAGAATGAACTATAGATTCACTCCACTCTTCTACATAACTTACATCACTTCATTTGTTTGCTTTCTTTTCCTTGTGTCTAAATTTGGAATTCAATAACCTATAAAACACAGTCCAACTCAACATTCTCTGAGTACAAGATGCATTCTGGTGCAAAATGCTCTGATCTCATGACCTTTGCAAGTGCGAGTTATAAACTACCACGGATTTAAATGTTACTGTAGCCCTATCAAATTCAAGATGATGTGTGGAATCTATGAGAGATGGTTCTTACTTGGTGCTGTACCTAGCAAGCTATCATGGCTACTCTGGATTTTGCATTGGGATTGGGCTTGGGGAGTGTGGGAAGGGAAAAATAAAATTGTCACCAACATCTGTCCTCACAGTGGTTTCCATGTGCTGTAAGGACACTGCTTGAATTATATGATCATTCAGTATAAATCATTCAAATATGTAATATAAACAAGACTTGTTATCTTATTATTGGTTTTCAGTGAAAGCCAAGTTATTTACAGCTTGTGAATGCAGTTTCTGTTACATTTAATAAAATTTCTAGAGTTACTGCTTTGTTTATCTTTACTAGTATAAGTTTGTAGTGATGAAAACTTTTTAAAAACGTATAGATAAAAGAGTCTATTTGGATGAATTCCTTCTAACTTTATGAACACCTGAAGGTGACAAGGTTAGGCCAAGTACAAGGCGTGACAATAGAGACAACACAAGTGAAAGCAACTGGAAAATGCCTTTCCAACAGCTCCAAAAAGAGAGCCTTTTTACCATGGGTTGTTGAACCAGGAAAGAAGCAATTTATGATACACCGTGTTTGTTTCAAGCAATGTGTTTGGAAGTAATGCTGTTACTGCTCTGTTGTCACACAAATATTTTCAGTGGTATGAGACAGTGCTGAATGTGAGTTTGATGGTACATAACAATGCAACAAAATGCCTCTAATCTCACAGGATAGTTAAACAAATATGCACATTTATATATATAAGACACAATTGTCAAGTTTTAATTAGAAAAGTCCTTTATTTTTCTTGAACTAAAAGTGATTCATTCTGGGGCTGACATTGTGATAGAACACATTAAGCCCTGCTGGTGACTCTAGCATCCTGTACCAGGGCCAGTTTGAATCCCTGATGCTCCAGTTCTGATCCAGGCCCTCTCTGAGCTTCTGGAAAAACACCAGAAGACAGATCAAGGACTTAGACTCAAGCCACCAAGTAGAAAACCAGATGGAGTTCTAGGATCCTAGCTCTGAACTGGCCAAGTCACAATTCTTGCGGCCACTTGCAGATAAACCAGTAGATGGCAGATTTCTCTGTTTCCTTTTTTTTTTTTTTACTTATTTATTTTCATTGGAAAGTGTTATATATAGAGAGAGGAGGAGAGACAGCGAGGAAGATCTTTCGTCTGATGATTCATTACCCAAGTGAGCTCCAACCACCGGTGCTGCACCGATCCGAAGCCAGGTGCCAGGAGCTCTTCCGGGTCTTCCACGCAGGTGCAGGGTCCCAAGGCTTTGGACTGTCCTCTACCACTTTCCCAGGTCTCAAGTAGGGAGCTGGATGGGAAGCTGGGCTGCCGGGATTAGAACCAGTGCCCCTATGGGATCCTGACATGTTCAAGACGAGCATTTTAGCTGCTAGGCCACCGCTCCGGGCCCAAGATCTCTCTGTTCTCTTCCTTCACTCAATTCTGTCTTACAAATAAATAAGCTTAATTTTTTAAGTTTCATTAGCACAGTGAGTTAAGCCATCGTTTGCAGTGTTTACATCCCATAGGGTGCTGATTTGATTACCTGATGCTCTACCTCCAATCCGGCTTTCTGCTGATCAGCTAGGAAAAGCATCAAAGGATGGTTTCATTGCTTGGGGCCCTTCTCTCATGTGTGAGGCTCAGATGAAGCTCCTGGCTCACGACTTTGGCCTGGATAAGCCCGATCGATTGTGGCCAAGTGAACTGGTAAGTGGAAGGTCTGAGAAGTAAAGACAAAGTCCATTCGGAGAAATAACTTAGTAGTTCCTGACAATTTCAGCAGGCAGTGACCTAACATGTGCTGGAAATTGGGCGGATCACCCGAGTCACTTCTCTGTGCTCGTTAATCGTGTGTTACTTGCGAATTGGGAATTCAGGAAAATAGGATGTGATCATGAGTGTGGTCGCCAGCTTGTCTAACTGGCCCATAGCATTGTGTTTTCCCCAAGCTGGTTAGCTGCCAAACAGGTTGAAGCAGAAGTTGTTGGAGCAGGTAACCGGAATACCTGAATCAGAACTAAAAGCACAGACCAGAGAGAATAACTGAGTTACAACCTTCAGGGTGAACAATGGGGAAACCACGTCACACTTTGTTTTTGAGACTACGATCCCTTTCGAAAGGGATGGAAGCTGGTTTTCACCGTGACCAGGAGGGTAATCAGCCTTAGTTTAACCAAAGGCACACACGTTTCACCACAAGGGGGCAATTACTAGCTTTCCAGCTTAGGCCTAGAAACATCTAATAGACACTTGTTTGTTTTCATGAATCAGGTGCAGGCAGGGAACGTCTGTTGTTTGATGTGGAATGCTGAGCCCTGGTGTTTGGCTAGTGGGGAAGCCGGTGTGTTGGGGAACAAAACAGATAATGTCTGCATATCTTCATTTGATTTATTCAGATACACTGAATCCACTGAAGAAATAACAAAAGATTAGCTTTAAACAAATGAAGGAAAGAAAAAAAGAATATAACTGCAACATTCCATATATTCATTTAATCTATACAAAGTTAGCATTTTTATTTCAGAAAAAAGCTATAAATTTTTAAAAACTATAATTCTCTAATGTACTATCACATAATGTATATGACTATATAATTATACATCCATAAATACATAATTATTGCTGTTTAAGCTGCACACACTGAAGTGCACATTCAATATTTAGTCACACAGAAGCTTGCCACATAGTAATTTAACTGTGTTAATTCTTTTTCTGGAAGATTTATTTTCAGAGTTACAAATTGAGAGGGAGGGACAGCGAGACTGTTCCATCCACTGGTTCCTTCCCCAGATGGTCATAATAGGAGCTAAAGCCAGGAGCCAGGAGTTTCATTTGAATTCTCCAGAAGGGTAACAGGGGCCCAAACACTTGGGCCATACTCTGCTGCTTTTCCCAGGCCATCAGCATGGAAACAGATAAAATGTAGGAGAGCTGGCACTCAAATGAGTGCCCATATGGGACACCATAATCATGGGCAATAGCTTTATATACTACTCCACAATGCTGACCCACAATTGTATTTTTTGTAAGATTAATTGTACTTGGAAGGCAGGGTAACAAAGTAACACACGAGAGAGAGAGAGAATGAGAGAGAGTGTGTTGTGTTTGTGTTCCATCCATTGGCTGTAATAGTCAAGGCAAATCCAGAAGCCAAGAGCCTCATTCAGGTCTTCCACATAGGTGCTGGGGTACAAGGTCTTGAGTCATTCCCTGCTGCTTTCCCAGGGAAAGGGAGTGGCGAGGACATCCATAAGGGATCCTGGCACTTGCAAGGTGAGGATTTAGCTAATTCAGTAATCATGCTGGAACAGCTGGGAAGTATAATTCAGGCAGTGTACTGACAGCAACTGCAGGGGCCGCGTGAAAGATACTAGTGTTTCTTCACAGATCTTGATCTTCACAACCATAGCCTTTGGTGTAATTGAAGGAGCCAGAGCTCCTGCTATGCCCACAAGTAGACTGTAAGAAGCTCAGGCCATAGCTGTGGCCAAGGTTTAGGAAGTTCCCTGGGCTGGGCTTAGTGCCGCTGAGTAGTCGCTGATGGTCTTTGTGTACATCCTGTATTCCTCACTCCACCCAACTCCTCTGCCCTTTCTTCAGTTTGCATTGAGTGGTAAGTCTGATGTCTGGGACTTACCTGACATTGTTTCCATACAGCTGGTGCATCGTGTCATCGCTGGCTGGTGCATGGTGGCATCCAAGTCCACCATCCTGGTGTTGGCATCCTTGGTGGATAACTCCTTATGATGCTGAATGTCATCTAGAGATGCCCTCTGGCCACTGAGAGCCTTGGTCTCAACCTGGTTATCTCAGAGATTCCCACCTTTGCTTAGTGCAGGTCATCTGCCTTCCTTCCAGATAAAATCTGCAGAACCCACCTTTGCCTGGTATTCCAGAGGAGACCGCTTAAAGCTGAATGGCCCAAGAGACAGCTATTATGAGCAAAAGTGGTTGATTGCTTTAAAAATTGCTAATTTTTCCATAATTAAAAAAATATGTTAGTGATACCTGGTTTATACCACATTTTTCTTTTACTAATACTGTTTTAATTGTGTATAGTTATGAAGTACCATGTGTCAACGCGTCGCAAGGATACACCTGGAATGAGCAGATTAACTAGCACTGTGATTAGTGTTAGGAATTCAACCTCTTAAAGTAATTTCGAGTTTCCTATTTTGCATTTATTTAAGGAATCCATTGCCTACATTTTAAATGGGTATCACTTTGCTTGGCATCTTTTATACATTAAAACTTTTAATTATTGAATTAAGTGCATAAAAGTTTGTGTTCGATAGAATACTATTAAAACCCAAATTAAAGTCTCATTCTCATTTCTCCATATAGTCCTGGGAAAACCAAGCTAACAGTTTCATTAAATCTAACAATCTCATTTTAGCCATCAGTCTCCACCTCCGCCCACTACCAAACCTTTGGCCAAGGCTGTTTAATGAACCGTGTTGACCTTTCCCCTCTTCCTTTTCCAAAGCTCTCCCTCCAGGGGTGCCGAGCATCACGTGTGCGGCAGGGTGACAGCGGGATGCAGGCACTGGATAATCAGCCCCATGGAAAGCAGATATTTTACACTGCCTTTCTGTTCCATAGATTGATTAAATGGAATAAAGGACTCCAAGTGGGAAAACGGCAGCAATTAATTCAGCAATTGCAAGAAATGCTTCATTGCCAGAATTTGTAATCTTGGAAAGTTCTTCAGCTCCTGCTAGTTGTATAATGTATAAATTATTCTCTTTTTTAGCCAGAAAATTCTCAATTATCTTCACAATTCTCTCTTTTGTCAGATTGCCTTTACCATAATGAGATACCTGGGACACTTTAACTTTACAAGGGAAGAAGATTGATTTGGGCTCATGGTCTTAGAGGTGCACAGGCCGACACAGGGTAGGCCTCATTGGTTCAACCTCTACTGGTGGCATTTTTGATGGCAGAAGCCTGAGCTGGCACGGATATTGCATGACACGAGGCAGTGCATCTGTGTCTTCTCTGGTTTCTTCAAAGGTCACCAGTCCTCACCCGTAGGAGCTCCTTCCTAAGGACCTGTAAGGCGTATCTGGATTAATTCTCTCTTGGTGCTATCAAAAGAAGACCACGCTCAGATTTCAGAGCAAAAGATTTTAAAATAGCAATAGAAAGCAAAAAGTTGTTGTAGGGATTTGTGTATTTTTCTCTGTCACATTAAGCTAACATCCTTTTATGTCCAATGTTCTCCTATTTTTAATAAATGAGATGTTACTTTGGTACAAAGACTTACTTTGTCTCCTGAGAAGGCACTACGCCACGTTTTCTTTTCCTTCTTGTGAAGAACGTGTTTGAGTATTTGTGAAAATGTCAGTAAGCACCAGGGCTAGGCCACAGTGAGACCCGGAGAGAGGAATCCCACTTACATCTTCCACATGATTACCAGGGAATTAAACCCTTGGGCACCGTCATTCACAACCGTGCAAGGCATGTCAGTAGGAAGCTCGGCTGGAAATGGAGCAGCCAGGAGTGGAACCATCACTCCAGCAAGAGAAGCTCGTGTTGGAGACAGTAGCAGATCAACACTCTGCTCACACTGTCAGACCTCTCTGCTTGCTTACTGATGTGCTTTGGTGCACTGCTATTCGTGATCAGACAGGAGACTTTTAGTGGCTCTCATTAGCGTTATTTTCCCTAGATAATTCTAGATCATTATTTTCTGATAGGTAGACAAGGATGGTGTTAATATTTCCAGTCGAAGCTGATTTAAGGTGGATTGTGTCTTTGTAACGCTAACCCATTTATGTTCTGATAACCTCTAGAATGTATAACATCAGAGGTGACCGGAAGCCTGCTCTGTTTACCAGGGAGTCTCCTCAACGACATTCAGGATTTCTCCCTCCGATAATGAGGAGCGCCCGCAGTTCTGCCACGCTTTCCAGCCTCCTGGAAGTACTTGTGTCACTGCATTTGTCTGTCCCTTTGTTGATCCACTTCAGAAACACGCGTGCTCCAAAGGGGACGTGCCCACGTTGGAGTTCAGTTCTTGGTGCTGCTTCCTAGATCTCTCCGTTATTTAGTAGAGACCAGTGCCGTTCGTAGTCTCCAGTCTCAAAGCCTAACTGCCACAATTAGTATTTTTGGTTTTTATGATTTACTTATGTTTATAGAAAACGCAGATATAGAGAGAAGGAGATACAGAAAGCAAAATCTTCTGACTGCTGGTTCACTCCTCAAGCAGCCGCAGTGGCATGGATGAACTGATCAGAGGCTGGGGACAGGGAGCGTCTTCCGGGTCTCCCACATGGATGCAGGGTCGAAGCCATCCTTGACTGCTTCCCCAGGGCCTAAGCAAGGCGCTGTATGGGAAGTAGAGCAACTGGGACATGAACTGGCACCCATATGGGATCTCGGTGCATGCAAGGCCAGAATTTAGCCACTAAGCTACTGCACCAGGCCCCTCTAGTCAGAATTTTTATATTTTAGCAATACGCTCAGCTTAGCTTCTGGCTATTCTCACTTCTCTTGCGATCTTTCAAATATCTGGAGTGGAAATGAGACACAGACATTCAGATTCACTCCCATGAGCACCTCTTCTTTCTAGGATTGATTTCATGCATTCTGTCATGGTAACCCTCAGCTGCCTTTTACATATTTATTTTTTTAATTCACTTGTTCAAGTTGTTCTAGGTAGAAAGACGTCCTACTCTAAATCAATCCAGCTTAATATGAATCAAAATGAGCAATTATACTATGAAATAAGGCTGTTACTTCTGTGTTTCTTATTAGCTATTTTCTTGCTTCTAAATTTTAATTTTTACAGTTACAAGCCTCCAGTAAGCTTTGGAAAATAGGCTATCTCTTTTAAACACATATTTCAGTGTTCTGGAAGTCCTACTGGACTCAAGAAATTACAGTTTGTACCAGATCTCATTATCCACAAAATAGAATTCAACTTCTGTTCAGGACAGCTACATTACTTTGTGCCTACTTTCTTCATCTTAATACCAGCTCTAAATGAAGTGTGTGTGTGTGTGTGTGTGTGTGTGTGTGTGTGTGTGTTCTGGAATATCAAATAGGAATTGCAAACCAGTAAAATTAACAAATGAAATAACAACTTCTAGGGTTCACCTACCTTTCTCTCAGAAATTTTCTTATTATTCCCTCTTTAGGTTCCAAACTAATTCTTTTGTAGTAGTTGGTTTGGGCTATGATGGACTGACCCTGAGCAGGCTTCTTCCACACAAAATGAGGTCTCAGTGCCCCCTTGGCACAACAGACACACACATAACCGTTTTCCAAAGAAATCACAAGCTTTGGAGGTAAAAATCACCACTATGAAAAGTGATAGCTTTGGGCCCTGCCACTGGGTCCCGCTGGAGGGGGTGTGTGGCAAGGCTTGGGGGTCCCTGCCTGTGCCTTTTTCAGGGGCATGTACTGGGAGCCACTGGGCGGGCTGAGTCTCTGAGCCCTGAGCGTCTGGGGTGACTGGTCTGGGACCAGGCATCCGGGGCGTTTTGGTGCTGGCAAAGTCCAAGGGCCACCTGGTGGCGCCCTCTGAGTGCTTGAGGTTCCGTGCTCACAGGGTGGTTTGCGTTATGGCACAGGTGGGGGCATGCAGGGACTTGAGGGCTCCCCTCCAGGCCAAAAGTGACTTCTAAGGGATTTTCATGGGGTCGCTGTGCCTGCAACTCAGAGCCTCCTCAGCGGTTTAGATGGAGCAAAGGATGGCATACCCAGATGCAAAACGAAATTACAAGCCAGACACTGAGAGGCCCAGGGGGGTCCTTGGGCTGTGATAGCTGCGCCAAACAGGGTCTACATTCCATCCGCACCTTAACTCTCTGCAGTATGTAGTCATAACTAGGGATAGGGACGGCAACCTAGGCCCATAACTGTGGACTTTCACCCTGCCAGGTTCCAAGGGGCACTATGGGTCGTACTAGGCATGTCAAACAGGAGCTCCATCCCACCTCCCCCGCCAGCAGCATATAGTGGTAGCTGGGGAGAGGTAAGGCAGCCTAGGCCCGCACTTACCAGATGCCAAGAGGCAGTGGTGGGTCCTTGGATAATGCTAGGCATGCTAAACATGAGCTCCATTCCCCACCGCCAGCAACGTGTAGTTGGTGACTGGTGGGTGAGGAGGCAGCCTAGGCCAGTGACTAGGGACTTTCACCCTGCCAGATGCCGAGATGCACTGGTGGGACCTTGGGTCACACTAGGTGAGCTTCGCATGTCAGAGACATGGACCTATAAGAGGAGTGGCAGAACACATTGGAGAACAACCCCAGGGAAACGATGACAGCAAATATCTGGGTGAATGGAGACTCCGAGGCCTACTATGTCAGCCAATGCATATCGAAAGGGGTTCCTCCTTCTGGGATCTGGAAGATAGACAACATTTCGGAAGTATTGAAACCACCTGGGCAGAACCCTCGGCGTGTGTGCTGCACTGGGACCCTGGCTTGATACTGGGTAGACATTCTCAATCCCTGGTACTCAAGTGGTTGGAAGGCTGGGTATGCCTTCTTCCCTTATCCCTCTCAACCCCACCCCTCAAAACAATAAAGGAAAAAGAGAAAATTTGGAAACAATGATCATACCCACCTTTCCCTAATCCTTGATCCATCCCTCTGATCAACTATGATAACATCCCTCTGATCAACTATGATAACATCATTTAAAAATTTTTAAGAATAATAACCTTTAACATTACTTTATGAAACAATTATCGTCTTACATTTCTGTTATCTTGATTTGATAACGAAGAGTTTACTTTAATATCAATTCTTTAGTTACATCTCAAATGATATAGCTTGTTATTGTCATCCTACCCTATCTTTCCAAACAAAAAAGTAGTCTCAGATAATTCCAGTCTCCACTTTCAGGAAAACATTTTAAATATTTACAATTTTGTTCTAGCAACTAGTAGAAGGTGATTTTCACACGGCTGGCTATTGCAATGGTGATAAATACTTGGATCCCATCAAAAGCAGTGAGTGCCTTGTACAGGTTGAGTTAACCAAGAGAATCTTCCATGAAAGTACTAGACAGCTGCTCATGTTCTTTGTGATTGCCTGTAGCAACAGTGTTTCAGCCACTGCATAACAGGTTCTTACTAAAGGATGAAATGACCCATACAAAAAGTCACAGTAATTTTGCAGACCTGTACCCTTCCCATGGCACCCAGTTTTTAACCTTGACCACTTTCCTGTCAAAGGAATGGACTCAGCAAAACGTATTCTTTCTAGGGTCCTTGTGACTAAATTATTTTTTAGTCACCTAAATTTTTCATTTGTTTCCACAAGTGAAGTCGATTGATTCTATGCACCAAAGTGACACTCTAGACCAGAGCATTTTGTTTGACATTAATTGTACTTCCAGATGAAAAGGGTCATTCAAAGCTCATGAATAGATGTTGTTAAGTAACATCTAAAATCAAGGGAAGATCCTTACAGCCATGCTGTTTAAATGTGAATTGACAAGGATAAATAATTACAAGGATGTGATTAACTACTTTGCCTGAAAGAGGGAAAAATAATGTTGTATGGGTGACTTCAGCATTAGCACGTTGAAAAAAAAAATAGTGAACTCACTTGTGTACTTGTTTGGACAGAGCCTTGTTCCCTTC
The DNA here is from genome assembly GCF_030435755.1 of Ochotona princeps. Classification (NCBI taxonomy): domain Eukaryota; kingdom Metazoa; phylum Chordata; class Mammalia; order Lagomorpha; family Ochotonidae; genus Ochotona; species Ochotona princeps. Next base: position 37,229,567 of record NC_080834.1, read on the forward strand.
ACATAGAATATTTTGGTTATGGGTGAAATGATCTTTTCAAAAATGACTTAGAGTTTGAGAACCTAAATAAATTAATTATAAATTACAATCATTTTTAGAACTCTTTTTACTCTAACTTCCTCTACTTTTTGCAAAACTTAAGAATGCAATTTATCATTTTAAAGATATGATTGAACATAATGGGCTTTGGAAACAAGCAGATGGAGCCATAATTTGGCTAACGTAATCTTCAATAATGATTAATTAAAAATGAAATAATGCTTCTATTTTTTTCTTTGTTTAGATTTAACAGATCTAAACATATTCAGCAATGTCACAGAACCTGAACTTGTGAGAACTCTGTACCTGTGAAAAGATCAATTTGCTCTTAATGGGTTGATTCCTTTCCTATAGTTAAGGATGTCAGGACCTATGCATCATTAGAAACTTCATTTCCCAGATCTGTCCGCTGAGCTCAATATGCTTTTCAGTGCAAATGTGACAAAATGCATCAAACTAGCCGCAGGCTGACTGTAACAATCGTCCAAGTGACATTAGCCAAGTCCACTTTGCTTCCATTGTTGTGCGTGTAATTCTTCAGTGAAAACAATTGGTATGTATGCCTAATTGTGTTTTCTCATGTAGGAAAGGAACACATAAATATGCTGTCTCAAGTGTTGTTAAGTATTAATTATAATAGTTGGAAAGTGGAAACTGAATACCTGGTACTCTACACACTGGGAAATGGTCAAACACACCAGTAGTTTTGACCATGAAATGTAGCTATTGATGACTTGTGAAGATTCTCAGAGCAGCATTATCATTTTTAAAAACTGATGTTTTTCTGAACATATAGCTCAGTCTCAGCTTGCCCTAACTCAAAACTTTTGGGAAGGTCTCAACAAATTGTCCATTCACGGTGCATCTCCTGTTTCGTAGCTTATGTGTGTTTCCCAACACACAGCATGGCTGTCACAACTTCTTCCAAATTGTCTTGTGATTGGACTGCAATGAAGAATGAAAGTTTAGATCACTGGTGCAAATAGACTCAGAACATGAAGGCACTCTTGTCTTGAGAGTTGTTTTGAAAGGGGTGCTGAGGTCAAATATGTGGTCAATAAGCATAATCAGTGAGGACTGAATTCTGTAGGTGATAGGGAAGAATCACAATGGATAACACACATTGCCCATCTTACATCTATAGGATTGCTCACAAAGACTTGGGGTTGCTCAAAAGTTGCTTGTTTGGTTTTTTTCCCACTTAAGGAAACTTCTGCTTTGTAACTGATCATGTGTGAAGCCTATCCTATGAGACTTCAATGGATCTGAAAACATTCTATCGCTTAGTGACATAATAAATGCCATAGTATTATGAGTTGTGGTGAGTCTAATATAATCCAATGTATTGTGTATATAACATTGTGTATGCTGGGTGTGGCTGAAATTTAGCATAATGGTTGGGATGCTAGTTACATGCCACATCCCACATCAGAATGACTAACTCTTTACCCAGCCTCAGTTCCTGCTTCTGGTTTCCTGCTGATGCGTACAGTCATAGGTGATGGTGGCTCTAGTGACTGGACTCGTGCCACCCATGTAGGAAACCTTGATTCAGTACCCACATTCAGTTTTGACACCAGCCTAGCTTCAGCTAGGTCAATATTTGGAGAGTGAACCACTACTTGAAATTTCTCTCCCTTACTCCCAGAAAAATAAAAATACTTAAAAATTAAAAAAATAAGAGTGTACCATTTATGTCAGCAATAATCTCATGTAACTTTTGTTTACAGCTTCTCTTGGTTGTAGCAAAAGGCTACGTCTAGTGACTGACTTATGCCATTCTAGGCTTGGGGCATTCTAACAATTTCACATAAGAATGAAACTATCACAAATCACATTGATCAGAGCAATCTCCATTATTATGTGGCACACAATAGCATGGTTCTTTTCAGAAGGCCAGTAAGAGCAAAACTTTGGAAAAGACAGAATAAGTTCAGTGAATATTTAATTAGTCATTTCTCTATCTTTCATTTCAGCTAAAATATCAGAGCAAAATTCATGACAGTTTTTGAGTGCAGCAGAATGCTGATGAAGAACAGCCTTAGCAAAGTAAAACTGTCATCAAGTAGTTATTATAATTATTACAATTTTCATAACATAAAGGCTAGTATAGAGAGACTTTAAAATTCTAATGATTTTATTCAAGTATCAGATTTACAAAGTAGAGAGACAGAGACAGATATCTTCCATCCACTGGCTCACTTCCCAAGTGGCCGCAATGACCAGAGGTGGGCATAGCCAGAACTGGGATCCAGGAGCATCTTCCAGGTCTCCTATGTGGTTGCAAGGTCCCACAGACCTGAGTCATCCTCCACTGCTTTTCCAGACCAGAAGCAGAGAGCTGGATTACAAGTGTTGCAGGCCACACAACAACCTGCATTCACATGGGATGCCAGCATTGCAGGCAGAGGGTTCGCAGCACCAGCTCCTGAGAATTCTCAATGTACCTTTAAAATAGTATCTTAATTAAGTAAAAGCTTTATGTTACTTAAGCAGACCAGGCACCCCTACTTAACTGCAGAGAAAGAGGAGCATATTAGAACATCCAGGAAGAGAACAGTGTAAATATTCAATATCTGTAAATACTTCGAAACCGTTTTTTTGGAATATGTTTAGCATGGAATTTTGAAAAATAAAGGTAGTTTTTCATGATTAATATGTTTCCACATACTTGCAAACAACATTGATTTATTATCTACTATTATTAAAATTACTAGTGTAGAATTAAGTGTAACAGTAAGTACTTCTTTCTTTGCATAAATGTTGTATGTGTTCAAGAGAGTTATGAACTTAGTCTCAAAATCTTTATAATTAATCAATTATTATGGAAGTTCCAGGGTTCATTTATAGTTAATGGAATTTAGATTGTATCATCAATTAGAAGTAAATCTGCATTAATAAAAAGTGAAAAATCATTCATCACAGTTTCTGTATAGAAATATTTCCCTCTCCGCACATGAGAAACACTTGAATACAAACAGGTGTTGCTAGATATTTTTGGGTTGTGAAGAAAATTTATTGTAATCTACATGAAAATGCACACAATTTTGAATTTCATGTGTTCCTATAATAAATATTTATGATCAGACATTTATTAGCTGCCAAGGTAAAGCATGGTATAAAATTTTTATATGTTAAACACAAATCTGAGATGCATGGTATCTTTTTACGTTGGATTTCCTTCTTTCAGAAACAGAACAACCTTCTCTTTCATTGGTTCACTTCCTAAAGCCTGCCATCATTAGGGAGAGCCAGATGTCAAGATGGGATTCCTGTGTCCCTGACAGGACCCAAGTATATGAGCCATCACTGTTACCTCCCAGGGGCTACACTTTCAGGAAACTGGAATCAGAAACCGAAACTGGGGTCTGGAGCCAGGAACATATGGGTCACAGGCATCTTAGATTCTTGGATCAAAATGTTATCCTTTGCAACTTTGATCAAAAAAGTGATGCTGAGTAACTATAAAATAGCAAATATGGGTTTTTCTGAAACTCAAAATTCAAATATAACCAATTTGAAATGAATTTTAGATGTATAAGCAGAAAAAGTGTGACTATCCAAAACTGGAAAAGATTTCATCTTTTATCTCATCTTACCAGCTCTATCAATTAATAGGTATGCCATTGAACCTTAGGTTATCTCATCTTTTAAATGATGTTGTCGTAGATGTGATAATTGGTTGAAGAAACGTATTTTGAAAAACTATTTGGCAGCAGATAGTACCTTCAAATTTTAATGCTATGTTTGGCAGAGTCAGAATTCTGGCTAGAACAAAATATATCTAAGGTGAGTAGTGATCAGAGAATCTTGTTTGTGCAGGTTCCGCGACCATTTTTATTTTTTTAATATAAGCATCATGGATTCTAAAGCAGTCATCTTCCATCATCAAAGACTGCTGCTAGTCACTGTGATTATTGATCAATCTGATGTGTTTTTATTTGCTGCATTCATTGGAAACACCTTGACTAAGTCCCCAAGAGAAACAACACTGTTGTAAATACTCATTTCCTATGCCAACAGCTTAAGAAACCTCCAGGTTCTTTCAGATAGCTCCCTGGTGCAAAACCATTGTCTTTAGCTTTAGCATAATTTTTCGTTTCATGTACATATCCCGAAAATCCTGTGGGTATTCTTCTCTTCCTGGTTTCTCCTGAGTTGCTTTACGAACACAATCCATTCAGATGCTTCATAATTCAGATATGCTCTTCGATGGATATGCATTAAAGAGGGCAACCCTTCCTAAAGTTGAGACCTTACAACAACAAAATAATTGAGCAGTTTTTCAAACATCATGACTTGTTTAGCTTCTGCGAACTCCACAGTAAGGATGAGCAGAACCTGCTTACAATCTGGCATTCGGAAAATACTGCATTTTATGAATTAAATGATGCTCAGTATTCTTTGTTTTTCTCTTCAATTTTTAAGGCTGTATTTTCAGATTCTCAACATGTTGACTAAAATGTGGAAAAGTTGGGGATTACTGGGAAACTGCAAATTTGGATTTTAAAGAATACCACAGCATCATAGTCCTCCTGATTTGAGAATGATGCCCATTGAATCTCACACACCTCTATGTCCATGGATTTTATTAAAAGAAAACAAAGCTCCTACTCTACTCGAAAATTCTCATTTTCCTCCTGAGTCAGAGCTTGTCAGCTTCCCCAGTAACAGCCCTCAGAGTGAAGGGGTGCTGAGACAGAAGGCAACTCTGTAGGCAGGTTTTCAGCTGCGGTCAGGAATCTCAGAACCCTCTTCATGTGCTCCAAAGACAGCATTTTCTTCATTATAAAGTATTGTTTATTTGTGTGAATACAGTAACCAGTCTTTTAAATCACCACTTATGTCACTTAATATTTTTATTTTATTTATTACGTGCTTATGAACAGAGAACAGACTTAATGAATTTCATAGATACAATTTCAAGAACACAACAGTAGTTTCTTCCTACCCTCCTTCTTCTCTTCTGCTGTTTCTCTTTTAATTTTTTTTTTTTGCAATAACATACTGTAACTTTATTTTCTATTCACAGGCTTACTGCTCTTCTTAAACACAAAGCAAAACACAATACTGGAAGAGCCAGCAGATCAAGGTTCTATTTCTCTGTTTCTTCTTCGTTCTGTAACTCTGCCTTCAAATTAAAATAAAATACATCTTAAAAACAAAGTTATAACCACTTAGTGCAGTAAACTAGCTCCTTATCACTTCATCTCCAGATGTTTCTGCTTGTAAATTAGAGTGATATTTGGAGGTGCAGAAAACAGGTAGTTTGTCTTGTTACAATGTCCAGAGGACCAACTCTATCTCTGCCAAGTATAATGATACATATAGCAGCAAGAGTTAAAATATAACAGGGAAATTTGTTTTTTCCATACATTAAAAATGAATGAATGCATTAATATGGCTTGCATGCTATAGTAGCTTTATGTGTGTTTGACTTGATTTTGATTTTTTTCAAAATTTATATGAGGAACATATTGTGTGTGTTCATGTATACAGATTTAAGAGCTTAATGTTACTACCTACCCTCACTGTCACCCTCTCTCCTCTTTCTTAATTTTCTTTCAATTTTTAAAATGACATACTTTCGGGCCCAGCCTGGTAGCCTAGTAGATAAAGGCCTCGACTTGCATGCACCGGGATCACATATGGGTGCTAATTCATGTCCCATCAGCCCCACTTCCCATCCAGCTCCCTGTTTGTGGCCTGGGAAAACAACAGAGAACAGCCCAATGCCTTGGGTGCCTGCATGGTGTGGGAGACCCAGAAGAAGCTCCAGGCTCCCGGCTTCTAATTGGCTCAGCTCTGCCATTGCGGTCATTTGGGGAGTGAATCAGTGGATGGAAGATCTTTGTTTCCTCTTTGCTGTATGTCTTACTTCCCAATAACAATAAACACATATTTCAAAAATGATATACTTTCAGTTTACTTTATAGTCACAAGCTTATATCTCCTCTAAATAAACAATTCTGCAAATAATAGGTTAAAAAAAACTGCTCCTCAAGAGTGTAAACAAAGACTGTAAACAATAATCAAATGTCAAAGTGTTCACTTAATTCAGTTGCATTTCTTCTTTTGGGTTCTGCATATTACCAAAAATCAGGGGAAATAATTCGTGTCTGTCTCTTTAGGACTGATTTATTTCACTAGGCATAATGGTCTCCAGTTGCATCCATTTTTGTGTGGCAAGCATGATCCATCATTGTTTAAAAGCTGAGTAGCAATCCGTGGTGTGTACATACAACAATGTATTCAGTCATCAGCTTATGGACATGTGGATTGAGTCCTTGCTTACCAATTCTGAGTTGAGCTGCTATAAAAATGGGAGTACAGACAACTGATGTCACTTTCTTTGGTTAATTTCCCAGAGGCAGGACAAATGAATCAATTTATTAAGAAACCCCCACACTATCTAAGAAAGTTAGAAATTCTAGAAGCTATGTCCATGGCTCCCCAAGCACGTATTCATCTTCCCACTCCTCTATACTCACCCTGAGAGCACTAATCCATACTCTGGTCACAAGTAGAACTCATTTTGAGAAGTAAAACCATTAACCTTCAGTGCTTGATGGAATAAACATGAGGATATTTCTCACACCAATTACTTCCTCTATTTCCAGCATGACCTTGAGTTGCTAAATTCAGCTTAGAATCATGACAAGCAGGATGACTGTGGGTAGATCAATCTTTCCAGTGACTTGGATAAACTTTTAAAATACTCTGTGTGTAGCTGGGTGGTGTGATGGCTCAACAGGCTAATCTTCCACATGTGAAGTGCCAGGATACCATGGAGGTGCCAATTTATACCCCAGCTGCTCTGCTTCCCATCCAACTCCTAAATGTGGCCTGAGAAAGTAGCGAAGAGTGACCTAAGTCCTTGAACTCTGGACCGACAGGGGAGATGTGGAGAGGATCCTGGCTTCTAATCAGCTCAGCTCCAGCAGCTACAGACGTTTAGGGACTGAACCAGCTGGTGAAAGATCTTGCTCTCTGTCTCTCTTTCTCTCTGTAAATCTGCCTTTCTTTTCATTGAAAGCAAATAAATGTTGTCACCATAGCGGCAAGATTGATTATCTCTACATTTAAGACTTTGGCCTCAAATTCTTTCTCTCAAGAGGTGAGTTGTTTACCAGTTCATAGTAACTAGCTAATTATTTTTAAAGTGTTTCATGATTTGAAAATACCTCAGGGAGTTAGTAATTGGTACATGAGGTAGGTTTTATCAACTATTAGCTATGTGATTGTAGGCATATTATGCAGTATATTTTAGCTTGAATGGGCCATTTATAAAATTTAAATGAGAAAACATATTCTATGGTCCTAACTAGATTTAAGATGATAAAATCAAATATTTAGGAAATGATCCATTAAAAAGTTTATGGAAAATGGAATTAAAAGGCACATCTACTTTAGTGCCAGAAAGTTCACTTTTAAATCCATGCACATGAGAAGTTTTCAAGAAGTTCATGATAAATGTATATTTGAAAACACATGCATGAGTTTCAAGAATTTTTTGCTACAAAGCAAACACACCTTTTTAAGCTCCATTTTCGTATGACTCTTCACATATCCTCATATTTCTTTCTATCCTAAAATATAGCTCCCTGAAATGGTATCGATATATCTATCTGTTAATATGTGAAAGTATGGTTCAAGACAATATATCATTGATTTAGTAACAATGCCTTTGAATTAATTCTAAGTCATAGCTTCCTCTGGAAAAAAGGAAGTAGTCTGTGAAAAGATGGTTTCCTGGGTTAAAATTCAGGTGCACCATTTCCAGGCTATACAGCATTAAGTGATTTCATTAAACCCATTTGTGTTCAAGTTCCTTATGTGTTAATCGAGCATAAAATAAAAACACTACATAGAGAGATGTTAATCAAGTATGATCTAGTACGCAATTGTTTTATAGTGATTGGCACAAAGTAAATTCATAATAAGCCTGGCTGTTGAGACTGAACAAGAGTAATAGTACTAACAATAAAAAAAAGGATTTCTGTATTTTTAAACAACAAATTATATTTTGTCTTCTTGACTAACATTCTTTATTCTAAAAGTAATTAAACCCTACTATCATAATCAATCAAGAATTTGGGAGAGAATTGAGCCATCATATTAAGTAAGATATAGAAACATCGAGTTACAGTAAACAGAACTTTAAAAATGACACATTTCCAGGCTTAATCTTGCTGGGAGTTTTGAGTAAAAACAGTCTTTACTGTTGAAGAAACAAGTAGATAGGACAACGGAAGAACCCTGTGCATGCAGCTAAGACATGAGCAAAGTTCAAGGCAGTGCCATCCTGGAGCCTCGGTGAATGTTCTGTGCTCACGACTTCCCCTATTGCTGGCTGCAACAAAACCCACTAGAGTTACACAGTCACGTAAAACGGGGCTCCATTGAGAATGCTCATGGGAACAGGGGCCCTTTCTTCACTTCCTGCTTCTGGAGGAACTCGCAGGACTCTAACAGGTGCGATTAACCCAAACTCCCCTGTGGTGACTCCCAAGATGCTCTTCTTCTCTTCATCACATTGTGCTTTCTGCCACTATTCTCATGATTCTATATGCTAAATTGCACACTTGGCTGAAGTATTTGCTCAAATTAATTAGGAAATTGAAAAATGACTCCTTTACAATGCCTCTTTAAGACCCTCCCTCTGCCCATGCATCGCTCCAACCGTACGGCATTCTTGATTGACCTCACTGTTTCAATGTTGTTCACTGAAGCCAATACCTATTTGTTGACTGCTACAGGAAAAATAAAAGAAAAAAAAGTTGATAAAATGGGAACCCTTTGCTTGAAAGGGTGAATCACATCTTTTTTCCATTCACACATCTGTGCATAGTAACCATTTGAACATCAGCGTATTCCTTCTTCAGACAAATGGGGTGAAGTTTGGAGTTCAGTCATATTTAATGGGCTAGGCAGGTACCTAGTTCAGGGACACAAGTTTGGAAGCCAACCCTCCCGGCTTAGGTGGTTCTGTCACCTGTGAATTAGAGAATGCTTACCTGCCATCTGTCAACTGAAACCTGATTTCGTGTGAGTCCGGTCACACAGCCACCTCAGGGAGAAGGTTCGTTCTCTTGCTTTTGTGCTGTTTGCTTCAGCTCCTGGGCTCCTGGCCTTTCGTGTACCCACGTGCTCTCTTGTTTCCTGTGGACTTACTCCAAGGACAGAAGATAGCAAACGTTCCCTTATCCTTTCGCTTTTTGGTCCACTCTCCCTGGACACAGCCCACATTTGTCTGTATTCTTTACCCTCTGAATAAACATCACAACTTCCTTAAGCTGTACCAGTACCTGTGCTTAAAATTGTCTAAATAAAATGCAAGAATCTAGGAAATAAATATTTGGCCCAATCCTAAAGCACAAAAGTGCCATATGGCATTTCAATGGCTTAGACAAAGATACCACTAGCATGCGATATTGTGTAGAGACAGTTGCGGAAACAGATGTACCACACAGTAATCAAGGTCTTAAGCAGAGAGTTCACCTTTTCCACAAACCTTTTCTCCTTCCTCATTCCTCACCCTTCACATCTCCAGCAATCTTTGCTTCCAATTAAATACGTGCACATGCCATAAAAGCTTTAAACTTAATTCTATGAAATATTATTCTACTTTCAAGGCCTATTGCATTTTACAAAGAATCAGAAACAATGCGAAGGTGTCAATGAGTCTTTGCTCTGTCTGTTATTGCTCAGTTTTCACAGGGTGAAGCCTTTCCTCTTCCGGAACTTTCTATCGCACATACGGAATGTAAAAGGCCTAGGGTGCCTTCAGCATGGTCCTGACTTTTCCACTTGAACTCTGTTCTGATTTCCTTCTGTGCACTCCCTGATCATTTCAAATTACCACTTCCTCTCCGTAACGTGTGATTTTGGCTCTGCCGCACCCTGCCTTCACTTAAGGCAGCTGAGCTTCTTTGGAGCATTTGCTAAGAATCCTACCGTCATGTACCCCTCGAAGACATTTGTTCAGCTCAATGAATTTCTCTGCTTTCCTTGCTTCTTTTTCTTTCTTTCCTTCTTTCTTTCTTTCTTTTTTTTTTTTTTTTGTTTTTTGTTTTTTGAACCTGAGATAACCACTCTCTTTATCTTAAGACAAATAGCACATGCTGCTTTCAGTTTATCCAGTCATGTATTAAGGCCTATTTACTCTTGTGTGTTTCTGCTTCTTGACATATTGGCAGAAGTCACTCTTCTTACCTCACCTCGTGTGACCTGCATAACTCCTCCTTTGCGCTTCTGACGGCAGTTAGCTTTTCTCTGCACGCTGTAGCAGACAGCACATCCAAATTTATGTGCAACTCTTCCCCATGGCCTTTTGTGGATCTGTCTTCCCAGTAAAATCTATGGCTGTATCTACTTTGCTATATCTATAAATATATATCTACATATACATTCATATGGACACATATATTTACATATAGATAGAGACACATATCAATTTCTTCTGAAATGATCTCTAAAATAAAAAAAAAGCAAAATCTACTATCAGTGTGAAAGTGTCCAACAAAAGAAGGCTTACACATATAGGGCTTATTAAAGCTCTTACAGACACACACACACACACACACACACACACACACACACACACACACACACGAAGTTATACAACTAAGCTTTGGGCCTTAAAGGATTCTGAAGAATTATCCACTGAGGCTATATGAATTTTCTCACTCTAAGTGAAGGCACTAAGCTTAAAGGCTAAACCCTGAAGCACTGAGACAATTAACAACTGAAATATGAGCAGGAAATTAGCTTATTGTCTCGGCAATCAACAACGTGTAGAAAGTGTTTCATCCTTCCCAAAGCAACTCTTTCCTTTTCAATGAATCAGAATTCATAATGGGAACATATGAATCAACTGTATCTAGTGTCCAGAGAAGGCTGTTAAAGACACACACATATACTATACATATATATATACTATACATATATATATGTATATATGTATATATATATATAATATATATACTGTACATATATATATAGTATGTACATATGCCAAGATGGGTATATACATATATGTGTTATAAATGTGTGTGATGTATGTATAATATGTATGTATAGATATATATGAAATGTTGGGAGATATAAACTATAGAACTATAGCCTATTGGGTATAGCCGGAAAGGGTAGACTATCGCCCAAGATTTGAGGAAATGATCTTTAAAGTCCGAAACAAAAGTGGACTATTAAAAGAGGTACAATGTAAAGTCTACCAAAAGTTTCTGGAAACTGATGGTGGATGTTTGGTGCACTGTGGAAAAGTCGGTGTGGGATTCCTGCGTCCCACATCACAAAGACCAAATTTGCATCCCAACTTCCTGCTAATGTGTAGCAGCAAGGCATCTGGAGGTAGATCAAATATTTTTTTACCTTGCCACCCACATAGGTGATCTGGACCAAATTCACGGCCCCTGATTTTGGTCAGTGACATCCTTGGGTATTGAAGACATTTGGGGAAAGAAGCAGAGGATGGAAGACCACAATCTCCCCCACTCCCCTCTCTCTCTCTGTCTCTGACTTGTCAAATAATAAGCAGAAGAAAGGGGCATATTACAAAAAAGGCTAAGCATGGATTTCTACCTTTTTTGCAACAAAATAAAAACATCATCACATACATTTATATGAAAGTTTTGAATGATTTTTGTCCTTACATGAACGTTGAAGTAAGTGGAAGCTCATTTCATGTCAGGCGACTGCCTCCACAGTTAATGATTCTGAATATCTTTTCTAGCACTGTTCAAGCCAACAAAATGGGAGCGCTGCAAATGGAGAGCAATTTTGGTCCTGTTTCCTCATCAGCAAAATAAGTTTATTCTCATTCTATTAGCTGCTGAAGTATAGGTAGTAGCAACAAATCTGAAAAGTGCTGTGGAAATATAATGTTGCAATCTCTAGCCACTTGGTTATGGAAATACACGCCATACTTAATTGATAGGTGAAGGATGGATCTCATTCTTTTTTAAGACATCAACCTTCCCTTGTCTTTTTTCCTATACTTATCCTACAGTTTTCTGTAATGGTAGATCATATACATGGATACCATCATCTTACAGCTACAGTGCTATCATAGTACAATCCTGCCCCAAAGCCTTAGAGCTCTGTGCAAACCAGCCTAGCCCCACCTAGTGCTGGCCCATCCAGAGCTGATTGATAAGACAAAGTAACTTGTAAAGACTTAGTGTGCATCATCTGTAAATAAATGACTCTTTCTTCTCAGACCAGTAGTGAGACCCTCTCAGATTGGTCACTAGAAAAAACAACAAAGAAAAACAAAAACCTATTCTGAAATTCCATGGGTAAGGATCACAAGTTGTCTATCCTACGGCTCACCGGCTGCCCTTCATCCCCAGGGGAGACCCCCAGCCAGGCTGTCCTCCGCACAGCTGAACTTCCACCCAAGATCTCTCTCTATTCTGCTTTTTTTTTTTTTCCAAATTCAGCCTTTCCCTCCTCCATCAAACTCACTAAATGCATCTAATTTTCTCGTTCTTCTGTCTCCTAAACAACTCCAGCCAGAAACCACTTGCAGGATCTGCCCACTGCGTGACACATCCAACCTGATTTCCAACCCTTGCACTAGTTGTAATTCACACTTCATCTCCTCAGGGAACCTGGGGGAGACTAAAGCACTTGTTCCCCGTTTTCCTTCCCTCAAAGGGTCTGGTTTGGTGTCACTAATCCCATGTGCCCAGGGATTTTATTGTCTATGCTTTGGATGTGTGATCAAGAGATTATCACCTTTACCCATGTTTTGAAGTGTTTTCCCCACATTTTCTTCCAGCAATTTCATATTCCAAGTCTTGCATTTAAGTCTCTGATCCATTTTGAAGTAAATTTTGCTTGTGGTAGAGTTCCAATTTCATTGAGTAATATATGATATACCTCACATATATGTATATATATGTATAAATGTATGTATGTATAAATGTATATATGTATAAATGTGTGTGTGTGTGTGTGTGTGTATACTCAGACTATGTAGTAGAATTCACGATCATGGTGCCTTTGCAAAAATCATTAGACGATATATATGTTAGCTAGCTTCTGGGTTCTAGATCATATTCCATTGACATACTGCCTGGTTTTCAAAAACGTACCTGTTGTTTTAAGTACTGTAGCTTTTAGAATACTTGCCTGCAGGGTACTGTGATGCTTCTATCTTTATTGATTTGTTCAGTATCACTTCAGCTGTTCTGTATCTTTTGCAGTCCCATATGAAATTTAGGATTATTTCTACTAATATAAACAAAAACATCGGTATTTTCCTAAGAATTATATTAATCTATAGGTCCTATTAAGTCATGTGGATGATATTAAATACTTAGCCTTACAATCTATATGCCATATCTTTTCAATTTTTTGTATAAAGATCTTTCATTTACTTGATGAAATTTATGTGTGAATGTTATATTTTTCTAGACAGATATTGTAAATGCGATTTCTTTCTTTGCAAGAAAGTTCATTATTGGTGTTTAAATTAATACTGACTTTCTTTTTAAATTTATTTTAACTTTTTATATTGCAAAATCAGATATATAGATAAGAGGAGAGACAGAGAGAAAGACCTTCCATCCGATGATTCACTTGCCAAGTGAGTGCAACAGCTGGTGCTGTGCTGATCCAAAGGCGGGAGCCAGGGGCTCGTCTGGGTCTCCCATGTGGGTGCAGGGTCCCAAGGCTTTGGGCCGTCCTGGACCGCTTTCCCAGACCACAAGCAGCAAACTGGATGGGAAGCGGGTCTGCCAGGATTAGAACCGGTGCCTATGCGGGATCACAGCACATTCAAGCCAAGGACTTTAGCTGCTAGGCCACTGCTGCAGGCCCTATTTTAATTTTTTTAATATTGAGGAATGAGCCCATATGGACCTCTGGTTAGAGTACAGATGATCAAAATCAAGATATGGAGGAATGTGGATGAGATCAATATTTCAGGTCTGTTTTTTCTTTTTCTGCTTCATTGATTCCAGGGGAGGGAAAAAGAGGGGCCACTCCTTTCTGTCAAACTGTGTCAGCACTCAATAATAGGGAATGGTCTTTGATGATGCCTTAGGGGCCCTGACCACCAAGGCTGCTATTTGAGTGGTTCTGATAGTTCTGAGACATTTTCAACCTCTTTGCCCCAGGGTTGGGAAAATCTGTCCCAGGTCTGTTGACTAATCATGTCTGCCTCAGTACATCCATAGACCCAGACACTTGCTGCAAAACTTGGCCAGGAGAGTTGTCCAACCTGTTCTGCTTTCCCTCTCATCAGGCAGGCACTCACTGTCCTCTGCTAGCCTACATGAGCAGGCTGTCATACCCTCATCTGCATTTGTGTATGCTCTCCATCACATAGGCATCAGCAACGGAGGAGGCTCGGTTCCAATACATGCACTTCAAGATGGACCACATGTTCTGTGGTTTTCCCTGAGGAACGGTTAGAACCCAGCTTTCTAGTCAGGGAGTCCCCCATAAAACTCATGTGGGAAGTTCAGACTTGACACTTACATGCACTAGTTGGGGCAGAATCAGAGTTCTGTGGCAACTCCTTTTATTGCTGCCTTCTTTCTGCTATTTTGAAGTTTTGTTTGCTTTTGTTTTTCTAAGTACTTAAAATGTATTTTTAGACTGTTCACTTAAAATCATTTTCAGGGACTCAGCGCAGTATCTTATCAGCTAAAATCCTTGCCTTGAAGGCACCAGGATCCCACACAGTCACTGGTACTAATACCGGCAGCCCCGCTTCTCATCCAGCTCCCTGCTTATGCCCTGGGAAAACAGCAGGGGTCGGCCCAAAGTCTTGGGACACTGCATCCATGTGGGAGACCCAGAAGAGCTCCTGGCTCCTGGCTTCAGATCAGTTCAGTTCCAATTGTTTCTGCCACTTGGGGAGTGAATCAGCAGATGGAAGATCTTCCTCTTTGTCTCTCCTCTTTTTTGTATATCTGACTTTACAATAAACATAAATAAATATTCAAAACAAATCATTTTTAGCTTGTTCATAATACTTATTTTGCTGCATCTCCAAAATTTTGATATATTCCATTTCTGAATTTTCCAAGAAAATAAAATATTTTAAATTTCCTTAAATATTGTTGGATGATTTTTAGTCATTCAGGAGAACATTACTTAAGTCCCACATATAACCTACAACTATTTCTATGGTTGAGATGTAATTTTATTATTTTTTGGTCCTAAAAGTTACATGACTTGGTTTTCAAATTTATTTAAAATTTGATTTGTGAGTCTCATATATCCATCTTGTAGTTTCTTCAAGATGATAATGAGAAAATGTGTATTTTTCAGCTATTAGATGATTTTGTTTCCTGTTTAGTGGTAACTGTGCTAGCAAAGGTCAGTGAGAAGAAATAATAAAGAGAGTACGCCTATCCCAGGTAGGCAACTCAGTAAAGACTAGAGCCCAGTCTGCATCAGACTGGAGATTTTATAGTTGTTGGGTGTGGGCCTTCCTTCTCAGAAGTTCTGTAATATTGCTGGGTAGAGGACTTTCTGGGTGTGGAATCCCTCCTAGAGTTTTGGAGCCTCCCATATCCCAGACCCCCTTGATAAAGGGCAGGTACCACTCCCATCCCATCACCATCTCCAGGGACAGAGTTGGGACCCATTCAACCAAGTTACTGAATAATGGCAGACTTTGGATATGTTACTATAAATGCTGTTTTGCTTCCAAGACTTGCTTCTTGGACTCTCCTTACAAAGACTCATGTCTACATAAATATTAACACTCCTCCCTCGAGAGAAGTATTCTTTTGGGAGGTAGGTCCTTTTGTGGATGTGATCTATACATTGATTACTGCAGGGAGTGCAAATCCCTAGCTATGCCCGTATCACAGTCCATGTTTCCCCTCATGTCTAGCAATTTGTGCTTTATGTATTTACGTGACATGCCATTGAGTACATAATTTTACAGTTGTGTCATCTTGCTGAGTTAATCCTGTTTTCAGTACATAGTGAACTTCTCTGTTCCTTTCTACAGTTTATTTCTATCTTTTATTTGATGTAAGTGTAGATAGCACTGTTTGCTTTTGGTTTCCACTTGTGTGGATTATTTTTTCCTGGTATGCATGTTTTTATTAGTGAAGTAAATTACTCAACATTGTATAAGGTTAGGTGTCTTTCTTTTATTCATATAGACCAACCCATATTTTTACTGGGGGATTTAATCCATTTTGAAAATCCTAGGTCATTACTGATAGGCATGAATTCAGGTCTATCATTTTTTTTTGTGGTTTCCTTATTTATGTTTTCTTTTCACCTTTTTTCCATCATAATGGATTTCACTGCCCTGGATAATTCTTTCATGATATGTTTTAATAATTTTGTCATTCTCTATCTAACACTCAGCTTGTAAGTCATTTCATGTGTTTTCACAACTTCGGTTATCTTTTTACTTCCAAATTGGGATACCCCTTTAGGGTGCTTATAGTGTTTGTAGTGCTGATCTTACAAGGCTCTCAGTTCTCACTTTCTTTGGAAAATACTTATTTTTCCGGAGTGTCGGAAGGATAGTTTTGCTTGGTATAAAATCCTTGGTTCTTTCAAGTTCATTTAGGACTTTGTGTTGCCCATTCTCCTCTAACTTGTGATGTTTCTCTTGAGAAGACTGTTGGCATTATAATATATATGCCTTAATAACTCACTCTTACTATTTAAAATATAAATAAAATAATTCTTTTTAAAAGAATAAAAACAAAATGTTTTAGAAAAGGTCTTTTTGAGTTTCTCCTGTCTAGATTTCTATATCTCTTTTGAGACTGGAGATTTTTTTAGAAAGTTTGCAGTACATAGATTTTCAATGTTTTTTTTTGTTGTTCTTCTCATATGGTTTCATAATGAAAATATTTGTTTAATGATATCTCATGTATCTCACAGAATTTTTGCATACTTTCTAATTCTTTCTGTTTCCTTATGATTATTTGATAAGACCTCTCCTCAAGTTCAGAGGACTTTGTTGAACCTCTTTGTTGAACCTCTGTTTCAACTCATGTTTTGTTTCATTCATTCTTTTTAATCTGTTCATATGTATCTTTTTGCTTGTCACTAGTCTCCTTAGGGTCATTATTTTGAATCCTTTTTCAGGCATTTGAAGGATTCTTGCAAATTCTAATCTGCTTGTTTATCTTTCATTTTCCCTTACATTGACTTCTGTGTGTGTAGTTTAATGATTGTCTTGTCTGCCAGCGCAAGCACCAGACTACTACTGATGTGGGTGGGTTCCTGTTACAAGTGAAGAATGACTTTTGCGGAGTCTGAAGAATGGCACTAGTAAGAACCTGTAGGAACCTGTGGACTCATGCCAAGGTAGGCAATGAGCCTGGGTACTTCCACATGTGCTTGGTCCTTGGTGGGGTTATGGGGATGTGGAGAGAGCCCTAGTTTAGCTTGCTGGCATGGTATATTGGTAGACCGAGCTTGGGGAACTGTGAATGTGCTTGGTTCTTGGGTGGGTGTAGCAGTAGAGTCATAGACCAACAAACATAACAGAGGACTGGGTTTGGGACCCATCTATGAGCTTGGGTTCCATGTTGGGGGAGGACAGAGCTCCAGGTCAGCACACCACCCCACTTTGACTGTGTTATCCATTGGGAAGACCCAGCTGGGGAACCCATGCTCTCCCAGGTGTAGGTATCAAGGATTACTGAGAGGGGAGTGGGGGGATGTGTGTGCGGGAGAATCAACAAGGGAATATGTTACAGGTAAGGAATGGATTTCTGGGGGACTTCTACCAACAAGGCCACTGTACTTGAAGGGAATCAAGGGGGATGAGACTGAGGAGTTTTAGGAGGAAAACTGGAGAATCTTTCTGGGACAGACTGTTGCCCACATGGAAGTCCTGAGGTAGGCTAGATAGCAACAACCACTGCCGACCTACCAAAGCACACTAAAGCGTATCTGCCAATGAGACAAGAAATTGTAGGTTGAGCCATGACATTACCAGCATGTGAAAGAACCATGTCTAGGAGCAGATTCTGTGGGGAATATGTGGCTTCACCCTTGTGGAATGACAATATCAGCTGATTTTTTCGGGAGATGAGGGTAGTAATGGGCTGAGTTAGGCATGACCACAGAATCTACCTAATATTCATGGGTAGTAGGGTTAGCAATAGGCAGGGCTGGTACTGACTGTAGCACCTGTAGGCATACCCTAGAATAGGGCATGGGGCAAGTCAGCTGCAGCATCCACTAGCACACACAAAGGTCAAGACTGAGGAGGTAGATAATGCTGGAAAAGGGCCTAGCAACCACTGGCACACATAAGATGTGGGTCTGGTAGTAGCCTGGTGGGAGAACTTGAAGAACTCCCCTGGTGGGCTGTAGCTCCCACTGATGGGCATGCGATTCAGGCCTGGGTATTGGTAAGGCCAAGAAAGGCAGCTTCATTTTTCAGCAAGTGTGTGGGTTGAATCTTTTGGGGTGGGGCTAGGGGCAGATTGGGCAGGACCTGACCAAATCTTAGCACACTTGCATATGCAGGAGCCAGGATGGAGTGTAGGTCCTGCTGGACTAGGCTATCAACTTACTGGTTTGCGTGAAACCAAGGATGTGGGCAGACTGGAAAGGACTAGGCTACAGCATCCACAAGAGAGAGTTGTGACTGGGGGCAAGACAGTCCAGGTTAGGTTGCATTTGATGGCATGGGTGATAGACTATGCTGGGCTTGGTCAGAGCAACCACTGACATGTAGAAAATCTGTTCCTGGAAGCAGGCCAGGTTGGGGACAACCAGCTGGGTTGTGTTTCCCACTCTTAAGCTCAAGAACCTGGATGAGGGTGGTAAAATGGGAGAGACATGACTGTAGTGTGCCTCAGCATGGGTGTGGACTGGGTCTGGGGTGTGCCAGACTGGGCTGGGCTAGACTCCAGAACCCACAGGTGCTCATGGGAGACAGCATGGATATAGGACAGACTGAGCTATATCTTGGCACCTGTTGAACCACGTGAGAGCTGGGTCTAGGGGTTGACCAGGTGTGGCTGAGTTGCAGCACCTGACAATAAGAGCCAGAATGGGTATGAGCCAAGTAGGCAAGGCCACTGTTCCTGCCAGGACATGGGGTGGAAAAAGTCAGGCTATGCCAAGAACCCACTAGTGTGTGAAAGATCTGCCATTGGGAGGTGGACATGATAGAGGTTCTTGGAGACTTCCTCTGTCAGGATGCAGTCCCTGCAGGTGAGCGCAAGAAACAAAACTGGGAGAGCCCAGATTTAGCCAGTTTATAGTACCTGCCAGCTTATGTGGGGGGTCAGATCTCAAGATGGGCCAACCTGGGCCAGTTTATAGTACCCCCTGGCAGATCTGAGAACCAGGACAGGGTGCAGGATGAGTTGGGCCACAACAATGGGCAGCTCACATTAGGGTTGGGACTGGGGGCAGTCCAGGTTGGCCTTGGTTGAGCACCTCCCAGCATGAGTTGGAAGTGTGGGGCAGACTGGGCTGGGCCAGGCCACAGCAAATGCTGTGAGGTAAGTCGGGCCATGGCAAGCTGGGTCACACCACCCACCAGCACACATAACACTCGGGGTGTGGGAGCAGGGAGAGGGCCAAGCCTGGTAAGAAGGCAATGGGTGCTCCTCTCCTGGGCCACTGCTTCCACTAGTGAGTGATTAAACAAGGACCAGGGTCATACCAGGCTGGGTAGGACTTACAATGCCCATTGGCCTGCATGTGAACGGGGTTGAGTGAGAGCTAGGTTGGGTTAGGTGAGACTGTATCCACTGGTGCATACATAGACCAGAACAAGTGCAGAATGGCTGGCCTTTGCTGCAACATCAGCTGGCAAGTGTTAGGAATGGGGGCAAGTCCTGTCAAGCTATGCTGCAGAATCACTTGGAAGACTCAGAGCTGGGAGTGGACCTAGTAGGGAAACTGTGGGGACCCCTCTGATGGGTTGCAGCTCTCACCAGTGAACATGAGAGCCATGGCTGGGCTTGAACCTGGTTGGACAGGAGGTAGCACCCACCAGCATAAGTGTGGGCTGCATAGTGAGGTCTGTTGGCTGAGCTACGTTGCAGTACCCATTGGTGTGTACAAAAGCCAAATGGGATGTAGGACAGACTGGACCAGTCTGCTGCACATGCTGGCATGAACAGGAACCATGGCTGGCAGATAGGTTCTGGTGAGGGATCTAGGAGGTCTGTCCAACTGGGCTGCCGTTCTTGCTGGAGTGTGAGGGCTGAGCATGTACATCTCAGTGTAGGCGGAGTCACAACATCTGTTGGTTTGCATAAGAAATGGGGCTGGAGATGGAACTGACCCAACAGTTTCAGTCACCATATTGTGTGTAGGCTGATGTGGAGATGGACTAAGCCAGACACCATACTGGCTGGCACATAAAGAGGTCAGTTCTGATGTCACTTTTGGTAAGGTTTCTTCAGAGAACACTGCAACTGGACCACTGGACCACTAGACTCAGAGCTCCAACCACGCAAAAATTGCAGGATCTGTGTCTGACTGTGGAGTGCATGTGTCAGAACTGGACCTCCTCAGTTGCTGAACACGTGCAGTGAACAGCATGTCCAGATGCACACCGGGGTTATGGCAATTCACTGGAGTCTGGAGTCTGCAGAGGATATCTTGTACAACAGCAGAGGATGAACGACAGAACAAATTGGACAACTCTCCCAGCTAAACTTTGACAGCAAGTATTCAGGTGAATGCAGACTCTAAGGTAGACTATGTTAGCCAATGGACCTTGGAAGGACTTCTTCAACGTTGGAGCAAAGAAATCAACAGTATTTCAGAACTATTGAAACTACTTGAGTGGTACCCTCAGAGCATGTTCCACATTGGGGACCTTGGGATGACATTAGGTGGCCATCCTCCTTCCTCAGGTACTGATGTGTTTAGGATGCTGGGTGCAGCTTCTCCCTTTCTCTCCCCACTTCCCCCAGATACAGGAAGAAGAAAAAGGAAATGGGAAATAATGGTCTCATCTATCTTCTTGTATAACTTGACCCTTCCCACCCAAATCATTGGCTCACATGGGCCTGCACCCTTCTCAACTATGTAATCATCATCAAAAAAACAATTTTTTAATAAATTATTAAAAAAATTTACTTCTTTAAGGAATAGATTTTGCTGCAAAAAAGGTCTTTCAGATGATACACAGTGTTTTAACTAGGTAGTTGTTTGGGTTTTGGTGACAGGGTACATCAAGATGTAGTCAATGTCATCTCATCAGCATTGTCAGTGATGTCTTTGATTGCGGTAATCATTTAGACTGCAGCTGTAGTCTAGGCAATTAGATAGTTGTGTAACAGGTATGCCGTATATATTCAGGTTTTACAGAGTATAGGAACAATTGTGTGTTGGAGATTGAGATGACAGCAACCTTGAACCTTTTGCCACATGACATAGAGTGGAGTGCCCCAGGTAACACTAGAAAAACCTGTGTGCCACTAGGGCTTGCGGCACAGACAACTATGGCCTGGAACTGAGAGACATGGAAAGAACTCTACATGAGGTTTCCTAAGATGAGCATAGTAGTGGTGGGTCTGGTGGCACTGACAACTGTGATTCCAGAGTGAAGGGCTATTAAAAAGACCTTCCTCTGTCCTTGCAGGACCGGCATCACAAGCATCAGGATTAAAGCATCAACAGCTGCAGTCACAGAACTGGAGGACATGCAGAAGAGGTTACTCATGTCTCACAGTGTGTGTGCGGAGATGTTGTAGCTTATTGCACCTGAGGTCGTGGTCCTGGAGCTGTGGGACAGAGGTGAGTCATCTCTGGTTTCTATGCTATGCTATGCTAGCAAGTGTAAAGGCAAGTACTAATAACTCAAGGAATTTGAACAACAACCACAGTCCAAGATCTAGACGATGCAAAGAAATCTTCATCTAGGGCACACAGAGTAAGAGTGGATGATGATGCAATCAGTGAAATTGGCTGTTGTGGTCCTAGAGCAACAGACTTTGTAGAGGGAACTGACCATCCTTAAGTCCCCATGGTACAAGCAAGAGGGTCAATGAAACTTGTGACACATTAGCTATGGCCCTGGAAATGAAAGACACAGATAGGAGTATCTACAGGCCTCCAAGGGCAAGTGCAGATGGTAATGGGCTATTGCCAATAGCAGCTACAATCTTGGAGCTGAAGGAATCAGAGGGGACACGCATATCAGAGTGGGTGGGATTGAAGCTCGTGATGCAACAGCCATGATATGTGAACTGTGAGGTTCAGATGAGAGTCCAGGTTCTGAAGGAGCATGTGGGTAATGGCAGAACTTGGACCCTGGCAGCAGGGACCCTAGAGCTATGGAATGTGGATAAGGGCCTGTCATGGTCCCTCAGATAGATGTGATCCATGCTAGAGCTTGTGTACTCTTATCCTTGGTCCCTGACACAATCTGAGAACTTTCTCCAGATCCTGTGAGCCAAACAAGAGTCACTACTGGAGCTGATGTTCTAAATTCCAAAAGCTCTGAGCTACAGGATGTGAAAAAGAAAGATTCCTCAGCTCCTGCAGGAGGGACAAGGGGTGACTTCAGGGCTTAAGTTGTAGAAAGCTGAGAAATCGGGCTCTGCTCTTGGTGTTCAGTGGTTTGGGGACTTCTGACAGTGTCCTAGGTCCCCACATTGTCTAATGGCCCTTAAGACAGCACTCAACCATTGGCTGTGCTAAGTCGCTTGGATTCTGGTAACGGAGGGAGAGAATCCAATGTGGTTTCTTTCTTTCTTTCTTTCTTTCTTTCTTTCTTTCTTTCTTTCTTTCTTTCTTTCTTTCTTCCTTCCTTCCTTCCTTCCTTCCTTCCTTCCTTCCTTCCTTCCTTCCTTCCTTCCTTCCTTCTTCTTTCTTTCTTTCTTTCTTTCTTTCTTTCTTTCTTTCTTTCTTTCTTTCTTTCTTTCTTTCTTTCTTTCTTTCTTTCTTTCTCTCTCTTTCTTTCTTCCTTCCTTCCTTCCTTCCTTCCTTCCTTCCTTCCTTCCTTCCTTCCTTCCTTTCTTTCTTCCTTCCTTCCTTTCTTTTTCTTTCTTCCTTAGTAGAGCAAGCACTTGGGGCCAAGTCACCATCTCACCTGGATGTGAAGCGTGAGCAGGCTGTAAGTTCCTGTACCTGGGGTTGGTGGTCTGCAGCAATGGTGTGAGTCACTGCTCATTTCCTTCTTGTTCCCATCCTCCACTATGGATGTGAAGCTAGTTGGTACATGATTTAGTGTGGGCCTTCTTCCTTTCTTTTGCTGGCTCTTTGATTCTTTTTACTGTTTAGGTTTTTGATCATTTATTTCCCAATTTCAGAGCTGTACTTCAAGCAATTTGCTCTAATCTTGCTTCTTCCTTTGTTGCCCTTGTTCTCTGTGGCAAAGACACATGCAGAGAATCTCACAATCATCCTGCTCCATGCCTTCTGCATGCATGTATATCTGCTGATGGTTAATAGCAACCTCTTGTTATCGTAAGGTAGGATCTATGTTCTTAAGGATTTCTTCCCAGGCATGGCCTCTCATGCACTTAGGGCAGAGCCTTTATTTCTCAAATTGTTATTTCTATAACAGTGAATTTGCACAATGCTTTTAATTAAAATGCTTAAGAGCCCAGTGTTTGTCCAAACATAGAGCCAAAATCTTCTACTTCTACTTGCAGCATATCATGGTGCATGGATCAAACTGGTTTCAGTGAAAAAAGAGGTGCCAGCGATCCTCTGGAGGCAGATACAATAGCCAAATTTGTTACCAATTTTTCTGGGGAGCTGAATGATAAAAGGATTCTTCATTTAGTTCTCTTGCATGTAATCACTATATTGTATTATACTTTTTATTTAATGTAAAGTATGAAGTGATCCTTGAATTTAAAAAAAAAAGGAAAAAGAAAGACGTTTCTGGACAGAAACATGAGCTAACATTAGAAATTTTGCATCTAGTGTTTCTTTTTAGCAGCTGAGCAGAGGCTCAGAGGTCTGAATATCTTGGGACTGTAGCTCTGTAGGGCTAGTTGTGTACCTTTCAGAAGAGCTCAACGAAGGTGGAGCCAGTAACAGAGTGTGCCTCCAGCTCCTGCCTCACCAACACATGATGAGGGTGTTTCCTAAGCTCTGACCAGGATGGAGGGACCAAGAGGAAGTATGCAATGTGTTGGCCCAGGTAATCATGGGTTTTGTCTCACTGACAAAAATAACAAAAAGAATTTCACTTAGGGGCAAAATGGTTCTACAAAAGCTGGCTTTGCTATGCTCACTTCCTTGTTCTTGGAGTTGCTCATTAGACAAAAAAATTAAGAGAAGCATATACGTTCTCTATGATTTCCTTGCTAAGAAAACAGTGGTAAATTGTGTCTTAAGAAAATCTGAGCTTGAAAAAGTCTCTCTCTCCTTTGTAGAATTGTATACTTAAAGTGACCACAAAAGTTTAAAAATAGCTGGCAAATGGTCATGGTTACTTGTACTGTTCCAAAAATAAATTTACCTGTTCTTTATTGGCTTTTCAAATGGCTCTAGGTAGTTACCAAACAAATGAGTTGCAAGTTTGTCTGTTAATGGAAAGTTTTACAAGTTGATATTAACTAGCTCTAAACACTGTCTGCCTCACTATGTTTGTGCAAGGTGCAGTACTGAAATACTATAGTTTGGGATAGCTGGTGCAATTCTTCATGGTAAAACATTGTGTCAGTAATAACAGTGTTTGTTTTCACGGTTTCTATATCCAAAGAGATCTAAGTCCTCCCTAGGGCCCATTAATTCTTAAAAAAAAAAATACATTCCATGGAGGCAGTGAGCAGGCTCTGCTTTCCTTGTGTTGATGGAGGAACTAAAATACGGGTGGAGCCCGTGACCTCTCCGGTAAGGAGTTCCCTTGATTGCAGGTAACTGGAGGTCACTAGGTTTGCACAAGGTTAGAATCAGATCAACCCCTAACCAAATTTGTGCTGAATGTCTTGTCTAATAACAGTATTATTAGCAGTGTTCAACATCAGAGATGCCTATGAAGCTGACATATTTTCATTTGGTTATTGTTTACAGTCTTTTGCTTGCACTGGTATGGAACTACAGTCTTTTTGTTTGTTGAATTCTTTATTTAATGGAGCGTTATGCCTTTGACTATAATGGAAACCAAAAATATGTTATCTCAAAAGAAATCTGATATTGTTTTCCTGTTGGAATGGAAAGTTTCAGCAATGCTGGTGTTCATGCTTATGGGACCAAGTAAGCTGGACTTGAGTAGCTTTGATTCATTACATGAATAGATGTCTATAATTGTCATCAGTCTTGTTTTAATAATTTCTGTCCCATCCCTGTTCCCTACAGGTATTTCTGTTCGGACACTCTGTCCCAAGTCTTCTGATTTTATGATCTCTCAAAAAGTATGACTCTGAGAGTCATGCCCAAAGTAGCTGTTCTCCCTTAAGAATTCTAATCTCCTTGGGCCTGGCGGCGTGGCCTAGCGGCTAAAGTCCTCGCCTTGAAAGCCCTGGGATCCCATATGGGCGCCGGTTCTAATCCCGGCAGCTCCACTTCCCATCCAGCTCCCTGCTTGTGGCCTGGGAAAGCAGTTGAGAATGGCCCAAAGCTTTGGGACGAGACCCGGAAGAGGTTCCTGGTCCCGGCATCGGATTGGCGCGCATCGGCCCGTTGAGGCTCAGTTGGGGAGTGAAACATCGGATGGAAGATCTTCCTCTCTGTCTCTCCTCCTCTCTGTATATCCGGCTTTCCAATAACAATAAAATTAAAAAAAAAAAAAAAGAATTCTAATCTCCTTGAGACAAGGATTCCATCTCCCTCATGATGTACCCTCCTGCCCTTTGAGAAATGCTTACCTTATTATCTTAAAACCATTAAGTAATCAATTTTGATGAATTCACTGGAGAGCAAAAAAATTTAGGGAATCAAAATAATATTTGATTTATGCTGTTGGTTATTAGAATTATTTTTACAGCAAGAAATTTTCTTTAAATGTGAAAATAGACTTGAATGTTATTCAAGAATTGAACATGTTGGTAGATCTCACATTTTGTATAATAAGAAGGGTCAGAATCAAAGGCTTATTATCATTCAGAGTTCACTTCTGCAGTTAAGGGAGGCAAGGAGTGGCCATATGACAAATATGCTGATGACTAAATATGTTTGCATAAAAGATTAAGCAATCTGTAAGTCAGAATTGTAGGGCTTCAAAATCCAGATGTTCCCCTGAATTGTTCTACCATATTCTGAGTGTTCCCTATGAAGAGCACACATGTGGGTTTCCATCCCAGAGACAACTCAAACATTTTTAAATTTAAATATATGCATATGCTTAGAGAAGCCTCTATCATTTCAGGTAGCGTGAAATGTTATTGAAAGGTAAATGAAACACAGACAGAATTGATAACCATTGCAGATCCTTATCAATTTTCATATAAAATCAGTTTTTAATTGTACACTTAAAATTGCATGCTCATTAGCTATCAAATAAACCACCAGTAAGTCAACTGATTAATTTATCATTCATCTATCAATGAGAAAAGTTCTTTCATGCCACCTTTTAATATCAGAGTAAATCAGAACAAAGCAAATTGAGAAAGGTGGGCTTCGAGGCTGCGTGCATTGGAGAAACCACATTCCTGGCAACATCATAATGGAATAAGAATTCCAACTTGGAGATGGTTGAGAAAATCTGAGTCCCATAAGACATAAAACAACTCTTACAATGGAGCAGGGTGACATATTTTAGAACAATCCTGCTAGAATACTGTCTCAGTCACTCAGTCACCAAGGGAAATTGATCAAATTGTGCCCAGTGTTTGGGACATTTGGAATGTCTCCTAGGGATACCTGCATCCCACATCAGAGTACCTGAGTTTGAGTCCTGGCTTCATACTCCACACTAATTGCTTGCTTACTCCGGGAGGGAGGAAGCAGAAAATATCTCAAAAGTTGAGTCTGTGACACTTAAATGAGAGACCACATTGAGTTTCCGACGCCCAGGTTGTGCCTGGTCCCGCCCTGGCAAATGCATACATTTGGACAGTGAGTCAGAACATAATAGATTTCTGCATCTAGCTCTCTGCTATTCAAATACATTTTTTTAAAGATTTATTTTTATTACAAAGTCAGATATGCAGAGAGGAGAGACAGAGAGGAAGATCTTCCGTCTGATGATTCACTCCTCAAGTGAGCCGCAATGGGCCTGTGCGTGCCGATCTGAAGCCGGGAACCAGGAACCTCCTCCAGGTCTCCCCCGCGGGTGCAGTGTCCCAATGCATTGGGCCATCCTCAACTGCTTTCCCAGGCCACAAGCAGGGAGCTGGATGGGAAGTGGAGCTGCCAGGATTAGAACCAGCGCCCATATGGGATCTCGGGGCGTTGAAGGCGAGGACTTTAGCCACTAGGCCACGCCGCCGGGCCCTCAAATACATTTTTAAAGACGAATAATAAAAGTTACAAAAACTGGAGCAAAGAGTTCAATACCATGTGTGTGACATTATATGTTTTGAATGTTTCTCTGTGGTTAGGTACTACCCAAGTACTTTCATTTCAGAATTAGTAAAGCAGAACAACCATAATAATGGCAAGTTACAATGATTGTGCTTCCTTCCTAGAAGTTTTGAATCCGTCATTTTTAAAATAGATTATACACTGAGTTTGACATTTTTCCATATCCAGTGCCTCATAAAGCTAATGTGTACCAAAGCAAATGCATTCATCTTTCTCTGTTCAAAAGCCCCTACTTATTAGGAGACCTGAAAGGCAGGATCAGCTAGGTTTTTTGTTTATTTGTTTGTTCTGTTTTTGTTGTTGTTTAACAAAGGAATGAGGTAAATTATGTCGGTCAGTGGGAGGCTGCAGTAAAACAATTGAAACTATGAGAGAGAATTTTTGGAGGCCAGTGAGACAATCACACTCTTCATTCTTCACAGCAGGAATCCTAAAGAAGGCATCTGGAAAACAAGTCAGAGAGAAAGGCAGATAAGAAAAAAATACCAGGTTGATTGAAGCTGGAAGTTGCACAAATACCAGGAGCAGGTGACCCCTCTTCCCTCCTGTAAAGGTTTAGAGATTTGTAGAAGTGTTTTTCATGGGGTGTTTGATTCAATTCAAAAGGGCTAGACTGTCCTCACCTGTCCGTGCAGTGAATGATTTTTTTAAAGTGGGTCACTGATACAGTGTTTTGCTATGAGAAACATCAAAGCATCCTGACCACATCAACAAGGACTCTATGAGCCCTTTCAGAACATGATTATCCAAGTGTCTTTTATGGTCTGAATGCTGCTCAAAGTTGCAAAGGTAATTCCTTCTTTCTTTTCTTTTTTTTTTCAATAATAAATCTATTTTATTTTTTATGCTTTTTATATAGTTGAGAAGGGTGCATGTCCATGTGGACCACCGATCAGGGTGCA
The DNA here is from genome assembly GCF_030435755.1 of Ochotona princeps. Lineage (NCBI taxonomy): Eukaryota > Metazoa > Chordata > Mammalia > Lagomorpha > Ochotonidae > Ochotona > Ochotona princeps. The sequence continues at coordinate 37,257,928 of NC_080834.1, forward strand.
GAGGGCTGAGGAATGGGATAAGTGGATAAGACAATTACCTCCAATCTCCTTTTTCCCCCTACCTACATGTGGGGAAAGTAGGGAAAGAAGGAGAGAGGACCGCTCCCAGCAGCCCAACCACCATTACTACCTGGGGATGGAGGACAGTCACCCAATGTCATCCCAGGGTCCTTGATATGGAGCATGTTCTGAGGGTACTGCTTAAGTGGTTTCAATAGTTCTGAGATGCTGTTGACTTCGTTACGTCAAGGTTGAAAACATCCTTCCAAGGTCCATTGACTGATACAGTCCACCTTAGAGTCTCCATTTACCCAGATACTTGCTGTCAAAGCTTGACCAAGGAGCTGTACAGTTTATTCTGCCTCCATGGTACCAGTTGTCCTCTGCAGGCATCAATGAACTAACTGTCACGTCCCCCATGTGCATCAGGGCATGCTGTTCACTGCATAGACTTCAGCAACCAAGGAGACCCAGTTCTTAGAAATAAAATCCTAACAGGGTCTCTACCTGCTTCTCTGTTATGTTCCTTGAGGTTGGTCTGTTGATAAAAGAAAACCCTTTACTATTGCTATTACTTGCAAGTAAAGAAGCCAAAGAAAAATATCTCATCTGCTTCCAGGGTTGAATGGTGGGGAAAGTTTTACAGGTGGGGAAAGTTTTACAGGTTAGATAGGAGAAAGCTGTTATGTCAAAATGCTTGACCAGGAAAGTCTTGATTTAAGAAGATGGCAAACCAACCAATAAGGTGGGATGAACTTCTCATTCCAAAATCACATTTTTGAAGGAGTGCTTGCTTCTGAAATGTGTCCAGTGTAACCAAGTACCAGTGGCCTTTTTAATTTCACCAGTTAGAAGATTCTTCCGTTGTACACTTGCAGGTGGTACAGCATGTCTCTTCTGAGTTCCATTTGCACACATGCAATCATGTCCTTAAATACAGGATCTTTAAAAATTCTGTTAGATTCATCATTAAATTGTAAAATGGGGAAATTTCAGAGCAAGAATATGGACAGATAACAAGCGGGATTTGTGTTGGGGCATTAAAGGGAAACTTGGTAAAAAGGGTAGTCGGATAGCATCAGGGCAGGTAAAGACTCCTAATCCTGGGCTGCCTGAACTCTGGCTTGCTGCAGTAACACTTCACAAATGTGTAAACATTTGAAGACTCCTCAGAATCACTACTACTTAATGTTCTTGGAGCGCCTTCCAAAAAACATAGTCACCAAACGCTAAGGGATCAGCTGGTGTTGGACATGCTCAAGCAGATTTATTTGGTATTTTGAAACTATATAATCGAGGCTGACTCCATGGTGTAGTATGCTAAGACCCCCACCTGTGGCAGCAGCATCCCAGATGGGCACCACTCATAGTCCTGGCTGCCCCACCTCTAATTGAGCTCCCGGCTACTGTCCAGGGAAAGCAATGGAGGATGGCCTAAATATTTGGGTCCCTGTCTGTACCTTGGAGGGAGACCTAGAAGAGACTCCTGGTTTCAGATCTGGTCATTGTTGCCATGCAGGGAAAAGATCGAAGATGTTCTCCATTTCTCCTCTCTCTGTAACTCTGACTTGCCAATAAAACCTTGTAAAACCTGTATAATCGGTGGCTGACAATATTATTATTACTTTTAATGATTTAATTCGATACAGCAGAATTACTGGATCCATAGTATCTTTCTCCCTCCTCCTTAATGCTATATTTGTAAAAGGATATGGAAAAAAAAATCATATGTTACAGAGGATGCATCCAAAATTCCAAGGATAATTCAGATTATATATAAAAAAAACTCTGCATGGCTTTGAACATTTTTGCACAAAATAAACATGTTTAAATTTATTTTTCCATGAACTTCTAGAAGGATTCAGAGCTCTTGGTGCTTAAAGACTAACAAAGTTCCCAGTATATATGATATGCTTAAGCTATTGGAGAAGAACAACTTGGAAGAGACTTCATAAGGGACCTTCTTGAAGTTTTTACAAATATTACACCGTCTATCAGTGTGGGTCTGAGTTATGGATTTGAATAATTATTAACTTTCTTCACATTCTCATTGAAAACACATTAGTGAGTTCACATAATATAGCATAGAAGTTATTTATGGTTTACTAGAAACCATAAATGCAATACGTAGCTTGGTTTCATAATATTCTTACCTAGTGTAATTGATTTGAAGTTAATTTGCTTTTTTTAAAAGATTTATTTATTTTATTGCAGAGTCAGATATACAGAGAGGAGGAGAGACAGAGAGGAAGATCTTCCATCTGATGATTCACTCCCCAAGCGGCTACAATGGCTGGTGCTGTGCCGATCCAAAGCCAGGATCCAGGAACTTCCTCCAGATCTCCCATGTGGATGCAGAGTCCCAAGGCTTTGGGCTGTCCTTGACTGCTTTCTCAGGTCACAAGCAGGGAGCTGGATGGGAAACAGGACCACCGAGATTAGAACTGGCGCCCATATGGGATCCCTGTACGTTCAAGGCAAGGACCTTGGCTGCTAGGCCACCGTGCTGGGATCTGAAGTTAGCTTTAAGTAAGATAGTTAATGTCAAACCCTGTTAAAATTTTCAAACACTGATTTCTTAAGGCATACAAAATCTTAATCTGAATTTTAAGTGGAAAGTTAATTGTTTTGTAAATTAATCAGTAACATGGCTCAGCTCTATTTGCCTGGTTAATTACTTTTCCCTGTCCTGTTAATTTTGACTTTATGAAGGAAAGTGATTTCTTACTCTCCCTTATTCATTGTTTGCTCATGAAGCCTTGTGTCAGAGCACTGGTATATGTGTGTAGCTGCACAGGTTTTCCATGTGATCTTATATTTTTTCTTATATCTAAGAGTTGATTTTGCTGCAGGAAATATATCATCACCCTGTTGAACATGTTGTTGAAAGCTCTTCAACAGGGACTTACTGTAATTACTTCTGCTCAAGCAGAGCCTATAGCTAATACAGGTAAAACTGCAAACTGATGCTAAAATCTGTTAGGTTTAGTTACATTGGTCTAGTGATCTGAAGGATTCAATGGGTCAAGCATATGGATGTGGTGCCTGCCAGGCAGGATTCCCCTCGTGGCCTTTCTACCTACTAGTTGTGAGGCTCCAGCCCAGTTACTTTAACTAATAAAATTCAGACTGCTCAGTAAAACTTTCATCATCATGCTATTGTTCTAATTTGGTATTTGGGAGATTCAAATCTTATAATTAGTTGATTATTCTGTTGTTTAATAATCTTAATTACCAATTCATCTTAATAATTGTAAAGTGGCTTTTGTGATTACGATTTTATGTACTAGCTCTTGAAATTTACTATTCTAAGTTAGGTAATCATATTGGGTTTACATGCATTTTCTTTTCCTTTTAGTTTTATAATTAACCTGACTTAAAATTATGACTTGTTGCAGACTCAAAACAAAATTATGAGATATATTTGGAAACTATCCATTATCTGATGCAAAACTTCTAGTATTAATTCATATTTCTGTCTTTCCAGAAACATCTTCATTTTCCTTTTCTTTTTATTCAAGGATCACCTCATACTTTATATTTTATTAGAAGGTATTATTACATGAAGTTAAAAGATTTTTTTGAAAAATGTATTTTAAAGTTTTTGTTATATTTTTATTTTGAATTTTTGAATTTCATGGTACAATTTTATACAGACTGGGACCCCCCACAATCCCCCTCCCATGTTGCTGCAATAGTATAGTCCTGTATAAGGAGTCATAATTCTGTCAGTCTCTTATTTAAGTGTGCCCAGATATTGCTGGTACAGACAATGTCAGACATTCCAGCATCCATTGTCTACACATATCCAAGACTTTCATTGGAAATCCATGTTTTGTTTGGAAGCAAGAATGCATGTTGCATTGTAATCCCACATCTGGATATGGTGGACCCCAGTACTCCATCACTATACATTTCCATAAATGAGAAGACATGAAACAAGGTGAACAACTGGTATGAATTAGGACAATAACCTAACAACAACAACAGTAACAATAACAACAAGAAATTATAGCAGCATGAAAAAAAACAAAAAAAACGAACAAAAAAAGCGCCACTGAGTAACCAACACATGGGTGACCAAAAGCAAACACAAAAGTCTCTCGGGAAAAATGATGCCACCATGTAATCCATGAGCCAGTGATGAATTCGACAAGAGAAAAGAAAGCATTTGGAATAAATGAAATTGAAATAAAAAACATCAAAATGCCTGGGATGCAGCCAAATTTTTCATTACATGGTTTTACAGTACAGGTATTACCCCATTTTGCGTGTTCCTCTCCCTTCCTGATTTATCTTCCCACTATTTACCCATAATATTACAAGAGTGTAGTCTTCCAGTAGCAGTTACAAGTTCTGCTACTTAAGTGCACCATTGTAGATATTGACAAAAGCAGATGAACTATATAATGGAAGCAAACATACCTGAAAATGAAGACACCTTGCAGTAGGCATTTCTACTCTCAAATAAAGAAGGACTCCTGGTGAAAGAGTTAAATATAACTCAAAATATGATACTATTTATTTGATTTGTATTTTTCATTAATGCTGCCCTGTATCAAAGGTAACACATGAAAAACTCAATACTGAATGGGGAAAGATTGGAAGCTTTTCCACTAAGATCAGGAACTAGAAAATGATGTCCACTTTCATTATTGCTATTCGACATTGTATGGGAAGTCGTTTAGAGTCTTTAGGCAAGAAAAAGAAATTTTAAATATTCAAATTTGAAATCAGGAATTAAAATGATCCCTGTTCACAGATGACAGGATTCACTGCATAGGAGAGCCACAAGATTCAGTAAAAAGACTATTGGAACTTATAAGAGAATTTGACAAGGTGGCAGAGTACAGCTCAATGAACATAAACCAATGGCCCTAGCATACAGAAACAACTGCATTGCTGAGAAGAACCATAAGTATCTTAGCATAAGCCTAACCAAAGATGTGAAAGATCTATTTACAGAGATATAGAAAAAGTCATTAAAAGATAGAAAAGCACACTATGTTCCTGGATCAGTAGAATCAATATCATTAAAATGTCTGTATTACTAAAAGCAATATACAGATTCAAACAAATTCCAATCAAAATGCCGACAGCGTTCTCGTGGAGCTTGAAAAGACATTACAAAAATTCACCTGGAAACAGAAGAGATCATGAATAACTAAAGCCATCCTCGAAAACAAAAATAACACTAGAAGAATCACAATTCCAGACCTCAAGACATACTATTGGGTAGTGGCAATCAAAACAGTCTGGTACTAGTATAGAAACAGAGAAGATCAATGGGACGCAACAGAAATCCCAGAAGTGAGGCCACATATGTACAGTCACTAATCCTTGCAAAAAAAAAAAATGGAAAAAATCCAGGGAAAGAGATTGGACTTTCAATGAGAGCTACTGGGCTAAGTGGAAATCAGCCCATAGAAGTAGGAAGCAAGATCCCCACAAGTCACCTTATACAAAACTAAGCTCTAAATGGATCAAAGATCTAAACCTGCACCCAGAAACTGTCAAACATTCAGAAGAAATCATAGAAACACTCTACAGGATAACAAGCATTGGTAAAGAGTTCTAAGTCACCAAAACCACAGCTACTCTATATTAAATTAAACAAATAGCACTGAATCAAACTAAGAAGCTTCTGCACAGCAAAGGAAATGGTCAACAAAGCGAAGAAGCAACAAACAGGATGGCAGAAAAATCTTCCTACACCACACAGCAAGAGGGAACTAAAATTCAGGATTTACAAAGAGCTTCAGAAACTCAAGGATTACAAAACAAACAACCTTGTTAAGAAAAGGGCAAAGGAAACGAGCGTGCATTTTTCCAAAGTACAGGACCCCATAAAAAAACCAGTCCATGTCCCGACTGCTCCACTTCCCATCCTCCTCCCTGCTTGTGGCCTGGAATACAGTCATGGACGGCCCAAAGCCTTGGGACTCCTCACCTGTCTGGGAGACCAGAAGGAAGCTCCTGGCTCTTGGCTTAGAATCAGAACAGCTCTGGCTGTTGCTGCAGCTTGAAGAGTGAATTAGTGGAAGGAAGATGTTTCTGTCTCTCCTTTTCAATGAAAATTTGACTTTTCAATAAAAATGAATAAATCTTATAAAAAATATTCAGATTCCCTAGCTATTAGGGAAACAAAAATAAAAACCACATTGAGGTTCCATCTAACCACAGTGAGATTAGATGCATTCAGAAAAGCACTGTCAATACCTGCTGGCAAGCATGTGGGAAGGGAGGTACCCTCTTTCACTGTTGGGAGTAGCAGCTGTTACCATCACTGTGGAAGTCAGTATGGAGAGTGCCAAGACAACTGAAAATTAACCTACATGCAACCAGCTATCCTACATCTGGGAATATATAAAAAGGAAATGAAATCTGTGAATGAGAAAGGGATCTGTCCTGTTATATTTATAGCAGCACAATCTATAATAGAGAAGACATGGAAACAACCCAGATGTCCATCTAAAATGAAGTAGACAAAGAAACTGTGTTAGAGCCACTCC